>NC_082644.1:57913060-58217960 GCF_028023285.1 Balaenoptera ricei | reverse complement strand
GTCCACTGGGTCTGAGGCTTGAGGGCACAACCACGAGAGAGGCAAGGGGGTGAAATTATTTTGAATGGCTTGTCTAAGTCCAAATGAGGAGAACCCCACATCCGCTGTGAAGGCAAAAAGGCAGGATACTTGTGAAATGGCATAACCTGGACATTGAACTCAGCCAAAACCTAAGCAAATAGCACTGAATGCCTTGGAGAGGTGGTGGACCCAAGTGAGAGAGTGACGGAAAGCCTGTGATCTGCTTGGGTCACCCTACTGTCCATACCCAAAAAATACCACCAAACTTCCACTTAGCCTTGATACGTGGCAAATGAAGTGGTCACAGTGATCCCCCCCCAAAGCAGGCACATTGCCTGGGTTTAGGGAAGATGGGGTTGGGAGTTAAGGAGTGCTTCCTATAGTTCTGGTGCTCAATGTTGCACATTCAAAACAGAGCCTTGACCACAAGATTAAAAGCTACTTATTTGAGATTTGTTTTTAGTTTTCTTAAGCGACAAGATAAAGAAGTTTGAAGGGTCTAGATGACCTATAGTGTTCTCTTTGACTCAAAGCATTTAACCAAATACCTAATAATGCCTACCATTATCTACCTAAGGTTTACTCTATCCTAGGCACAGGCATCGCAGCTGGCAGAGTATAAGAATTAAAAGGTAAAAGACTATAAGATTTGCTCCCAGATCTCCTGTGGAACGAGAACTATGTCTTATTTGTCTTTGCATTCTCTGGACATCACTGGGCATACAGTGGGCACTCAAATAAATATTAAACTAAATGATCTAAAGCTGTAACTAATCCAAGAAGTGAAAATGCCTCCAAAGAAAGTTTTAGAATTTTATCAGTAATGCAGTATTTATTTTTAGTCATGTAAATGACATCATAGAAAAGTGATATCCCCTATATTATTCTACTTGCTTTAAATAAAATATCTCAGAATACAAACATCAAAGCTTGATCCTGACACCTGAAACTAACACAACATTGTAAATCAACTATACTCCAATAAAAATTTAAAAAAACAAAAGCTTGATCTTGTTTTAGAAGAGGGATTCAATTTTGCTTCTTTGTTAAGACTGGATTTGTAAAATTTCCTGCAGTGGGAATAGTCCCCAAAGTATATTCCGCAGAACACCCGTTCTACAGGTCGCTAGTAGGTGGTTATTCTTTAGGTTCCACTTTCCTAATGGGCCACCATTAGGCTGGGACTAATGGTTTGTGGTCAGCTGGGAGTTGATCAAGAGTCCCACAGCTGGGACTCTTCTGTTTGTGGTCAAAAATATTAGGAGAGGGCTTCCCTGGTGGCGCAGTGGTTGAGAGTCTGCCTGCAATGCAGGAGACACAGGTTCGAGCCCTGGTCTGGGAAGATCCCACATGCCGTGGAGCAACTGAGCCTATGCGCCACAACTACTGGGCCTGTGCTCTAGAGCCCACAAGCCACAACTACTGAGCACACATGCCACAACTACTGAAGTCCGTGCGCCTAGAACCCGTGCTCTGCAACAAGAGAAGCCACCACAATGAGGAGCCCGCACACTGCAACAAAGAGTAGCCCCCGCTCGCCACGACTAGAGAAAGCCCACGCATAGCAAGGAAGACCCAACACAGCCAAAAATAAAAATAAAAAAAATAAATTTATAAAATATATATATATATGTTAGGAGAAGAGGACAAGGGACAAGAAACCAGGTTCCAAAACCATAACTCCTTGAGCATCCATTGCTACTGAGGGAGCTAAGAAATGCCTTTGGGGCCACTGGGAACTAAGGGCAAAGGGGAAAGGATAATTTAGGCAAGGGAAGATGATGTGAGTACAGGAGAAGAGGAAGGAAAGACAAAACTGAAAAGACAACAAATACAAGGTGAGAAGGGATGTAAAACCACAATTAACACCCCCTTCCACATTCCACAATAATCTCAGAGTTGAGTAAAATTTAAGCCAGCAGAGAGCAGCTGACCAGTGGCCTGAAGACTGCCCTTTCCCCTGGGCTCTCAGCCTCTGAGCCTTGGCCTCCTAAGCCAAGGGAAGTCATCTAAATACACACCAACCTTTGTCGTCACTGTGATATTTCCTTCATGTTTCTCACTATTAGAGATTCTGCCATTTTGAATGTACAATATACCGTTCACTAAAATGATTTCATCTTGAGAAAACCAAGAGCACACAAAGGTTGGGCAGCAGACAGAGACCATGGTTATTTGGCTTTAGAATCGCAGACTCATAGATATTTGGAGTGTAAGGACCTCGGAGCCAACTTGTTTTGGTGTCTCTCCTGCAAGTGGCCCTCAGAGATGGGTGCTTTCATAAACACTGCTCTTTATCTGAGGATCATTAAAGGTAAACCACCACTGTTCACTGCAGCTTCCCATCAGGAGGGACAGTCTAGATGACTTCTTGGGGCCTGTAGACTGTTACTAAAATATTTGCACCAACCATATCAGATGCAAGCTGGAGGGTTTGGAATGCTATCTGCAATAGTGACATCTGGTGGCTTCTAAGTCCTACTACACCTCCTTATGGCAGGAAATAAAGCCTGGATTTTAAGCAGTATTTGATGACAACATAAAGATATTACATGAGTTCTGGAAAAGGGCCCCAGAAATGTTAAGATTTAACAACTTCTGCTCGAAGCTTACGTTGCTCGTTATATTAAAAATAATGACAGGGCTTCCCTGGTGGCGCAGTGGTTGAGAATCTGCCTGCCAATGCAGGGAACACGGGTTCGAGCCCTGGTCTGGGAAGATCCCACATGCGGCGGAGCGGCTGGGCCCATGAGCCGCAATTACTGAGCCTGCGCGTCTGGAGCCTGTGCTCCACAACAAGAGAGGCCGCGATAGTGAGAGGCCCGCGCACCGCGATGAAGAGTGGCCCCCACTTGCCACAACTAGAGAAAGCCCTCGCACAGAAACGAAGACCCAACACAGCCAAAAATAAATAAATAAGTAAATAAAATTTTTAAAAAAATAATAATAATGACAAAAGAACTATTGTGATGTAAGTCCTTGTTTCTACAGGGGAAGTAGCTAGGGAAATAACCAATTATCTTGATTGCAAGGGGTGCAGCATGTCTTCAAGTGATGTTTTCAGTGAATTTTTTGTCCATGATCTGCTCTGAAGTACTCCTCACCCACACATCTGATAAATGGTGGCAGCCAGGTAACCCTGCCCGTACTCCCTGTACCTTTAAAATGAAATGGACAATAAGCATTCCCTCCTGAGAATCCTGATTTGGGAGAATAAAACATAATGTCATTTATCTGGAGGTCTGAAGGAGGAAGTATCCCATGACATAGGCACAGCCAAAATGGGCCCTGTACACAGTTAAGTTTTGAGGAATCAGTGTCTATGAAGATATAGACAAAGCTGGCCAGGAGACAGAAGGATGAAATCAATGTCAGAAAGGCCAAGGAGTATAAAAGAAAGATAGGGAAATCCAGGAGAAGGAAGAGGACAGAGGTGACTACTCTTGATTTCTGCCCTTCTGTGGGCCCAATTGTTCTTTAATTTTTAAAAAATTTCACAGAGATAATTTGAGTGATGTCTTGAGCACAAAAAGAATCTTGATATCAAGTCTTTCTTACAACTCTGAATGGCTTTTCATATTGCACCAGTTCCTAGTACTCTTGGTGCCTATTTTCCTTTTTTCTCTCCAGTGCTCAACAGCCCTAATTGAGAGGGCTTCTTGCTTAGAACAACATGATATTGGACACTTTGCTTCCATATGGTTGCATTAAAGACTCAGCCATCAGAGAAAAATATAACCGAAGGATTTCTTTGTCTTTTACTCAGAAAGGCCAATTCATTCTGCACTGGTTCTTGAAAGTTCAGAGTCAATCTGAACACGTTCCAGCACGCTCATCTATCTTCCGCATTCCACCTTCCAAACCTGCTCTCCCCTGTATTGTCAGCTTCCCTCCAGGAACCTAACCCAGAGAGCTAGGAGTCATTCTAGGTCCTTTCTCATACCCCATATCCAACCAGGTGTCACCAAATCTGCTAAACTTAGAACTGCAGAAGCATAAATCTTAGCCACTACTACTATAGACAGAAAGTTTGTGCCCCCCCAAAAAATTTACATGTTGAAACCTAACCCCCAATATGATGGTATTTGGAGGTGGGACCATTGGGAGGTACTTAGGTCATAAGAGTGGAGCCCTCATGAAAGGGATTAGTTCCCTTATAAAAGAAACCCCAGAGAGTTCCCTTGCCCCTTCCGCCATATGAGGACACAGCAAAAAGACACCATCTATGAAACAGGAAGCAGGCCCTCACTGTACACTGAATTCGCCAGCACATTGATCTTTGACTTCCCAGCCTCCAGAACTATGAGGAATGAATTTCTGTTGTTTATAAGCCACCGGTCTATGATATTCTGTTATAGCAACCCAAACAGGCTAAGACAGCCACCAACTGGCTTTGTGTAGTTTTCTTACACATTGCCTCATTCCTATGGCCTAAAATAGAAATGCTTCTTAGAGAGTTAACACATGAAACTCTGATCAGTTCTACCACCATTGTCAACAATCAAAACCAATGGACATTTTTTCCTATTGTAAATTGATGTAGTTATAAATCAAAATTGTTTTGGTCTTAACATTTATTTGTCCAACAGATAATCTGACTAAATAATGTGTCAGGTACTCTGCTGGGCATAAAGATAAGACGTGTGATTCAAATAACTCATATTTTGAAGAGACATGCTTTTAAACTAACGATTAAATGGTATTCATGCTATAATAAATGTCTGGATGAAAAATATCAGGAAATAGAGAAAGAAACCTTGAATTCTGCCTAAGGAATAGAGATGAGAAAACGATACGAACCTTCAGAATCAAATAGGTATCACAAAAAAGTGTTAGGAATATCATTTGTGTCTGTTGTTATGAAATAAGAAAAAAAATCATCTTTTATGTGATTTATGTATAAATGATGTGACTGCATGTGAAATGTAAATAAACATTCTTTCCCAGCTTTTCAGCACCACCCCATAAAAACAGCAGCAAAATAGGGAAAAGATAAGATTTGGTTTTCCCAAGAGGAAGGTGATGAGGCAACAATTCTCAAAATTCTTCCATCGAGAGGACCAGGAAGTAGAGTGAATGGACCATGTGTCAAATTATCCTGAAGTGCTGCACCCCACTGACCAGTGCCCCACTCACAGCCAAAATGTCCTTGATGCTCCTATGCCCATCATAATAAAGGGCAGAGAACTGGAAAACTTGTATAGAGACGGAACTGTGCAGGAAAAATCTTGCCCACGGACCAAAGTAGAACAGAACAAATCACTTGAGACTCTTTCCATGGGTCAAAGCTGCAGGGGGCAAATAGGCACTGTCTCACTGTATTTTGGGCCAGGTTTGTGTCAAAATGGACACCACGGCAAAAGAACACAAATGACACAGCATCTTGCACCAAGAGCATTATCTGAGAGAAACAGAAAATAGACTGGGCTCCACATTCTCTCACCAAGTTCAAGGCCATCTCAGTAGAAGAGTGGCCATAGTGTTACCTGAATTATCCACCCTCTTCCCTAACCCAATAGTACAGGTTCTTTACTCTTTCAAAGATCGTGGTTCCCAGAACATCATAAACAGTGATTTAGAATCCTAAGAAGAAAACCCAAGAGGTGAAAAGGAAAGAGTTATCTAGGAAGCTGAATTGCAAATGAGGTGTATTAAGTGACTTTCAGCCTCACCTTTGGAGGTGTTATGTCCCCCACGTAGGGGAGCCATCTTCCTCCTTCGGGGTGGAAATATGACAATTAACATAGTGATATGAAATTTGAATAGAAAATAAATTGTGCTGAATCTCACATATGGTGTCCTAAAAATGTACAAAATGATGTCATCCAAAGGAAGGGGGTGGGGAGGGAGACTGCAATTAGATGGATGAGGAAGAGGCAGTTGAGAAAACAGATTAATGATGCCTTTGACACAATCAGCCTGAGAGGAATACTGGTTTCCATGACAACCAAACCACTTAACCTAAATTAACAAAGCTGTTAGAAAAGAAAAACTTAAAACATGGGGAGGGGAAAACCCAGTGCATCCTCTTTGGGGAAATTAAGTAGCCTGTCCCATCAGCGCCTGTGAGAGGTGTGTGTGTTAACTACATATCGGCAGGGTGTGTATTCTCTTTCACCCTCTGGTTCCCAGTAATTAGTTTTCAGAAACAGCCCAAGGAAGTTGAGAAATTGCAACTAATTAGTGCAGTTTTCTGATAGAACTGCCTTATTATCCTGATGCAGCCTTAGCTAGACAGCAAGGACAAGGAATAGACAAAAGGCTGCCTCTTGCTTTTCCCTAACTTTGTGTCGATATCCATACCCAAAGATGTTCACAACATCCTCCCAGAAACACTTTCTCAAGAGTATGCAGGTCAGACTGAATCCCGGAATTTTGTTTGTAGCAGAGAATAGCTGCTTGTATAGTGAAGCACAGAGGCCATTCATGACGAGACAATGTTTAAATCAAATAATAAAATGTTTATGCATAATTTAATTTCCCCTATATAATAAAAGGGATCATTGGAAAATAAAAGTAATTGTATATTCCTGAGTTACTTTTTTTTTTTTTTTTTTTTTTAATGGCTGTGTTGGGTCTTTGTTTCTGTGGGAGGGCTTTCTCTAGTTGCGGCAAGTGGGGGCCACTCCTCATCGCGGTGCGCGGGCCTCTCATTATCACGGCCTCTCCTGTTGCGGAGCACAGGCTCCAGACGCACTGGCTCAGCAATTGTGGCTCACGGGCCCAGTTGCTCCGCGGCATGTGGGATCTTCCCAGACCAGGGTTCAAACCCGTGTCCCCTGCATTGGCAGGCAGACTCTCAACCACTGCGCCACCAGGGAAGCCCTGAGTTACTTTTAATACAGTGTAGAACTAACCCTCAATTTTTCTGGTTCTGAGGTGAGCTTGTCTGAATCACAGTAGACATAACTGAAGGTGAATCTGACAGAGACAGGAGAGCAGGAAGGGAGCAGTGTAGTTCATCTTTATAAGCTTGTAAGTCTCCGTTACTCATTCCAACATTACTGTCCCACTTCTACCGAGCCTGAAGATGGCTGGGAAAAGGGGACTTCCCTTGAGCTGCCTCTTTGCTTTCTCCATTAAAAATATATCCAGTATAGATAGTCTACTGCCAACATAAGCGAGAAAGGAAAAAAAAATAGGAACTCTAATAATATTGAGAGCAATGTCAAGTTTTAACATTTCTTATAGGTGATATTTTCTGATTTTATGAGAAAAAAATATATAAGTATTATAATCAATGAAATTCTGTTAAATCCTGGTTAACATATATTAAATTTTATGAAAAACTAATACTACATTAGGGTTTTGAAAAACAAAATTCAAGCTTCCAACAAGTTCAGTTTTTTTTTTTTTTCATTTTTTTCTTTTTAAAGGTCAGTTTTAATAATTAAATCTAAAAGGGAAGAAACTTGCACGTTGGAAGTTTTCTTAGAAATAAAGAGCATGATGCGTACCTACACAGCATCCACGCCAGGGGATCTCCTATTTCACAATTCGGTTGTAAATTTTGACTCACATTTTGCTTCCAATGCCAGGGATTCAAGAAATATCACTTTACCTGTGAGATGGAAGTGCTGTTAATTTGGTAGAAGAAAAGAACACCTCATTGTTTACATTTTACCTTTCACTTTTCACGTTATTGGTGTTTTATAGTTCTTCCTTTATGAATTGCTCATGTCCTTTTTTTTCTGCTAGGGTCTTAGAATTTTTCTTATAACTATTATCGAAATTATAAAACATTAGAGTATTAATCTTATTCCTGCCACATTTATGAAAAATATCGTTCCAGATTATTACTTTTGATTTTGATGTGTCTTGGCATACAAAAGTTTTTCATTTTTATTTGGTAAAATCTAGTGATATTTTCCTTTGAGGTTTCACCTTTTATTTTTATGTGTGGAAATTTCATAATTCTTAGAGCAGTTCAGTATTCATGTATATTTAATGTAATGATTTAGGTGATCTAGGATTTATTTTGATATATGGATCTAACTCAATATTATCTGTATAATCAATTTCCCCAATACTTTTTAAATTGAGATATAATTCACATAAAATCCACCATTTTCAAGTGTACAATTTGGTGTTTTTTTGGTTTTTTTTTTTTAATATATTTATTTAATTAGTTAGTTTTGGCTGCATTGGGTCTTCGCTGCTACACACGGGTTTGCTCTAGTTTTTGCGAGCGGGGGCTACTCTTCGTTGTGGTGTGCGGGCTTCTCATCGTGGTGGCTTCTCTTGTTGCAGAGCACAGGCTCTAGGCGCATGGGCTTCAGTAGTTGTGGCACGCGGGCTCAGTAGTTGTGGCTCACGGGTTCTAGAGCGCAGGCTCAGTAGTTGTGGCGCATGGGCTTAGTTGCGCCACTGCATGTGGGATCTTCCCGGACGAGGGCTTGAACCCGTGTCCCCTGCATTGGCAGGCGGATTCTTAACCACTGTGCGACCAGGGAAGTCCCGACGGTTTTTAATATATTCACAAACTTGTGCAACCGTCACCACTATCTAATTCCAAAATATTTTCATCACCCCCAAATAAACCCTATACCTATTAGGAATCACTCTTCCTCCAGCCCCTGGCAACCACTAAGCTACTGTCTGTGTATTCGGAAAATTTCATATTAATGGAATCACACAATATGTGACTTTTATGTCTGGCTCCTTTCACGAAGCACAATGTTTTCAAGATTTGCCCACGTTGTAGCATGTATCAGTGCTACATTCCTTTTGTGGCTGAGTAATATTCCATTGTATCCATATATACATTTTATCCATTCATCAGTTGATGGATATTTGGGTTGTTTCTACTTTTTGACTATTATGAATAATGCTGCTATAAATATTCATGTGCAGGTTTCTATGTGGACATACTTTTAATTCTCTTGGGCATATACCTAGGAGTGAGACCTTGTGATTCTTTCTTTATGATACATTAGATTCCTATTTTTATAAGAATTGGTTTCAGGGTTCTCTGATCTTTTCCACGGTTCTGTCACTTCTTTTTGCAAATACCAAACTTTTCCAATTTTAGTAGCCTTATGTTTTATTAGCTCATAGGGCAAATCACCCTTAATTTTTTCTTTCTTAATTTCTCAACTATTATTGCCTGTTGACTCTTCACTGTCAATTTTAGAATCATTTTGTCATGCTGCTGGTATTTTGATTGGGAGTGGAAAATTAATTTGGAAAAATACTGATATCTTTTGCAATATTTCATCTTACTATCCACAAACATGGTGTATCTCTTCTTTTATTTAAATCTTCTACTATATCTCCCACTAAAATGTTGGGACTTTCCTCACATAGGACTCACCCATTCCCTGTTAAGGGAACTAGATACTCTAATCTTTAAGGTGATGACAGTGGGACTCAGCTGATGAGCTGAAGTTAACCAAGCCAAGACCTAAGGGAAGACTACCCTGGAGAGAGCAGATGATGAGGCAAAGGCTCTGGGGTCAATACAAGTTGACCTACGAAAGGAACAGGGAGAAGGTGAGGGCAGCTGTGACACAGTGGGCAAGGAAGAACAGGAGGAGTTAAAGTTAGACTTAGCAGGACTCGGATCACATAGAGCCTTAGTGGCCAAACAGGAACCCTTGGACTTTTGTCGCATACAAATAGGAAGCCACAGGAGATTTTAAAGCAGGCATCTGCACGATCTTGCATGAAGAAGGCAGCTCCCTCTGGTCCAGCTAGGAAGTGACTCTCTCAGTGTGGTCACATAGCCTCCTGCCCCATGGCCAGGGCCAAGACTTATATTATAGCCTGAAGGGAACTTGAGGGTGCTGGGAGAAGCCAGCTGGTAAACACTCACCTTCTCTTAACAGGCTGATCAGGACCACTAACCCCCCAAAACCTCTCACAGGTGACCCACCACCATTCACACATTTATTGTGCTGACACCACCGGCACCACCAGAGGAAACTGCAGGTCCCAGAGGTACCCATTCCCCATCTGCCCGCTCAAACACCTATGAAAAAGCCCACAGGGTGACCATAGCCGCTTCTGGAGAGAAGCCAGTCAGCAAGTATCCTCCTCCCACCTGCTGGCCCATGCTTCTCCCTCAAAGCTTCTGCCAGAAGGAGGATGGGGACTTCCAATACCAAGAAAGGTGCCATAAGTCACTGAAACCACCCACCACCCTTAAGGGCTTTGTCGTTGCTTCTTACTCACCCAACTGGGATCTGCTATCTTCACGGCCGATACTCCCTCAACCTTCATCGTCACTGTTGTCCCAGCCATTCAGGTTGCGTGAAGGGATTTGCCCTGGTAACATCGGGTGAGCTCACACCCTCTCACCCTGCCAGGGAAGCTGAAGTTGCTGCCAGGCTGAGGGGGCCGGCCCTCATGGGATACATATTGAATTCTAGACAACTGCTACTCAACATCCATTCCAACATCCTTCTAGTGGGCCTTCCTAAACCGAAGAAGCTTGAAAGCTAAAAACCACACTTCCCAGATACCCTTGCTGCTATAGATCTGGGCATGAATTCGGTTAGATATCGTAACAGGAGATCTGAAGGCAGAGGTAAGGCCCATCTTCCTGCAACTCTGCGCTGTTTACACTGGCAAGAAAGCTGTGGGAGACGCAGGTTTTTTCTGCAACAGGGTCTGCGTGCAGCACCTAGAGAGCAGGTGGCTTCCTGATACCAGGATTACAGCTACACGGCATGTTTTCTAATTCAAGGTTAAATGTGGCAGCTTCGTAATGCTTCACCTTCCTGAGTATGTCCCCAGGTGAGTCACTTCTTCCATGTCTGGAGTCATTCCTGGAGGCCCAGCCTAGAATCTACTTGTCCAATCCATCCGATGATTTTGTAAGCACCTAGTTTCCTGTTTTAAATCCTTTTCTTCTTAAAGCACCAAGAATGATTTCTACTGAATCTCAACTAATATTGAAATAACAACAACAAAAAAAACAATGATCTACCATGAGAGAACCAACGTAGGTTTACCTCCTCAGCAATCCCCATACAGCTTATTCACCTTGCCTAGCAAAACCATTTTTGCCTGTTCACAGTCCTAAAGAACTGCCTTCACTTGCCACTTCCCCTCTACACACAGGTTTAGTCATCTGTCAAGCCTGAAGGAACCTTCTAGGCTTCTCTTTTCCAGCTATTCTATGTAGTCCTTCCAGAAGACAACTCAACTGAGGTCTACCAAGAAGAGGCAAGTCCAGGAAAGGACTCCTGACACCAGTAATCATTCAATACATATTAAAGGCCCATGCTTTGCCAGGGCTGCTTGAAAGGGACTGCTCAAAATCCCAACACCATCACATTTTTGGTATGAAGGTCATCATGCAGGGACAAAGAGGTAGCCATTTAATTGTCCCTGCACATCAATTCTCTGTGGCGTTGAAAGAAAAAGAAAGCACTGTGGTGTTATGGTCCAGCTGTAGTACAGTCAAAGGCTTGACAAAGTGGATTTAGGGGCCTGCCTGAGCCTGCTGTCCCTGCAGCACTAAAACCAAAGGAAGACTTTTCAGTAGGACAGGTTTCTCCTGGAGATGAACTTCCTGCACTCCCACTTAAGACTGGTGGGAAAGCCATAGGGCAGCCCATTCAACCTTGGAACATCAGAATGTTTCTGAACAAGGCAGAGACTTTCCTCCATGTGTGTGCGTGTGTGTGTACTCATGTGCAGAGAAGAACACACACATGTATACGCACTTTGTATTGGTAGTGATCTTAGGAAGGAAAAAAAATCTCTTGTGGCGTCTTGGAACTCCAAGCAAATGCTACCTGGAAATGTGGATTCTTCTCTTTAGCCAACAGACTGTCTTCTGAATTTAAGTCTATAGACTTTAGCATACAAAAACAGAGACATCACAGATACCACAGGTTTGTTAAAGTACAGTGAGTTAAACTTTGTTGAATTATTAGTGAAACTTGGTTTTTGAGAGGATTGGTTGGGTATTTGTGCCCCTGTGGTCTGGCCTGTGAAAACCTAGCCCCTCTAGATAAGTGCCATGAGGACCACTAGTCAGTCCAGTTCAGAGGCATCCTGCCCTCTTCTGAGGCATCCTGAAACAACAGACTCACACGCTGACCCATGCCCTTCTGTAACCTGCTAAAGTCCCACTGGCAGAATTGTCGCCCTGAGCAGAGGGGGGGGACAATACACACCTCTGAGTTCTGTGGTGTGAGAGCCACGCTGCCTACCACGGCTCTCTACAGGCCTTGGCCTTGAAGAGTGAGGGCTGTAACCTTTATTCCTTACTTTCCCCTTTTCCCATTGGGTCAAGGGGTAGGGGTAAATGGTGATAAAATGTGTTTACCTAACTTACCTCTATCTTATGAACTGAGTTCTCTGAGTAAGACCTGCTCAGAAAAGAAGCTTTGGAACTAAGAAGCAAACACCTATGTCCACTGGCAACTGACAGGAAGTGTAACATGAGTGCCTTTCCCCAAATCAAAGGATGCAATGAATGTCCTAGCTAAGACTTTCTATTCTTTTCTCAATCTTTCATTTTTGGTATCTGTGTTTTCTTCTGTAAATAGTGATTTTCATTCTTTTGATTTTGCAGAATTGCCTACAATTTAAAATGCTTCTTGTCTCAGTAGGTGTCTGGTCATTCATACTCAGCATTATTTGAATGATTTGGTGCATAAAACAAAATACGTCATAGAGAAGAAAAGCATACATTTGCTTAACAATAACAACAAAAATTGCAGCCACTGCAATCATCAACCATCTATGTTAGACTCAAACTGAAGCCAAAACCCAGGGACTTGACGATGGGGTGAAAGGCCCTAGAAAGTTCCCAGCTTTCCTTCTATTCACAGCTTGTAAAGACCAGAAGCATGGCTTACCTTTGTAAATGTGAGTGCCAGGTCAAGGTCTACCAGAAGCTCTTCTAATTCTATGAAATCATGTTTTCAGGGCTCTTCCTAAATAAATGCCTGAACTACAGGGAAGCACAACCTCAATGACTGTTCCAGGAGACAGCTCGGAAGCCCAGCCTCAGTGCAATCGCCAGCTCTAACTGTGAACTACCTATGTCATTCTATAGCTACCTGTCCAACAAAGATAGGAAAGGAAGCAGCCTTAGCTTAATTGTCAGGTCCTCTCCAAGGAAGGGGCTACTGTCAGAAGAGCTAAACATGGCTGGAGAGTCAGAAATTTCTCGCAACATTCATGGAGGAATCACCAAAAGGCAGTAATGTGAGGACGGTTGGTAGCTGGAGGGCTGCGAGAGCTTTCTCTCATCTGGGAGAGAAATTGCTGGTCTTGGAACAGGAGACTTTTTCCTTTGGACTAAGCTTTACAAACCCTTCCTTCAGAGGGCAGAAGATTGCTCAAGTCAATCAGAAACCAATTTTGTGATGAAGCAGCTGAGAAAGGAAAATGTGAAATCAAATTGATCATGCTTCTGAAGATTGGGGAAGACTTCCAGGGATCGCTTTTAGGGAAATGAAAATTAAGCATCAAACATTGATGGAAAAATTACTATGGGGGATATGGAAGAAGAGAGTTCATATGGAAGGAAAGATGAAACAGTTGCTGAGTTCGTGCTTCCCTTTGGCTTGAATATTTAATAAGTAGGAGCCATGAAAATGGATTCTAAGTCTATTGAATTAGACCTGGAGTTGACTTGTTTCTTGATAACCAATGGCAGACACTGGGTTTTATTTATTTATTTTTTGATGTGAACCATTTTTAAAGTCTTTATTGAATTTGTTACAATATTGCTTCTGTTTTATGCTTTGGTTTTTTGGTCCCGAGGCATGTGGGATCTTAGCTCCCCGACCAGTGATCGAACCTTCACCTCCTGCATTGGAAGGCGAAGTCTTAACCACTGGACCACCAGGGAAAGTCCCAACACTGGGTTTTAATATCAATTATTGAGAATTTGTGCTGCCTTGGTCCCTACTTTCTATACAATATATCCCAACAATGACAGTCCAGCCATGGATTTCGTTAATCAAAATCTTGGACATTGGAACTTCCCTCATGGTCCAGTGGTTAAGACTCTGCGCTTCCACTGCCAGGGGCACGGGTTCTATCCCTGGTTGGGGAACTAAGATCCCGCACGCATGGCGATGCGGAAAAAAAAAAAAAAAATCTTGGACATTTACTATTTTTTGATGTGTCTAGTAAACTAAGTGTAGGGACATAAAACTCATCTAGAAAGATGAGGAGGGCACCCTGGAGGCACAGACAGGTGCACCAATCTGAAATACCATCCTTCCCCATGGCCCTTGCCATCTCACTTTCTGCTTAGACAGTTGAGAATATTTAGAGATAGCCTTGGGGCCTTCCCCTGTCCCCAAAAGAAGATGTGTAGAACTCAAGATGTAGAAATGTGAGAGCCACTACAACGAACCACACCGTGGCTAGTACTCCATACACAGATCGCTGAATGTCTCAGGGACAGCTTCCAGTCCTGAAAACAAGTGAAACGAGATGTCTAAAAGAGCATGACACCAGTAACTATCTTTACTTTACAGATGAGCTGAACCTTCTCAGAAGTTTCCAAACATAAGGCTCCTTTTCAAGAGCCATGGTTTCACTGACAGTGAACATCTTACAGCTATTTTGGGGGGGAAGGGGGGGTGGGGTTTGATAATGGCCCTTTTATTTTTTTAACATCTTTGTTGGAGTATAATTGCTTCACAATGCTGTGCTAGTTTCTTCTGTATAACAAAGTGAATCAGCTATACATATACATATATCCCCATAGCTCCTCCCTCTTGTGTCTCCCTCCCACCCTCCCTATCCCACCCCTCTAGGTGGTCACAAAGCACCGAGCTGGTCTCCCTGTGCCATGCAGCTGCTTCCCACTAGCTATCTATTTTACATTTGGTAGTGTATATATATAAATATTACTCTTTCACTTCATCCCAGTTTACCCTTCCCCCTCCCCGTGTCCTCAAGTCCATTCTCTACCTCTGCATCTTTACTCCTGTCCTGCCCCTAGGTTCATCAGAACCTTTTTTTTTTAGATTCCATATATATGTGTTAGCATACGGTATTTGTTTTTCTCTTTCTGACTTGCTTCACTCTGTATGACAGACTCTAGGTCCATCCATCTCACTACAAATAACTCAATTTCATTTTTTATTTTATGGCTGAGTAATATTCCATTGTATATATGGGCCACATCTTCTTTATCCATTCATCTGTCGATGGACACTTAGGTTGCTTCCATGTCCTGGCTATTGTAAATAGTGCTGCAGTGAACATTGTGGTACATGACTCTTTTTGAATTATGGTTTTCTCAGGGTATATACGCAGTAGTGGGATTGCTGGGTCATATGGTAGTTCTAGTTTTAGTTTTTTAAGGAACCTCCATACTGTTCTCCTTAGTGGCTGTATCAATTTACATTCCCACCAACAGTGCAGGAGGGTTGCCTTTTCTCCACACCCTCTCCAGCATTTATTGTTTGTAGATTTTTGATGATGGCCATTCTGACTGGTGTGAGATGATACCTCATTGTAGTTTTGATTTGCATTTCTCTAATGATTAGTGATGCTGAGCATCCTTTCCTGTGTTTTTTGGCAGTCTGTGTATCTTCTTTGGAGAAATGTTTATTTAGGTCTTTTGCCCATTTTTGGATGGGGTTGCTTGTTTTTTTGATATTGAGCTGCGTGAGCCGCTTGTAAATTTTGGAGATTAATCCTTTGTCAGTTGCTTCATTTACATATATTTTCTCCCGTTCTGAGGGTTGTCTTTTCGCCTTGTTTATGGTTTCCTTTGTTGTGCAAAAGCTTTTAAGTTTCATTAGGTCCCATTTGTTTACTTTTGTTTTTAATTTCCATTTCTCTAGGAGGTGGGTCAAAAAGGATCCTACTGTGATTTATGTCATAGAGTATTCTGCCTATGTTTTCCTCTCAGAGTTTTATAGTGTCTGGCCTTACATTTAGGTCTTTAATCCATTTTGAGTTTATTTTTGTGTATGGTGTTAGGAAGTGTTCTAATTTCATTCTTTTACGTGTAGCTGTCCAGTTTTCCCAGCACCACTTATTGAAGAGGCTGTCTTTTCTCCATTGTTTATTCTTGCTTCCTTTATCAAAGATAAGGTGACCATATGTGCATGGGTTTATCTCTGGGCTTTCTATCCTGTTCCATTGATCTATATTTCTGTTTTTGTGCCAGTACCATACTGTCTTGATTACTGTAGCTTTGTAGTATAGTCCTTACAGCTATTTTTAGACACATTTATCTTTCTGATAGCTGGTCAGTAAGTTTCCTTTCAGGGCCAAATTTAGCCTGATTTGGCCTTAGGAAGATCACCTGGTTGAGAAAGGGTGGAGGAGGAATGTGTCCTGTTCTTACTGGATAAGAGTTATGCATAAATCTCTGACAAGGATTAGAAAAATCGAATTCCCCAAGGCAAGGAAATGTCAGAATATAAGTAATTCCTACTAGATTAATGGGCACCATTAATGGTCTACTGGTGGGTCTAACTTGTACAGGGCATATGCGAACCATGGGAGAAGAAGATGGACGAATTCTAAGTAAAGGGAGTTTTCCTAAATAATCATTCTGTCATCATTAAAAAAACAAACACAAAAAACTACTTTTCCAGGAATAAATGATTCCATCTCTTTTCAGAGAAGCCATTTTATGGACAAAAGAAAGACTCTTTAGTTCCATCCCTACATTGGTTCCATTATCACCATTCTTACCTCCATGTTCACCTAGCATTTGCCAAATAGATATTTTGCCAGATTAATTTATCTGATAATGGAGGGGAAATCAGAAAAAAAGGTGATATCTCAGGACTTTAAAAGATTATAATTTTCATTGGGGTTTTAGGAAGCTTTAGTATTCTAAACAACTTCAAACAGAAAAAAATAAAAATAAAAAGAGAAAACATTTCCACTGATAATAAAGAAAAATATAGTCTCCAAAATATTATTAAAATGACTTTGCTTTTAATCTCAACATAGAAGTGCTCTGTTTAAAACTATTAATGGTTTACTAACATAAACCATTAAGTGAAGGAGAAAAATAAAGTGGAAGCTTTCAGGGCTAGAATGAACTCTTCTTTTTTTCCATTTAATATTTGGGTAGGAACAATTCTTGGAAATGATCACAAACGCAATAATTACTGGCTTAATTCTAACTAGATTTGCAGTCATTTCTTTTCATGTTATTTTTGGCATGCTGGCTGTAGAAGTGGCATGCTGTAATGTTGATATAACCAATTTCTCAGAAAACAAGATTTGTGACAATTTGCTGCATTCTGCTCCAGAGACAATCTGAGGCTTTCAAAGTGGGGCTAAAAATGCACACAAATCTTCCCCCACACAGCTGCTTCTTGTTTAACATTGTCAAATTTTTTTAATTAAAATTTTAGATTTTATGCTTGGCTTTTTTTTTTCCTTTAAAGCTCAAATGACACTCTGCCTCTTTTAGATATTTGAGAGTCTGCAAAAAGCTAGATAAAGGCCCTAACTGTTTTATCCGAAGAGTTTGTTTTTAAGCTCTTAATATTATTCACTATATTATATTTTATTCAATCTAAACCTCAACAGGCTCAATGTAGCTTTGAGAGTGAACAGAGCGTATAATTCACCCCACTTCATAACTACGGATGAAATGCCATGGGCACTCCCTGAGCTCTCCTTATAAAAGTCTCCAGCCACATGGTTTTCAATGCCATCTGTAGGCCAAGGACTCCCAATTTTTTATCTCAACCCAAATTCCTCTCTCCCAAATTCCAGAGTCATTTATCCAACTACCCTCTCAATATCAAGACACCTATTTAATAGATATCTCAAACTCATTATGTCCAAAACTGATTTCTGAGCAGCCCCCCAAAATCTGCCCAGTCACTCTATCTCAGTTAATGGAATGCCATTCTTCAAGGTGTCCAGGACCAGACCCAAGACATCATATTCTGGTCTGAGTTGCCATTTTGTCTGTATTCCTGCAATAGCCTCCTGTCTCTTTGCTCTGCCCTTGTCCATCTCACTTTATTCTCAGCATGACAGCCGGGGTAACCTTTTCAAAACATGTTGCCTTGTGTCACTCCTTCGAGGAAAATTCTGCAATGGCTCCTCATTTCACTCAGGATAAAGTTCTTAAAAGGGCCCCATTACCATACAAAGGCACCTTATAAACCTCTCATAGGGAGACAATTCTCCTGTTGCTTTCTGCACATCTTGCAAGAAGAGGCACTAACTTTGTTCTAGATCATGTTTTCAAAAATCTTTGGATAGCGAGCAGCTTTGCAAAATATAATGTCTCCTTCCAGAGCAGAGGGCAGGTGTGCTACCTGTCCAGTGTGACAAAGATAATGTCTCCCTCCAGAGCAAAGGGCAGGCAGGTTGGCTTGTAATCCATTATAAGAGATTTGGGTTCCCTGAGCTCAGGGTTCCCAGCTGTGATGGAAACCCACTGGGGAAGCAGCAGCCACCTGGGTGCCTCACATCACCCCCATGGGTCTTGGAAAGAGAAGGGGACTGATGTAAATATACTGATGCTCGTGCTACTTGAGGTGCCACGAGTAATGAGGGGCTTTTGCCTCTGACTCAGGAATCTCATGTCTTCTGCCAGAACCCACAGAACCATGTAGGTTAAACTTGTTAGCTTGCAAAGAGAGCAAAATCTCAGAGCCTCCAGTTTTGACACCTCTCTGACCCATCTCCTACAACAGTCCCCCTTGCTCACTTCAGGTCAGCCATGTGGTCCTCTCTCTGTTCTTTGAATGCATTTGGCACACTCCTTTCTTAATGCCTTTGCATTGAGTTTGTTTTCTGCCTGAAATATTCTTCCCCCATATATCTAGTTAGCTCCTCCCCCTCTGTAAAGTCTTGGCTCTAGTTTCATCTTCTCAATGAGGCAGACTCTAATCATCTCACTTAAAATAGCAACAGATACTCTTCCCTGCCTCAACATTTCCAGCTCTCTTTACTTGGCTCTATTTTTTCTTTTTCCATTGCACACATTCACATTCTTCATATTATAGAGGGGTCAGCGAACGTTTTCCCAAAGGCCAGATAGTAGATAGATAATAAATATTTTAAGTCTGTGGGCCTTAAGGTCTCTGTTGCAACAACTCAAATCTGCCATTGTGGTGGGAAAGCAGCCATAGATAGTATGTAAATGAATGGGCGTGGCTATTTTCTAATAACACTTTATTTACAAAAACAGGCAGCTGGCTTGTAGGCCTTAAATTGCCAACCCCTGTACTATAATTTTACTTATCACACTTACTGTTTGTCTTATCCCACTGGAATATAAGCTCCATGAAGGCAGAAATCTGTTTAATTCACAAATATTTTTCAAGTGCCTAGAACAGTGTCTGAAAGAAATAGTAGGAACTCATTAAATTATTTGCTCAATAAAAGTACAATCAGGAAACATATAGACCAATTTTCAAGTAACCTAAACCAGAATTATATTAGACCCACAGACAATATTTGATTTAAAATTAGATAAATTTAACTTTGTAATGATCACTTCCCCTGTCTCACTCACCAGTACATAGGGGTAAACTGCCAGCAGCCATGGTTGTTCCAAATGACTATGATCCCTTAGTCACAATCGTGTGAGGGGAGGGTCAGCACCTCTCCCAAGCTAGACCAATAAAAACTCTCCCTGCAAAGACTTGGAAGCTGAACTGAAAAAAAGTCATCTGTGTGGCTGGAACCATGACATGTGAACTTAGAACTATGGAGGCATGTGGTAGAATTGTACTTACCTGTCCCCTTGAAGCTGGGTGTAACAACATGACTTGCTTAGACAAATGAAACATGAAGAGAAATGATGTATATGAAAGTTCTGGGTAAAAGCTTTAAAAGCCAGTGTGCTTTTCAACAAATGGTGCAGGGAAAACTGGACATCCACATGCAAAATAAAGAAGTTGGACCTCTACCTCATACAATATACAAAAGTTAACTCCAAATGGATCAAAGACCGAAATGTAAGAGCTAAAAACTATAAAACTCTTAGATGAAAACATAGGAGTAAATCTCTGTGACCTTGGATTAGGCAATGGTTTCTTAGCTATGACTCCAAAATCATAAAGAACCAAAGGGAAAAACCCAAATAAATGGGACCTCATAAAATGTAAACTTTCATGTGTCAAAAGACACTATCAAAAAAATGAAAAGACAACTTACAAAATGGGAGAAAATATTTGCTAATCATATATCTGGTAAAAGTCTAGTATCCAGAATATATAAAGAACTCTTACAACTAAACAATAAAAAGGCAAATAATCAAAAATTTTAAAGAGTAAAAATTTGAATAGACATTTCCATCAAAAAGATATATAAAGAGCCAACAAACATAAGAAAAGATGTCCAACATCATTAGTCATTTGAGAAATTCAAATCAAAGAAATCACAGTGAAATACCACTTCACCCCCACTAAGACGGCTATAACCAAAAGCTGGAAAATAAAAGATGGTGAAGATCATATGTTGATGGTGGGAATGTAATGTAATACAGCTGTTTTGGAAAATAGTTTGGCAGATCTCCAAAAAAGTTAAATGTAGAGTTATCATATGACCCAGAAATTCCACTTCTAGATATATACCTAAGAAAATTTAAACCATTTGTTCACACAAAAATGCATACATGCATGTTCATAGCACCATTATTCATAAAAGCCAAAAAGTGAAAACATCCCAAACGCCCCTCAACTAGTGAACAGAGGGGAAAAAATGTGGCATATCCATATAATGGAATACTATTCAGCCACAAAGACGAATGAAGTACTATTACATGCTACAACATGGATGAAACTTGAAAACATTATGCTAAGTAAAAGAGCCAGACTCAGGAGGTCACATATTATATGACTTCATTTACATGAAATGACCAGAATTTACAAATCCTTGCAGATAGAAATTAGATCAGTGGTTGCCAGGAGATGGGAGGAAGAGGGCATCAGGACTGACTAATGGATTCAAGGTTTCTTTCTAGAGTGATGAAAACATTCTAGAATTGACAGTGATGATGGGTGTATAACAATGAATATACTAAAAAACACTGAATTGTATACACAGAATTGTGCACTTTGAAATAATGAATTTTATATTATGTGAATTATTGGTCAATTAAAAAAACAGTATGCATCAAAACCTCAGTGAGATACCACTTCACACATACCAAAATGGTTAAAATATAGAATGACATCATCGAGGATTGTTGAGGATGTAAAGAAATGGGAACCCGCACACCCATTGCTGATGGGAGTGAAAATGGTATAGTCCATGCAGGCAGTTTCCTAAAAAGTTAAGCATACACTGACATATAACCCAGGAATTCCATCCCTGGGCATCTGCCTAAGAAAATGAAAACTTATGTCCACACAAAGACTTCTAGGTGAAAGTTCATAGTGTTGTTATTCCTGAAAGCCAAAACCTAGAAACAATCCAATGTCCATCAGCTGGAGAATGGATAATTGACATGTAGTAATTTCATACAATGGAAAACAATTCAGCAATAGAAAGGAATGAACTACAAATATATCCAACATGGATGAATCTCAAAAACATTATGCTAAGCGAAAGAAGCCAGAAACAAAAGCCTATATCTTGTTTGATTCCATCTATACTAAAGACAAAACTATAGAGACACTCAGGTCAGTGTTTCCCTGGGGCCAGCGGGTTAGGAGAGGGGACTGACAGCAAATAGGCAAGGGGGAAATTTTGAGGTGATGGAAATGTTCTAAAACTGGATTGTGGTGATGGTTGCACAAGAGTGTACATTTACTAAATGTAAACTTGCATATTTCAAAGGAGTAAACTGTATGGTATTTAACTTATACCTCAATAAAGGTGTTAAAAAAAAAGCCAGTGTGTAATTTGCCAAACTCCCTTTCCTTTGCCATAGTGATGAGTATCATTCCAGATGATGGGGGTTCCAATGGCCTCTACAATGCAGAACAGGGTTCTCTATTGACCTAAAATGCACATACAGCATGAGCAAGAAACAAACTATTGTTATTTTAAGCTGCTGAGAATTGGGGGTTGGTTGTTACTATAGCATATCTTAGCCCATTCTGATTAATACAGAAATCAATTCCAGAAATGGTATTGACTCAAGTCAATATTAAGTTTAGTCAATTAAGTCAAGGGAGGTTGGATATGGGAGAGAATAATGTCTTAGAAATACTTTGGTGCTGAATCAAATAGATTAAAAGCACACTAAATTTTCAGAGACTGGTACTGCTAAAGAGCCACCTGCACTGAAAGAGATGTGACTTTTTGATACTTAAAATGACTCTTTGGCCCCAATACAGGAGAGGAAAGTGTTGAGAAAGTTGCTCATTTCCTAAGGAGGGCAATTTCCCTGATGGCCACTTCAAATGTGGCCAAAAAATTATGGAAAATAAAGAATCACTCAGAAGGTGGAGCCAGATGCCAGAGAGAACAATAGACAAGGGTGCTCCTCCCAGAAAATGGGATCAAGGCCTAATGAAGAAGCATCTCCATTCCCAAGGTGGGAGCCTGAAAATACAGGATTTTAGAATTGTAACAGACCAATGTTTGCTGTGTGTTTCCCATGCTTCACTTATCACTTTCAGAATGGGAGTGTTTATGGTGATTATCCTGCCTCTATCCAACCAGTACATAAATTGTGCATAGAGGGCAAATAACTTTTTAGTTCATGGTATCCAGATCAATCAGATCTACATTTGGATTTGAAATAGACTACAGGGCACATCACAAAGATGCCACAACTGGATGATATCTAGGGGTGATCTACCTTGGGGCAGAAATGAGTTTATTTTGTGTGCAGGAAGGAGAGTGAACTAAATATCTAGACCATGGTGGTCATTAACAACTATTTCTGATACTTCTCCTTCCAAGCACATGATAGTGTCGCACTTTCCCACCCAGTTAAAGTTAGGTAAAGCTCTGTGATTTGCTTTGAACATGCAATATGTGTCACTTCCAAGTGGAGGCTTTAAGAGCCAATTCTTTTTTTTTTTGAAAAATGGTATATAACATTATATTAATGTCAAGTGTACAACATAACAATTCAATCTTTGTATACCCTACAAAATGATCCCCAACTTAAGTCCAGATACCATCTGTCACCATACAGTTGATGCCCTAGAGCCAATTCTTGTATACCATGCTTCCTTCCCCTCTCATGCCAGATGGCAAAGACTCCAACAGCCCAGGGTCCTGGGCAAGGACAATGTGGAGTGGATCCTTCACTGGCCTGCAATAGAGATGGAACACGAGAGAAAAATAATCCTTCTTGTCATGGACATCTCCCTCCCATCATGTAGCCTGTGAACCACTAGCAGAGGTTCATCTTCTGAGAAGGAAGAGGATGCCCAGGAGAGACAGAGGAAAAACAATCTGCAAAGCTTTTCTACTCTGAATTCAGATACTTCCTGAGGATCTCCCACTTTCCTTCCCCTGGGTTCCACAGACACCCTCTATCTGTTTAACATATTCCTCAAGTTCTGTTTTCCACTAACTAGCTCAAGTTGATTTTTTCAATTTCAGTTCATTGAGTTATAACTAATACATCCCCAAATCCATCTAACTGCTCATTCCAAAAACCAAAAGGCAAACATAAAAGCATGGACACATTGGGAAAACCATGGTAGATCCAGCCCAAGTGGGGATGTGGCAGACACAAGCTAACTGCTGCCCACACCCATTTCCTCTTCTCTGTGAGCCCACAGAGAGACTACATTACTCTGCCTCTTTTGTCATTAGGTGAAGCAAGGTGACTGAGCTCTAGCCAATAGAATGATAACATGCAGAAGATGATATGTATCACGCCCCTCACACTACCCTCCATGCTTCTTCTCCTTTGGCAGCTTGATGCTAAGGAACAGAGTGACCTTAGCAGCCATGCCTAGAAGAGGGCAGAGCCACAAGAATGAAAGAACCTGGGTTACTGAATCACAACACGAAAAGCCATCCACTGGCAGGAACACCTGATCTGTGACAGACTTTAGCTTGCTCTAACTCATAGAAGGAAGGAGTGGAAGAAAGCATTTTATGTTGAATTAGCCCTTTGTGGTTCTTGCCTACCTCCTCCTTTGATCCTCCCTAGAGCTGAATGAAGCAATGGAATCATACCCTTTTTACAGAGGTGTTAGGCAAAGTTCAGAGAAGTTAAGTTGCTGGGGAGGTGGATCACATGTCACTTCCTAGATAAGTTCAGCCTCAAATATAGACCTCCTGGTTTCCAGAGACCAATTTCTTTTCTACTATGAAACATGAATGCTAAAGATTCTTCCTTAAATTGAACATACTAGCAGCTAATCTAAATCTCTGAACTATGAAATAGATTATAAAAAGATGAACACGAAGGCAAGACGACTGTATCAGCCATTTATCACTTCATGCTCAGTGCTCAGCCAAGAACATGGCCCAAAGAAGGGCCTTCACATGTGCCTGTAAAGCTTTCTTTAAAAGTCTTACCAAGATGCTCAACATCGCTAATCATCAAGGAAATGCAAATCAAAACCACAATGAAATATCACCTCATACCTGTCTGAATGGCTATCATCAAGAAGACCACAAATAACAAATGTTGGAGAGGATGTAGAGAAAAGGGAACCCTTGTACACTGTTGGTGGGAATGTAAATTGATGCAGCCACTGTGGAAAACAGTATAGAGCTTCCTCAAAAAATTAAAAATAGAACTACCATATGACCCAGAAATATATACTCCTGGGTATATATCTGAAGAAAATTAAAACACTAATTCAAAAAGATATATGCACCCCAATGTTCATAGCAGCATTATTTACAATAGCCAAGATATGGAAGCAATCTAAGTGTCTATCAACAGATGAATGGATAAAGAAGATGTGGAATATATACACAATGGAATACTACTCAGCCATAAAAAAGAATAAAATTTTGCCATTTGAAACAACATGGATGAACTTGGAAAGTATTATGCTTAGTGAAATAAGTCAGAGAGAGAAAGACAAATACTGTATGATATTACTTATATATGGAATCTAAAAAATAATACAAATTAGTGAATATAACAAAAAAGAAACAGATTCACAGATATAGAGAACAAACTAGTGGTTACCAGTGGAGAAAGGGAAGGGCAGAGGGGCAAGATAGGGATAGGGGAGTAAAAGATACAAACTACTATATATAAAATAAAATATAAGGATATATTATACAGCACAAGGAATATAGCCAACATTTTATAATAACTATAAATGGAGTATAACCTTTAAATTTGTGAATCATTATGCTGTACACCTGAAACTAACATAATATTGTAAATCAACTATACCTCAATAAAAAAATCTTACTGAGAGGTGGAGTCAAGATGGCGTGTGGGAAGACACGGAGTTAACATCTCCCCACAACTAGGGCTCCTGCCAGCCGCTGGTGGGGGACACTGACAACCAAAGAGATGGGTGGAACCCCAAAGTGAACTGGTAGGACGTAGGGGGACTGAGGAAGGAGGTGAAGTGGAGGTCAGACAGGATCAGCACACCTGGAGCCAGGGAGATCAGGAGAAGCAGACAGGAGGGACTTTCTGGGAAGAGCAGGAGAGGAGTGGAGGGTGATCGCCTGGCCCACTCAGGCAGGGGAGCCTGCTGAGCTCCCAAGCCAGTACACCCCTCCAAAGCCCCATCCAGGCTGCATGGGTCCTGGGGGCATAGGAGGGAGGCTGGGAAGATCAGGAGAGGCAGGCGGGAGGAGCCATCTGGGAGGAGCAGGAGAGGAGCGGAGACGACTACCCTGCCCACTCGAGCCAGGGAGCCTGCTGAGCTCCCAGCCCGGTCCCCTGACTTCCAAGGTCCCCCCCACTCCACCCCCGGCCGAATTGGTTCTGGGGGCATAGGAGGGAGGCTGGAGAGATCAGGAGAGGCAGGCTGAGGGGCTTTCCCAGGCCAGAGGAGCAGGAGAGGAGAGGAGGGCTTTTGCCCCACCCACTGGAGCCCAGGAAGCCTTCTGGGCTCCCAGGTGAAGTCCCCTGCCCTCTGAGGCCAGAGGTGGGGTCACACCTGGGCCCCTTCAGTTCATTGAGCCTAAGCCCCACCCCCACAGCCCCCAGGGCCTTTTCCAGCGCTGTGGGTCCTGAGCATAGGCCCTGCCCACCACCCAAACCTCATCCTTGCTTAGGCCCTGCTCTCCACAGCCAAGGCCTTCCCCCACCCCATTTTTTTTTTTCTTTTCCCTCCTCTTCTTTTTTGCTATTGTGGTACTCTTGTACCTTCCAGATGTTGATTCATCTATATTTTTATTTTTATATTCTTTCTAACATATCCGTTAGTTTCCTAGTCTAATTTTATTTTTTACTTTGTTATTGTTTTTTTTGTTTTTTTTTTTTGCCACCCCATGCTGCTTGCGGGATCTTGGTTCATGAGCCGGGGGTTAGACTGAAGCTCCTGTGGTGGGAGCTTCGAGTCTGAACCACTGGACTAACAGAGAACCTCAGACCCCAGGGAATATTCATCAGAGTGAGGTCTCACAGAGTTCCTCAACTCAGCACCAAGACCCAGCTCTACCCAATAGCTTACAAATTCTGGTGTTGGAAGCTTCAGGCCAAAAAAGCAGTAAGACAGGAACACAATCCCACTCATTTAAAAAAAAAAAAAAAATGAGATGGCAAAAAAATATGTCACAGATGAAGGAGCAAGGTAAAAACCTACAAGACCAAATAAATGAAGAGGAAATAGGCAATCTACCTCAAAAAGAATTCAGAGTAATGATAGTAAAGATGATCCAGAATCTCAGAAATAGAATGGAGGTACGATTGAGAAATTACAAGAAATGTATAACAAAGATCTAGAAGAACTAAAGAACAAATGAACAGAGATAAACAACACAATAACTGAAATGAAAAATACACTAGAAGGAATCAACAACAGAATAACTGAGGCAGAAGAACGAATAAGTGAGCTGGAAGACAAAATGGTGGAAATAACTGCTGAGGAGCAGAATAAAGAAAAAAGAATGAAAAGAATTTAAAACAATCTCAGAGACCTCTGGGACAACACTAAACACAGCAACATTCGAATTATAGGGGTCCCAGAAGAAGAAGAAGAAGAGAAAAAGAAAGGGTCTGAGAAAATGTTTGAAGAGATTATAGTCAAAAACTTCCCTAACTTGGGAAAGGAAATAGTCACCCAAGTCAGGGAGCATAGAGAGTCCCATACAGGATAAATCCTAGGAAAAACACACCAAGACAAATATTAATCAAACCAACAAAATTTAAATTCAAAGAAGAAGTATTAAAAGCAGCAAGGCAAAAACAAAAAATAACATACAAAGGAATCCCCGTAAGGTTATCAGCTGATTTTTCAGTGGAAACTCTGCAGGCCAGAAGGGAGTGGCAGGATATACTTAAAGTGATGAAAGAGAAAAACCTACAACCAAGATTACTCTGCCCAGCAAGGACCTCATTCAGATTCAATGGAGAAATCAAAAGCTTTACAGACAAGCAAAAGCTAAGAGAATTCAGCACCACCAAACCAGCTTTACAACAAACGCTAAAGAAACTTCTCTAGGCGGGAAACACAAGAGAAGAAAAAGACCCACAAAAACAAACCCAAAACAATTACAAATATGGTAATAGGAACATACATATCGATAATAACCTTGAATGTAAATGGATTAAATGCCCCAACCAAAAGACATAGACTGGCTGAATGGATACAAAAACAAGGCCCATATATATGCTGTCTACAAGAGACCCACTTCAGACCTAGGGACACATACAGACTGAAAGTGAAGGGATGGATAAAGATACTCCATGCAAATGGAAATCAAAAGAAAGCTGGAGTAGCAATACTCGTATCAGGTAAAGTAGACTTTAAAATAAAGACTGTTACAAGAGATAAGGAGGGACACTGCATAATGATCAAAGGGTCAATCCAAGAAGAAGATATAACAATTATAAATGTTTATGCACCCAACATAGGAGCACCTCAATACATAAGGCACATGCTAACAACCATGAAAGGAGAAATCGACAGTAACACAATAATAATAGGGGACTTTAACACCCCACTTACACCAATGGACAGATCATCCAAAGAGAAAATAAACAAGGAAACACAAGCTTTAAATGACACAATAGACCAGATAGATTTAATTGATATTTATAGAACATTCCACCCAAAAGTGGCAGAATACACTTTCTTCTCAAGTGCACATGGAACATTCTCCAGGACAGATCACATCTTGGGTCACAAATCAAGCCTTGGAAAATTGAAGAAAATTGAAATCGTATCAAACATCTTTTCTGACCACAACGCTATGAGACTGGAAATCAATTACAGGAAACAAACTGTAAAAAACACAAATACATGGAAGCTAAACAGTGTGCTACTAAATAACCAAGAGATCACTGAAGAAATCAAAGAAGAAATTTAAAAATACATAGAAACAAATGACAATGAAAACAAGACGACACAAAACCTATGGGACTCAGCAAAAGCAGTTCTAAGAGGGAAGTTTATAGCAATTCAATCTCATCTCAATAAACAAGAAAAATCTCAAATAAACAATATAACCCTACACTTAAAACAACTAAAGAAAGAAGAACAAAGAAAACCCAAAGTCAGTAGAAAGAAAGAAATCATAAAGATCAGAGCAGAAATAAATGAAATAGACACAAAGAAAACAATAGCAAAGATAAATAAAACTAAAAGCTGGTTCTTTGAGAAGATTGATAAACAACAAAATTGATTAACCCTTAGCCAGACTCATCCAGAAAAAAGGGAGAGGATGCAAATGAATAAAATTAGAAATGAAAAAGGAGAAATCACAACTCACACTGCAAAAATACAAAGGATTATAAGAGACTACTACAAACAACTATATGACAGTAAAATGGACAACCATGAAAAAATGGACAAATTCTTGGAAAGTTACAATTTTCCAAGACTGAACCAGGGAGATTTAGAAAATGCAAACAGACCTATCACAAGCAATGAAATTGAAACTGTAATTAAAAATCTTCCAACAAACAAAAGCCCAGGACCAGAGAGCTTCACAGGCGAATTCTATCAAACATTTAGAGAAGAGCTAACACCTATCCTTCTCAAACTCTTCCAAAAAATTGCAGAGGGAGAAACACTCTCAAATTCATTCTACAAAGCCACCATCACCCTGATACCAAAACCAGAAAAAGATATCACAAAAAAAGAAAATTATAGGCCAGTATCACTGATGAACATAGACACAAAAATCCTGAACAAATTACTAGCAAACAGAATTCAACAGCACATTAAAAGGATCATACACCAGGATCAAGTGGGGTTCATCCAGGATAAATCAATCAATGTGATACACCACATTAACAAATTAAGGAATAAAAACTATATGATCAACTCAATAGATGCAGAAAAAGCTTTTGACAAAATTCAACACTCATTTATGATAAAAACTCTCCAGAAAATGGGCATAGAGGGAACCTACTTCAACATAATAAAGGCCATATATGACAAACCCATAGCAAGCACCATATTCAATGGTAAAAAACTGAAAGCATTTCCACTAAGATTAGGAACAAGACAAGGATGTCCACTCTCGCCACTCTTATTCAACATAGTTTTGAAAGTCCTAGCCACAGCAAACAGAGAAGAAAAAAGAAATAAAAGGAATACAAATTGGAAAAGAAGAAGCAAAACTGTCACTGTTTGCCAATGACATGATACTATACATAGAAAATCCTAAGGATGCCACAAGAAAACTACTAGAGCTAATCAATGAATTTGGTAAGGTTGCAGGATACAAAATTAATGCACAGAAATCTCTGGCATTCCTATACACCAATAATGAAAAAGCAGAAAGAGAAATTAAGGAAACACTCCCATTTACCAGTGCAACAAAAAGAATAAAATACCTAGGAATAAACCTGCCTAAGGAGGTGAAAGACTTGTACTCAGGAAACTATAAAACACTAATGAAAGAAATCAAAGATGACATAAGCAGATGGAGAAATATACCATGTTCTTGGATTGGAAGAATCAATATTGTGAAAATGAGTATACTACCCAAAGCAATCTACAGATTCAATGCAATCCCTATCAAGCTACCAATGGCATTTTTCACAGAAATAGAACAAAAACTTTCACAATTTGTATGGAAACACAAAAGACCCCGAATAGCCAAAGCAATCCTGAGAAAGAAAAACGGAGTTGCAGGAATCAGGCTCCCCAACTTCAAACTATACCACAAAGCTACAGTAATCAAGGCAGTACAGTACTTGCACAAAAACAGAAATATAGATCAATGGTACAGGATAGAATGCCCAGAGATAAACCCACACATATATGGGCACCTAATTTACGATAAAGGAGGCAAGAATATACAATGGAGAAAAGACAGCCTCTTCAATAAGTGGTGCTGGGAAAACTGGACAGCTACATGTAAAAGAATGAAATTAGAACACTCCCTAACACCATACACAAAAATAAACTCCAAATGGATTTAAGACTTAAATGTAAGACCAGACACTATAAAACTCTTAGAGGTAAACATAGGAAAAACACTCTTTGACATAAACCACAGCAAGATCTTTTTTGACCCATCTCCTAGAGTAACAGAAATAAAAACAAAAATAAACAAATGGGACTTAATTAAACTTAAAAGCTTTTGCACAGCAAAAGAAACTATAAACAAGACAAAAAGACAGCCCTCAGAATGGAAGAAAATATTTGCAAATGAAACAACAAAGGATTAATCTCCAAAATGTACAAATAGCTCATGGAGCTCAATATAAAAAAAACAAACAATCCAGTTTTAAAAATGGGTGAAAGACCTAAATAGACATTCCACCAAAGAAGACATCCAGATGGCCAAGAGGCACATGAAAAGATCCTCAACATCACTAATCATTGGAGAAATGCAAATCAAAACTACAATGAGGTATCACCGCATGCTGGTGAGAATGGCCATTATCAAAAAGTCTACAAACAATAAATGCTGGAAAGGGTGTGGTGAAAAGGGAACCCTCCTGCACTGTTGGTGGGAGTGTAAATTGATACAACCACTATGGAAAACAGTATGGAGGTTCCTCAAAAAACTAAAAATAGAACTACCATATGACCCAGCAATCCCACTAATGGGCATATACGCTGAGAAAATCATAAATCAAAAAGAGACATGCACCACAATATTCACTGCAGCACTATTTACAATAGCCAGGACATGGAACCAACCTAAATGTCCATCGACCGATGAATGGATAAAGAAGATGTGGCACATATATACAATGGAATGTTACTCAGCCATAAAAAGAAACGAAACTGAGTTCTTTGTAGTGAGGTGGATAGACTTAGAGTCTGTCATACAGAGTGAAGTAAGTCAGAAAAACAAATGCCATATGCTAACACATATATATGGAATCTAAAAGAAAAAAAAATGGTACCGATGAACCTAGTTGCAGGGCAGGAATAAAGAGGTAGACACAGAGAATGGACTTGAGGACTTGGGGTGGCAAGGGGAAGCTGGGGCAAAGTGAGAGTAGCGTCAACCTATATACACTACTGAATGTAAAGTAGTTGTCTAGTGGGAAGCAGCAGCATAGCACAGGCAGATCAGCTCGGTGCTTTGCGATGACCTAGAGGGGTGGGATAGGGAGGGTGGGAGGGAGGCTCAAGAGGGAGGGGATATGGGGACATCTGTATGCATATGGCTGATTCGCTTTGTTGTGCAACAGAAACTAACACAGTATTGTGAAGCAATTATACTCCAATAAAAATCTATTAAAAAAAAAAGAAAGTCTTACCAAGAAACAAACATTCAAGTGTACATCACATTACAATTAAATATCAGCAAAATAGGTGTTATGTACATCTTTCATATGTAGAACAACCAGAAGACTGTAATTCCATCAAGTGTGATTTATTCAAATAACAATTCAAATGCACACTGTAGGTAAACCAGTGTAGCAATATGAAAATATGGAATTCCAAGAATATCCAGCAACCTAAACATGCATCTAATAACACAGAGTATTCTGTAATACTAAGGAATGAAGAAAAAAACATTGACTTTTAAGTTGGGATGATTTATTTGCACTTAAAAATACAATTTCTAAGATGACATCTGTTTTCAAAAATGTCTTCATGTTAAAAATAGGGTACGGGAACTGATGTCTTCATGTTGAAAATTTAGATCTCATATCAGCATGAGCTTACACATCATAGATGATAACATTTTAACACAAAATCAGCAAACGAATACTCATTTGGGAACACAGTTTTGATATTAAAAATATCAGAAGTTCACAGTTTTCTTCTTCCTTCTAGACTTATATTGATAAAAGGCTTTTATAGCTACAATCTATTTCACTTTCTAGTACCAGATCCAATGCCTACTTGATCAGCAGATGGATGCTACTCAACACGTTTATCTTACTTAGAACTCACACATCTTCAATTTCTAAAAACATTTTGCTCTGTAAAACTGTGACCGCTGGGAATGGGGAAGATAGGATTTAAGTTCAAATGTAATGAGAAGAGAAAAAGTGAGATAAAATGCTGAAAATGTTTACTAATAAAACATTAAATTATAAACTATATACAGGTAGCTTTGATGATTCAACAGGAAACTATACGTTGATTTGCAAAACGCTATGGCCTGTAACTAAAATCCCTTTACATGTTAAGGTAACATGAAGGGTTTTTAGGTGACCAGATCACTAGACAGGTTTGTGTGTTTTAAGGCAAAGCAAAATTTCCCAAGTGAAGTACCTACAAAATAAATTTGCTTTGGAAATAAATCTCAGTAATAAAATAATACTTCTCACTTATTAAATATATATTTTGCCTTTACATATGATTTAGCAACTTACATAAAAAATTCGAGAATTCTATGAACATCTGCAAATAAATATTTTAAAACACAAGTATATAAATGAATCAGCTGGTATTCATTCAGGTGTTTGGATGGGAGCAGTTAGCAAAGGAAAAAAATAATAAACTACTTAGTTATAAAATTTTCCCCTAACATAGCATGAGAATGCAACATATTGTTAAGAATTAAGCAATTTTTCTGGACAGCACACATCAGTGAAATACATGTGTTCTCCTTCTGCAAATCTTAGTTACACAGAACCCAATGGTACTGTTTTCTTAAGCCATTAAATTAATAGCCTAAGATTTATAATGTTTGCCATAATCTCTCTTTTCATGTAAATTATTTTCTTAAAGCACTATATAGAAAGCAGTTGTCTACTATGAAGAATAAAATCACTTCCGGAAAAAAATGGAGTAACTAATGAAAATTGTTTAAACTCATTTACTACACCCAAACTTGCCACCTGGACACTTGGCTCCAATAAAGATAAGAATGAATTAAAACATCTGTATGACTCCAAAGCAGGGAGTGTCATCCCTTCAAAATGCGGAAGACCTTCCAGCATTTCAAAATAATAATAATTCCTTTAAAACTGAAATAAGCAATATTCTTTAACACGTTCATTTTATCCAATTTATCTGGTTTTCAGTTCTGTTACACTGAGACCAACTTTTTTTTCCCCTAAATGATACTACACAGACTACCAAAAATTAAAACTAATTTACTAAAAAATATTAAGTAGCAATAAAACAAAAGCTCCCATTGAGATATACCAGCATCCCTTATATTAGTCATTTAAATTATGTGTGTCTAAGAACTATTGGATTAACATACAAGGTATATTGTATATTAATATGCAACAAAGTTTTACTTAATGAAGGTATTAAAGTACCTTGAGTTTTCCTATTAAATATCCAATCTGTAGGCACTGGTATGCATTCTTTATTAGCAAAATACAGTGAGGTGGCTGCTTTGATTTTTCCATGCAAAGTTGTGTTATAGTATTACTACACTGTAATTTACACATCTGTAAACTGGACAGAATGAGGGTTGAACTTCCTTTGAAGCTAGATCCACATAGTCCTTCAGAGATGGACCAGGCCAAGAACCCGCTCAGCCTTCTCAATCTACTAAATAGTCCTTGTATCACTTCTTTTTGTGGTTATGAAGTTATAAACAGACTGGAATGGACTTTAACTTCATCACGGTCAGACAGCAATTGCTCAACACAGAAGATATTTCCCCTCATGCTAAATTCTAGTGTGTACTTTTCATTACATTTCAAGTTTTACATTCTGAGGTAACTAAATCTAAGGGATGTAAGGACAAAACTACTGACAATGAGAAGCAGAAACAGGGTTTCACAACAAGCAATCTAATAACATAAAGAAAAAGTATGTAAATAATTGGTCTGGGGGATGGGAAATACGAGAAAACCCTGCGCTCCCTCTGAAAGAACAACATAAAGCATTGTCTATTTAATATTTGTAAGATGTTTTCTATCTACCTACCTATTGACCTACTATGTGTCAGATCAAGAAATGTCTAGATATTTAAAATTTGTCAATTATATGTATGCATATCACTTAGGTATCATATACATTAAAAATATCAATAATAGGCAGCAAAAGATAAATACATAACTTCAAATAAACTATCTGCCAAATTATTCTCTAAGTGAGTAACTAGTGCTTAAAAATCTTTAAAGACGAATACTGGCCTAGCTGAGTCAATGGTGAAACACTGATAATATAAAGGGATTGAAAAGGTCACCCACATTTTCAGAATAATGTTAATCTTAAAAAATATTTTAATCATAAAATCTACTCACATCTCAAAGGTGAGAGTCACTTCCTCTACAACTCTAAGAGTTCGTGCTGTTACATCTCAAAAAGTGAGGAATGTCTGTAAAATCAGATTTAAATAATAATCTTAAAAATAAGATCTCTCAAGTCTAGCATATAAGGAGCTGGGGAGGGGGGAGAATAATAATGTTCAAACATGCCAATGATCAATGATATCTGCAGAATAAACATGATCAAACAAAAGTTTATGGGAACTTAAACAGAAAAAGCAAACCTCACAGATACACATTTGAACCATGATTGACAATGCAACTATGGTGATTAGGTGATCACAGTAGGCAGCAAGTAAAAGCCAGAACTCCAGGAAGCATGACATTGGGAGGCATGTAGAAATGAATGTTCCCTGACTCTCAGCATCATTCTCCCATGACATTGGGAGGCATGTAGAAATGAATATTCCCTGACTCTCAGCATCATTCCAACATGTACCACTAGCCATGTTTCAAGTTCTCTATAGCCACATGTGGCCAGTGGCTACCATACTGGACAGAGCAGGACTGAAGGAGAAACAACACTGTTTAGCCATTGGGGAGGGTGAGATAATTTTCCAAGGACTTACCCGGCTGTCCAGTGGTTAAGACTCCGCCTTCCAATGCAGGGGTGTGGGTTCAATCCCTGGTCTGGGAACTAAGATCCCACAGGCCGTGTGGTGCAGCCAAAAAAAAAAAATTTTCCAAGATCCATTCCATGCCCCATGAATCACAAAATCTTAGGGCATCAGAACAACCACTGATGTCTTCACTGACTCATTTTAATTAAATGTATTAGAATTTATGACTTATAAATGTGGATTAAATAACTAGGAAAAAAAGAGGAATATGAAAAAAATTAATGAAGAATTAATCAGAATAACGCCAGAAATTTTTCCCGTTGATCACAAAGACCTTTTTAAAATGATTAGTTTTAACGTCCAAAGGAAGAAAAATCTCTATTCGAAAACATCAATAGATTCACTTTAAAGGAATGGATGAGAAGTGAAACCATAATGAGTATTAATAGCAGGGGCTATTAGTGGCTAACACAATGTAACTCCCTCTAAAAGTAGTTTCAATAGAAGAAACGCTCACTTTTCTTTGAAAGGTGGTAACTTTCTTCTTTACACACATCCCACTGATTTGGAAACCTGATCAAAGACTCACAGTGACCTCAAAGTTCCAACTATAAGGCTTCCAGGCCAGGTAGGAATGACAGTCACATAGCTCTGATAAACTCACTCCTTTGCAAAAGAAATGGTTATACTCTTATATTGTTTCAATGATTAAAAATCTTTGATGCTGATTAATCAGGAATTTACCTCCCTATAGCTTCTACTCACTTGTAGTAGAGACATAGCATCAATGAACTTCCTTTTCCTATACAACTTGGGACCTTCTTATATCCAGGAGAAGCACAGAAATATTAAGATATAAGTTCATATAAGAGCTGATATAGCTAATCTTCCATTAACTGTCAAGTGGAAATCATGCCTTCCTTGTCACCAATACTACAAAGCTTAACCTCTACTTGAGTCTTAAGTTTACACAGAACCAATCAGAACTCTGGCTCTTCATTAAAAAGAAAAAAAAAGGTAATTATACCAAGAACTACACAAATTGCACAAACTGTCAGATACATGGGCAGACCAACCCCCTTACATATGCCCCTCAAAACAGCAGATAAAACATTGTCACTTCAGTACTCATTCTTCACAGAACACCCTGAATCACAAAATAACTCTTAAAAATGCAATATTAGCTGATATCACAATAAACTAGTGCTGCCACGGTATCTTGAACATGGCAGGAAACAGATGAATATTTGTAGCATTAATGATATTACAACATTTAGGAGGAGACCTTCAAGATGGCGGAGGAGGGAGACGTGGAGATCACCTTTCTCCCCACAAATACATCAGAAATACATCTACATGTGGAACAACTCCTACAGAACACCTACTGAACGCTGGCAGAAGACCTCAGACCTCCCAAAAGGCAAGAAACTCCCCACGTACCTGGGTAGGGCAAAAGAAAAAACAGACAAAAGAATAGGGACGGGACCTGCACCAGTGGGAGGGAGCCGTGAAGGAGGAAATGTTTCCACACACTAGGAAGCCCCTTCGCGGGCGGAGACTGTGGGTGGCGGAGGGGGAAGCTTCGGAGCCACGGAGGAGAGCGCAGCCGCAGGGGTGCGGAGGGCAAAGCGGAGAGATTCCCGCACAGAGGATCAGTGCCGACCTGCACTCACCAGCCCGAGAGGCTTGTCTGCTCACCCGCCGGGGCGGGCGGGGGCTGGGAGCTGAGGCTCGGGCTTCCGTCGGATCCCAAGGAGAGGACTGGGGTTGGCTGTGTGAACACAGCCTGAAGGGGCTAGTGCGCCACAGCTGGCCGGGAGGGAGTCCGGAAAAAAGTCTGGAGCTGCCAAAGAGGCAAGAGAAGACTGTTTTGGGTGCGTGAGGAGAGGGGATTCAGAGCACCGCTTAAACGAGCTCCAGAGATGGGCGCGAGCCGCAGCTATCAGCACGGACCCCAGAGACTGGCATGAAACACTAAGGCTGCTGCTGCCGCCACCAAAAAGCCTGTGAGCAAGCACAGGTCACCATCCACACCTCCCCTCCCGGGAGCCTGTGCAGCCCGCCACGGCCAGGGTCCCGTGATCCAGGGACAACTTCCCCGGGAGAACGCACGGCGCGCCTCAGGCTGGTGCAACGTCATGCCGGCCTCTGCCACCGCAGGCTCGCCCCGCATTCCGCATTCCGTAACCGTCCCTCCCCCCAGGCCTGAGTGAGCCAGAGCCCCCGAAGCAGCTGCTCCTTTAACCCCGTCCTGTCTGAGTGGGTACAGATGTCCTCAGGCGACCTACATGCAGAGGCAGGGCCAAATCCAAAGCTGAACCCCAGGAGCTGTGCGAACAAAGAAGACAAAGGGAAATTTCTCCCAGCAGCCTCAGGAGCAGCAAATTAAATTTTCACAATCAACTTGATGTACCCTGCACCTGTGGAATACCTGAATAGACAACGAATCATCCCAAAATTGAGGCGGTGGGATTGCGGAGCAACGATATATATATATATTTTTCCTTTTTCTCTTTTTGTGAGTGTGTATGTGTATGCTTCTTTGTGTGATTTTCTCTGTATAGCTTTACTTTTACCATTTGTCCTAGGGTTCTGCCTATCCGTGTTTTTTTTTTTTTTTTTTTTTTTTTTGGTTACTCTCTTCATTCTTTCTTTTTTTATTACTTTTTAATAATTATTTTTTAATTTTAATAACCTTATTTTATTTTATTTTATTTTATTTTTTCCTTTCTTTCTTTCTTTTTTTCTCCCTTTCCTTCTAAGCCATGTGGCTGACAGGGTCTTGGTGCTCCGGCCGGGTATCAGGCCTCTGCCTCTGAGGTAGGAGAGCTGAATTCTGGACATTGGTACACCAGAGACATACTGGCTCCACGTAATATTAAACAGCGAAAGCCCTCCCAGAGATCTCCATCTCAATGCTAAGACCCAGCTCCACTCAACGACCAGCAAGCTACAGTGCTGGACACCCTATGCCAAACAACTAGCAAGACAGGAACACAACCCCACCCACTGGCAGAGAGGCTGCCTAAAATCATAATAAGGCCACAGACACCCCAAAACACACCACCGGACACGGTCCTGCCCACCAGAAAGACAAGATCCAGCCTCATCCTCCAGAACACAGGCACCAGTCCTGTCCACCAGGAAGCATACACAACCCACTGAACCAACCATAGCCACTGGGGGCAGACACCAAACACAACAGGAAGTACGAACATGCAGCCTGTGAAAAGGAGACCCCAAACACAGTAAGTTAAGCAAAATGAGAAGACAGAGAAACACACAGCAGATGAAGGAACAAGGTAAAAACCCACCAGACCAAACAAATGAAGAGGAAATAGGCAGTCTACCTGAAAAAGAATTCAGAATAATGATAGTAAAGATGATCCAAAATCTTGGAAATAGATTGGACAAAATACAAGAAATGTTTAACAAGGACCTAGAAGAACTAAAGAGCAAACAATGATGAACAACACAATAAATGAAATTAAAAATTCTCTAGAAGGAATCAATAGCAGAATAACTGAGGCAGAAGAATGGATAAGTGACCTGATAGATAAAATATTGGAAATAACTACTGCAGAGCAGAATAAAGAAAAAAGAATGAAACGAATTGAGGACAGTCTCAGAGACCTCTGGGACAACATTAAATGCACCAACATTCGAATTATAGGGGTCCCAGAAGAAGAGATAAAGAAAGGGACTGAGAAAATATCTGAAGAGATTATAGTTGAAAACTTCCCTACTATGGGAAAGGAAATAGTTAATCAAGTTCAGGAAGCACAGAGAGGCCCATACAGGATAAATCCAAGGAGAAACATGCAAAGACATATATTAATCAAACTATCAAAAATTAAATACAAAGAAAAAATATTAAAAGGGAAAAACAACAAATAGCATACAAGGGAATCCCCATACGGTTAACAGCTGATCTTTCAGCAGAAACTCTTCAAGCCAGAAGGGAGGGGCAGGACATATTTAAAGTGATGAAAGGCAAAAACCTACAACCAAGATTACTCTACCCAGCAAGGATCTCATTCAGATTCGACAGAGAAATTAAAACCTTTACAGACAAGCAAAAGCTATTTTCCAAGACTGAACCAGGAAGAATTAGAAAATATACACAGACCTATCACAAGTAATGAAATTGAAACCGTAATTAAAAATCTTCCAACAAACAAAAGTCCAGAACCAGGTGGCTTCACAGGCGAACTCTATCAAACATTTAGAGAAGAGCTAACACCAATCCTTCTCAAAGTCTTCCAAAAAACTGCAGAGGGAGAAACACTACCAAATTCATTCTATGAAGCCACCATCACCTTGATACCAAAACCAGACAAAGATGTCACAAAGACAGAAAACTACAGGCCAATATCACTGATGAACATAGATGCAAAAATCCTCAACAAAATACTAGCAAACAGAATCCAACAGCACATTAAAAGGATCATACACCATGATCAAGTGGGGTTTATCCCAGGAATGCAAGGATTCTTCAATATATGCAAATCAATCAATGTGATACACCATATTAACAAATTGAAGGATAAAAACCATACGATCAACTCAATAGATGCAGAAAAAGCTTTTGACAAAATTCAACACCAATTTATGATAAAAACACTCCAGAAAGTAGGCATAGAGGGAACTTTCCTCAACATAATAAAGGCCATATATGACAAACCCACAGCCAACATTGTTCTCAATGGTGAAAAACTGAAACCATTTCCACTAAGATCAGGAACAAGACAAGGTTGCCCACTCTCACCACTATTATTCAACATAGCATGGAAGTTTTAGCCACAGCAATTAGAGAAGAAAAGGAAATAAAAGGAATCCAAATTGGAAAAGAAGAAGTAAAGCTGTCACTGTTTGCAGATGACATGACACTGTACATACAGAATCCTAAAGACGCTACCAGAAAACTACTTGAGCTAATCAATGAATTTGGTAAAGTAGCAGGATACAAAATTAATGCACAGAAATCTCTTGCATTCCTACACACTAGTGATGAAAAATCTGAAAGAGAAATTAAGGAAACACTCCCATTTACCACTGCAACAAAAAGAATAAAAGACCTAGGAATAAACCTACTTAAGGAGACAAAAGACCTGCATGCAGAAAACTATAAGACACTGATGAAAGAAATTAAAGATGATACAAACAGATGGAGAGGTATACCATGTTCTTGGATTGGAAGAATCAACATTGTGAAAATGACTAAATGACTCAAAGCAATCAACAGATTCAATGCAATCCCTATCAAATTACCAATGGCATTTTTCACAGAACTAGAACAAAATATTTCACAATTTGTATGGAAACACAAAAGACCCCAAATAGCCAAAGCAATCTTGAGAAAGAAAACTGAGCTGGAGGAATCAGGCTCCCTGGCTTCAGACTAAACTACAAAGCTACAGTAATCAAGACAGTATGGTACTGGCACAAAAACAGAAATATAGATGATGGAACAGGATAGAAAGCCCAGAGATAAACCCACGCACATATGGTCACCTTATTTTTGATAAAGGAGGCAAGAATATACAATGGAGAAAAGATAGCCTCTTCAATAAGTGGTGCTGGGAAAACTAGACAGCTACATGTAAGAGAATGAAATTAGAACATTCCCTAAGACCATACACAAAAATAAACTCAAAATGGATTAAAGACCTAAATGTAAGGCCAGACATTATAAAACTCTGAGAGGAAAACATAGGCAGAACACTCTATGACATAAATCATAGCAAGACCCACCTCCTAGAGAAATGGAAATAAAAACAAAAATAAACAAATGGGACCTAATGAAACTTTAAAGCTTTTGCACAACAAAGGAAACCATAAACAAGATGAAAAGACAACCCTCAGAATGGGAGAAAATATTTGCAAATGAAGCAACTGACAAAGGATTAATCTCCAAAATTTACAAGCAGCTCATGCAGCTCAGTATCGTAAAAACAACCCAATCCAAAAATGGGCAGAAGACCTAAACAGACATTTCTCCAAAGAAGATATACAGATTGCCAACAGACACATGAAAGAATGCTCAACATCACTAATCATTAGAGAAATGCAAATCAAAACTACAATGAGGTATCATCTCACACCAGTCAGAATGGCTATCATCCAACAAACAACAAACAATAAATGCTGGAGAGGGTGTGCAGAAAAGGGAACCCTCTTGCACTGTTGGTGGGAATGTAAATGGATACAGCCACTATGGAGAACAGTATGGAGGTTCCTTTAAAAAACTAAAAACAGAAGTAGCATACGACCCAGCAATCCCACTACTGGGCATATACCCTGAGAAAACCGTAATTCAAAAAGAGACATGTACCACAGTGTTCATTGCAGCTCTATTTACAATAGCCAGGACATGGAAGCAACCTAAGTGTCCATCGACAGATGAATGGATAAAGAAGATGTGGCACATATAATACAATGGAATATTACTCAGCCATAAAAAGAAACGAAATTGAGTTATTTGTAGTGAGGTGGATGGACCTAGAGTCTGTCATACAGAGTGAAGTAAGTCAGAAAGATAAAAACAAATACTGTATGCTAACACATATATATGGAATCTAAAAAAAAATGGTTCTGAAGAACCTAGGGGTAGGACAGGAATAAAGATGCAGACATAGAGAATGGACTTGAGGACACAGGGAGGGGGAAAGGTTAGCTGGGACAAAGTGAGCGGGTGGCATGGACATATATACACTACCAAATGTAAAGCAGATAGCTAGCGGGAAGCAGCTGCATAGCACAGGGAGATGCTTTGTGACCACCTAGAGGGGTGGGATAGGGAGGGTGGGAGGGAGACGCAAGAGGGAGGAGATATGGTGATACATGTATATGTATAGCTAATTCACTTTCTTATAAAGCAGAAACGAACATACCATTGTAAAGCAATTATACTCCAATAAAGATGTTTAAAAATAAATAAATAAATGATATTACAACATTTAAAAATCCATTGGATAGATTATCAGGTAACTATAAAACAAAAGGAAATAAAAATACAAACGAAATAAGAACAAATAAAGGAAAAATCTTAATGGGAGATATGAATTTTTATATTTGTTTTGGTAATGCAGTGTTAAAATAAAACAAAAATAACTACCATTACCTTAAATCGTTTCCATTTCATACCAGAAAGTGCATTTTTCACTCACACTTGCTCTGACTTGCAGCTTCTCACAAAAGCAATATGACCTTTTTTTTTATTATTAAAAAAACAATAATAATAATGTTACCAAAGCTCTTCTAAGAACTTTGGAGACTTTTTTTTCCAAGTAATATTCAAAGAAATTTTTGAACAGATTTTCCATTACTAATTGTAATGACAGTTATTTTCTCTTTTGTCTGGTCCTAATGTAAAGTTATATAATTCATATTAATAGCACATGATGAATCTACCACCAATATTATCTGAAGGGGTGGTACTCCGACTTGAGTTGTATTCATCATTTTCCACTGGAAAAACATCCTCAGTATTGGCCAAGAATTAGTACCTTAAAGAAAACAAGACCAAATACCTGCTGGATACAGGCTCATATAGCAGGGAATAAACAGCAAGGAGCAAATTCACAATGTGAGCTAATGTCAGTGCCAAACACTTCAAATAAATTTAAACTTGTTTGGATCGCCACACTTTCATTTTACATCAGAGACCACAGACTCAAGCCAATACTTTTGTTTTGATACTGTAATACATACATAAAAACCATAACTATTACAACAACTCATATTCATGCAGCCTTTCAGTTTACAAAAAGCTATCATATGCATTATCTAATAGAGCCCTCACAAGCACCATGCTCTGTGTTGCTATCCCCACCAGGGAAACTGAGTGCCAGAAAGGGTCAATGACTTGCTCCATGTAGAGGAACTATTACTAACTTATAGAACTGGGCTCCTGACTACCAATCTGGGGCTGTTTTTGTTAAACTGCAGAGGCTTCCACGACAAGTTATTCTTCAAAATAGAAATAAGACAAAACCCTGATTCATCGATTCGTGAACTGTTTTTTGTTGCTCTGGATGCAGTCTTGACCTCAGCCACTGCACATACATATTGGAGAGCTGGGGGGCTGGGGAGGGCAGTGATGATTGTAAAATAAAACACACACTAAGTGGGAATGATCTGGATTAAACATTTTAACATTGTTTGCTGAAAATAAATATCTCAGCCTCAGACCCACAGTTATAAAACTAAAAGAGATCTTGAAATTCATCTGTCCTTTTTCCATTTCACAGATGAGGAAAATATGGTGATGGAGAGAGCACAGAACTCCCTAAAGGTCACCCCGGTAACTGCCGACAGCAGAGCCAGGACCACACAGAGTTGGCTCTCTTCCACTCCATGCCCTGATTGTGTTTGCAAATTAAAGGACTAAGCACAGTCCAGATATTTACAAGGAACCATCACAGTGCTAGAGAAATTAGCAAATTAGACCTTACACACCAACATTAGGAGTGTAAAAATTATTATTTTATATATCATTGAAAGCAGCAGGAACTTTATAAGAAAAATAGTCAACGTATATATTTTAGGCGCTCATTGTTAAGGTTAAGGAAAATTTCTAAAATATAACTTTTTTTCCCTTTAGATACACGGAATTTTTTTGAATTTTGTTATAATAATAACAGACTTAAGTACATTCAAAAACAGGATAGTCTCTCAAAACTGTCACCACCTGTAACTTACATGAAGAATAAAAAACAATAACAACATTTCATCACCTTTTCTAGATACAGGTCTTTCAACCTATTACTTACATTACCTGTCCTGTTCACACCCACTGCCTGTCTTTTTCAGGAGTTTTCGGAAAGTTATTGAGCTATTTTGAATGTAGGTGATTCTTATTTCCCCTCTGAAACTTAAATGCTAGGCAACAAAATATCTCTGAAGTTTAACGGACCAACAAAGCTAAAAATGGCTAGGTTGTAAGCCATTTGCTACTTACACGATATTCATTTCCACATTAAAAAAATAAATAATCTAATTATACTTTATTGTACCTGTGAGTCCTTTAAAAGACTTTTCACTCTCCAATTCAAATCGGATATGAAATTCTTTTTGGAGATGCAAAATATAAGAGTTTTCTAGATATTATTTAACATCATTCCATAGGAAAAAAAAAAAACCCACTTAGGTAGACCAATAGTAAACTACACAGATGATAGAAAATATTGACAGTAAAATTAGTTTTTTGTCTCACATTCACAAGATCATTTTTCCACTTTAATACAAGGTCTAATCTACAACAGATGCCGGTACTAATTGAGAGAAAATTCCATTCTTCATGTTCTGATCAATCTGAGGAAGATTTTTTCCAGAGGTGAAGAGCTGCCTGAATTCTGAAGTGTAGTCTGGACTCCAGTGAGTAATCTTTGTAGTTATTTCTAAAGATAAATAACAATAACATTGTAATGTCAAAATTCCTTTATATACCAGGGCACCACCACCCTCCTCCCCCTCCTCTCATCTTCATTCCTTATTTGCTTTCAAACGTTAATATGCATAACAGTGGATGTTGTTAAAATGCAGATTCTGGTCCTGGGAGGAGATGAGGATGGCAATACTCTGTATTTCTAGAAGCTTGCTGGTGGTGGTCTAAAAAGCGTGCTTTGACTAGCAAGGTTTATGTAATTACCAAACCATTCACAAACAGCAAGAAGGTTACAAGGAGGGCTTAACAAATTTTGCGAACTATTTTTAAAGAGTTGACCTCTTTTTCTAAACTGGAAATTTCAGGCAGCCTGTATAAACAAGGTGAACATAATCATTCACCCCTTCCACAAAAAAAAAAAAAATTTATATATATATAGATATAGAAACTCTCACAAAACGACAATCACAACAAAGATAGCAGGATTGCTTGGTGGCAAATATCAATGGTTTGGTCAATAATTATTATGTGACAATGTCAGGAGGGGCATTAGAAATCCACAGATATTTAAAAACTTCACTTAGATCATCCATGTTGACTTCTCTTTGCTACAATTGTTCAGAATCAGCAAAATGGAATGCTTCGGACCTTGGGCTCTGCTTTCACACACCACCTTGGCCCATGGGAGAGCTGTACTTTCTTTCTTTGCAGTGGCATTCATTTCTTTCTATAGCCCTTTACTTTATACAGGTCTAAGGGTTACTTACCGGTAAACTTGATAAGGGTTATTATTCATAATGAGGGTTATTATTCATAAGCTAAGCCAACATCTTACTAGAGTTTACCAAAGGATGTAATTGAGTATTTCCCTAATTAACTTCGGAAGCTTTGCAAAGCTACTGCACAAGGAAAACTGCAGAAAATCAACAGTCTTGAAATTACTGGGACGTCTGTTTATATTGACATCACTGGGACTGTCTTGAGTTAGTGGTGACTTTTGATCACTGCTGGTCTTTCTTTTTCATAGTGAATTACTAGTCTTTTATTTTCATTGTTATAAATTTGCCTTATTGTGCATTGCTTAGATAACACCAAATATGTCCAAATGATACGAATACTTAGAAACTGTATTTTTAGTCCCAAATTTTCCAATGGGGGTAAAAATTTTCGATAAATTTGAAGATACACGAATATCAGTTGAAATAGGAGTCATACTCACTCTCAACAAATTAACTTTAAAAGTGACTTTCTCTCATGTCCTTGGCTTTAAAAAAAAAAAAAGATAATGAAACCTCTCTTGGCTCCACTGTGCCTCCAAAGCTTCTGCCCCATTACTATGCTTTATTCACAGCCAAATCTCCTGAAGGAGTTGCCTGGAGTAGCTAACTCCACTTTCTCACCTCGCTTGTCAAAGTCACCGATGATCATGCTGCCAAGTTCAGCAGCCACTTCTCTGGTCTCACCTTGATTGACCTCTTGGCGGCCATCTTCACAACTGACCACTCTCTTCTTTTGAAACATTTTGTTCACTTGGCTTTCCTGGATGCCCTCCTAACTCACTGGCCACTTCTTAATCTTATTGTTTAATCTCTAAAATGATGGCATATCCCAAGGTTCTATGCTGGATCTCCTTCTCTAGCTGTATAACTTTCCCCAAATGACCTCATCAAGCACCACAGCTTTAAATATCACTGTCTCTGTTCTGGTGACTTTGAAATATCTACATTTGGCCTTGACCTTTACACTGAATTCCATGCTGGTATATATATGACTGCCAACTCACCATCTCCACATGAATACCTATAGGCACCTCAAAATATCACAGTCCAAACAGGAGTAAGTTGTTTTTTTTTCTCTCTCTCCTCAATCCTGATCCTCTAAGTGTTCCCCATTTCATTCAAGAAGCATTATCAACCTAGTGGCTCAACACCCTCCCCGCTCCACCCCCCAGCCAAGAATGCTCCCCACGCAGTCCTCTGGTGACTGGTCTTCTCAGGACTGGCTTTAATTATGCTAATCTCAACTACATACTACCTCAAGGAAACCTTCCAGAATCAACTCAATCTAAAGTAGCACTCGAGTACCCTGTATCATATCGTAAATCTCAGCAAAGCACGTACCATTGCTACTCTTCTTATTTGTTTATTTACCAATACCCCTCAACTTAGAAGATAGAAACATTGCCTGTTTATGCACAGTTCTCTGTCTAGAACCTTTTCTAGTGTCTAGCACATAATAGGTACTCAGTGAATGCTCTGCTGTATTTGAGTAAATGAACAAACTAGTGAATCAGCAAGCTATTTATGGCCTACAGCTATCATGGCATTCTTTCTCCATGGCAAGTAGTGTTCAAAGCAAGCAGACCACCGGGTTTGTGCCCCCAGTAAGTGAGCCATGATCACAGGAGGTCTGAGAGCCACTGGACAGCAGAATTGATAAAGTGCTTTGAAACTGCCACGGTAGTCAGAAAGAAGAAAGAGGAGAAGATGCAAAGGGCTTCTTCAAGTCAATGGCTCTTTAAGGAAATGAGAGAGATGGTGGAACACACCGAGGATCAGCAAACTATGACCAAAATTATGGCCAAATCTGGGCACACCCATTTATTTACATATTGTCTTCTATGGCTGCTTTCAATACAATTGAGTAGTTGCAATGGAGACCTTATACTGTAAAGCCAAAAATACTTACTAATTGGCCCTTTACAGAAAAAGTCTGCTGACCCCTGATATAGAAGAGAATTGGCTAGAAATCTGTCATGTAGGTCCCCAAAATCACAACATTTGTAAACAGCCACAGGGTCAGGCATTTAAGAGGGTTGGAAACAGCACAATTCCAGCAAAAGCCACAAGCAGAAACTAAGCATAAATTAGCAAATGTAACATTGGGACTAATTTTTCATTAATGTGTTCATTTTAAGTGTATCAAGTTACTGCTGTTGTTAAAATTGTATTGGCATTGCTGACTCCATGGCGATCAAGGAAAAGCTGCCATGATCACTTACCTTGCAGTTTCTAGGACCTTTATGGCCTTGTCAATTTCCCCTTGGTTTTTATACAAAAATGCCAACTCAAACAGAGTAAATGGCACTAGGTAGTGGTCATACTTCAGTAGCTTTTCACTAAAAGAGCAAATGAAAAGCAATTAAGTCTTAACAGAACAAGGAACACATTCTTTTTCAACATATATGTATTTTTCCCCATTCTTAAGAAAACAGCTACAGCACTAAGACTATTACCAGAGAAAAGCTGTCATTATACAGTTAAAGAACCTAATAAACCATGGCAATAAATAGTATGCTTTTAATATATTACTCTTTTTTTTTTCTTTTTTACTTTGTTTTTTAACTTTTATTTTTTTGGCCAAGCTCTGGCATGCAGGATCTTAGTTCCCCGACCAGGGATTGAACCCGTGCCCCCTGCAGTGGAAGCACGGAGTCCTAACCACTGGACCGCCAGGGAATTCCCTATATTACTCTTTTATTTTATTCCTTAATATAAATCCAGCACTGAGGATTGTTTACTGCCCTTCAGGTATACAAACGCATGCAGATCTTCAAAGATTAACCCTAGAAAGGACAAGATCATCCCTCCTGAACATGAATGTGTTCAGGAAATGACTCCACTCAGAAAATGATGCCACTGATTTCTCACTGAGGTTCAACTCTCTTTGCACTGCTGTCTTATAATGCTTCAAAATGTCAAGAAAGAAGTGGTCAACACTTCTGTTTTCAGCAGTATTATGAAAATTCTCTGACTACAAAACATCTAGAAGCGCTCAAAAAAATAAGAGCAACACCCTTTAAAATGCAGAGCTCAACTCACAAGGACATAAGGAAAACTCTCAAACTGATAACAAAACAAAACCAGAACTCTAAGTGTGTGAATGATGCCGAAGCACTCCTAGGTCTGTTTCAGTCTGAATCAGCCAGGGCTTTGTGTCTCAGTGTCCGCACAGGAGGTGAGGCCTTGGGTCCACACAGTATGTAGCTCCTGGGCTGAGACTCTACATAAAGCTGGGGCTCTGCTCCACCAGAGAAAGGGCAGATGAGAAAAACCCACTCGTGGCATAGGAGGAAGACAGGGGCAGTTGGCTCCTTGGCCTGAGGTCTAGGCGAAGGGGTGGGGGGGAGGGGGGAAGACACATCCCTTAGGAAATTAATAACCAATAGGCCTGCCCTCACATGAATTTTCAATTCAAATTTATGTGGCACAAATGATCCAAGAACTTCTGAGCAATGAAATGAACATGAAGGTGGTCCTGGCCTGGAAAAGCCTTTTGGGCGTCTGGCAGAAATAAAAGCACAATCACTTTAGAGAGAGACTCTTCCTCAATCCTAGCCTCATAGGAGTCTCAGGATAAAACCCCACTGAAGGTGAACTCACAATTCAAAACTATAAAACACACCAGCAAGCAATTCACTACGAGATTCAAAAAATACAACAAATAGACCAAATGGGTCATCCTTTTGATCCTAATAAAAACACCAATAAAAGAGAACTCAACGGATACTTCTTTAACATGTTTACTAAAGACTGTATATTACTTATTTGGGAAATAGATATTGTCTCTTTCAGCTTCTTATAAGGACACCAGTCCTCCTACATTCTCATAATATATAGTCAGAAAGAGGCAGATCAGTAGCTATGGATGGAAAGGCACATGATATGGAACAGAAAATGTCAACCGGCAGTCTATGGCTGTGATCTATTTGGCTTACACAATGGTTTCCAAAAAATTGAGCCAAGATTTAAAAATCCGGACATGTTATACAAAATTCAGATTCCAGGCTTTCAATGAAAAATTGTAGGGACTTCCCTGGTGGCACAGTCGTTAAGAATCCGCCTGCCAATGCAGGGGACACAGGTTCGATCCCTGGTCCGGGAAGATCCCACATGCCGCGGAGCAACTAAGCCTGTGTGTCACAACTACTGAGCCTGCACGCTATAACTACTGAAGCCTGTGCACCTAGAGCCCGTGCTCCACAACGAGAGAAGCCACCATAGTGAGAAGCTCACGGACCGCCACGAAGAGTAGCCCCTGCTCGCTGCAACTAGAGAAAGCCCGCAAGCATCAACGAAGACCCAACGCAGCCAAAAAAAAAAAAAAAAAAAATTGTAGTGATTATTGTTACTGGGCCCACACTGTCCAGAGCAATAATCAATTAGAGCTCATTCAGTAAGGTTACTTGTCTGGCCCCTGTAATTGCATTTGTGACTCCAGATGTAGAGAAGAGGGCCAGGCATCAGAACCTTGACTCAACTCTCTAATTAGCAAAGGAGCAGGACATCATCATCAATGCTATTGGGGGGTTAAAACTCATTCATCTACAGAAAAATGCCCCTTGCCAAAAGAGAAGCAGTTTTAGTATTCATCACAGTTGTTCTTTCCTGCCACATTATCATTACAATGATGGCGAGTCTTTTTACTCAACTTTGAATCCCTAGGATTCAGGATCACAGTCTCTGGCACATAGTGGGTACTCAAATATCTGTGGAATAAATGAATGACAGACAAATGCATGAATCAAAAAAGTATCAGATGTTCTGTACCTTGCTGCCAGAATTTAGACAGTCACATGTCAGCCTGGCTGTAAATCTAGCTTTTGTAAGTCACCTCTGAACACCAGGTAGAAAGGCAAAAAGCCACGTTCCACTTAGGTTATAATTGTTTTCTCAAAGAATAAAGAAAACGTTACTGGATTCTCTTTCTGGTAACACCAAGTAAAAGGTTAGCAGCGGGAGATAAAAGCATCACTTTCTCACAGCGATTCCCCAGAAACCACAATTTGCACTCAAGTTGGTTTCACTGTCCGCTTTTACCTTTGGACAACGTGATTGAAACACAATTCCGCTTGCAAAGGCCGCTGTAAGTTCTTCAGGCAGCATCCTTTCAGCAACTTCACTAAGCATTCGTCATCTACAGAGTAGTCGCTGGAGTCTTAAAGCAAAACAAACATACAATTCACACACGGAAAGAAAAATACTTGTAAAAATCCTATTTAAGAGGCAGCACTAACAGCTCTTAGGTTTCAGAGGGATCATTTAAAAATAAGGAGAATATGTGTAGCATTTGTTATGCCTCACTAAATAAAATACAATGAAACTATTTCAAATGAAAAGAATACTAACTACATTAATACACCATTTTATTAAGGGGTTCACTCTAGCCACTTAAAATTTTTTTTCGGGTGCTCATACTCTGAGTTATGTGACCTTAGGTATAATTATAGGAAGTCTGAACTGAAAATAAAGCAAGAGCTTTATTCGTCCTGTGAAAGGTAAAGCGGTGAGCAAGCACGCTGCCTCCCCCTGTGGTTCTGGTCCCTAGCTGTGCTGGCTTCGAGCAGAAGAGGGTAACGCTTCCATATGGAGAAGCAGATGGCCTTCTCCCCATTGAAAATTCAGGAAGGAGCACACCCTCTCCAGATCATTATGTTTACAACTTATCAGTTCTCCCAGGTTATGTGCTTTTGGGGAAGAAATTATGTCATAAAATTAGACAAAATGGTTCTGAAGTGTGCAAGGCGCCTAAAATCCCCACAAACCTTTAACTGCGTGAGGGTGATGTGGCGGATTTTCTTTCAGGACTTTTTCCCTTTTGAAAATGACTCGTTACCTTCTACAGCCCAAGGCTAACATATATTAACAGAAGGAACCGTATCATGTGTGACATCTATCTGACAAAGGTTGCCATTTCACATCTATCACTTTTGAATTTGGGGTGTTTTTTTTTTGCAAGTTAAGTGCAACTAACAAATCACTCCAAGACAGACTGATAATTTATACATTTCACGCTGTGACAACACAGGTGGGAAGGGGCAGTAAACCAAACTAATGAGGCTCTAAGAGTCCCTCATACTGAAATACTCTTGCTTTCAGTATAAACGTCAGAAATCACCATTAACACATGCTGGTGTTTTAATCAGTAAACTGCTTGTCTATGGGAGGTTAAGGATGTTACTTAACCAACTCAAAGGAGGTCACTTTACTTCTAGGTGCTGAAAATAGCTGATATTCACCTCTCACTTCCAAGATCTGACAGGTTATTCACTAAGAAGATCACAAATGTCAATGCCACCACATTACCTTCCCTATTAAAGACTATTCCCCCTCTGCCTCAAAAAAATCTATTTATGCTTCTAATCATGGATGTTCATTGAAATATCCATTCAAGAAGTAATATCTTTCCAGGCCTAGAACAAAACCCTTACGGTCCATACTGGATGCTAAGTTTTAGTATCACTTGTGCATTCTATTGAGTTCTATGTCACATTTTATGACAGTTTGTCTTATCTCACCGTTTTGGTGCTCAGTGAAGGACAATTTTGCGGAGGAACACCATGGAAAGTTGAAGTACCATTAAAACACACAACTTTTATTTAGATCATGACTTAGGGATATGGAAAATGGATTCAAAAATACCATGTTCCTCCAAAAACCTTAGAAAGCAAAACCATTATTTCCTCAGACCACTACCTGTCAGATGATTATTTTCCCTTAAAACGTGAAAGCTTTATCATGACTCTCAACCTCATGGGAGAGTTCACAGATGAACATTTCAACACATGGTTTCCATTTTACACCCCAAGAAAATTACACAATAATGCTGCCAAAGCACACTTGCATCACAAAAGATCTGCTGAACTTAAAACAGAGGGTAGGCTTAGGGAAAAGGAAATTTGAGGCCCAAACTACAAAGTATGTACATTGAACTTTTTAGAAGCTAGTTGATATGCACCAAAGGAAAAATGTGAAAATAGATTTAGAGGTGAAGAGCCATAAAGTAACACTTTCCCTTTTATGTAACTCTTATGCTTGCTACATAATTTCACCAAGCAAATTAGTTATAACAAATAGTTAAAGTAGAACTACTGAATCAACTTCTGGCTACATGTTGAATTTAGTCAGATTTCGAGTGAAGCACTATTGGAATTAATAGCAAATACTGACTCCAGGCATACTACCAAGTGCTTTTCTGTCTTTAAACAGTATTCCTCCTTTTGTATCGCTGACCAGCCTTTCATAACTGTGGCATCGTCAGAGGAGAACACCAATTATATCCTCTACCATCTTTTACTTTAGAGACACTTACCAAAGGTAGGAGAAGCCAAAATACATTCATTTCCTAATAATGTGTATGTGGCGAGGGTGTGTAGGGGGGAAGGAGGTGTTTAGTGGAGGCTGCAGTCACCTCAGCTTTACCACTTCACTCCATTTTCCAATTGTGGATTTTTTCCCTCACTCTGAAGGATAAGAGCTTAATTACTAAAAGATCCTAAGGGGGTAGGGGTATAGAATCAGGTAATCATCTTGCGTAAAACCATGGACCTAGAAGAGATCATCATAAATTTCATGTGCAACATCTAGCAAAAGCGATGTTCAGAAAAGAAACCAGTTTTTGTTTGTTTGTTTGGTTTTTTTTTTTACCCAGCAGGAATACATGCAAAGACAAGTTTGTACAAAGTACAATGTGTCTGTCTGTCTGAGCTCTTCTCCCCCACCAGCCCTGCTTAAATATCTCTCAAAGTCTATCATCTCAATATGTCATTAAAAGAGAAAGGAATGGATGGGGAGAACAGCCTGATTTTCTAAACCTCTATTGCATTTTACATGCATAGTCTGATACAAATATTACTCCTTTAATTTTTTTCCCCCACCAATGTAGGGGCAAAATAAATTTAGAGGGAAGGGGTGAAGAACCTACTCAAATAGAGGAAATCTCAATAGTCCCTCAGGGCTTCTTAACAGTGTGGGTGCTCTGTATCCGAGGGCTTCACATCCGCAGATTCAACCAACCAGATTGGAGCTACATCTAGGATCCACGGTTGATTGAATCCACAGGTGCGGAAACTGCAGATACAGAGGGTGGACTATGGAACCTGAGTATCCAAGGATTTTGGTATCCACAGTGGGTCCTGGAACCGATCCCATGCAGAAACTGAGGTACGACTGTATACAAAGCCCTTACTCCCTGGTGGTATGTAATAGTCTATACTACAAAGCATAGACATTCAAACATTAGAGTTTATTCTACTGCATCAAAACCCTTATCTTTGTAGTAAAACAGAAGAAGCAAGCTAGCCTGCTTTTCTGGGGGAAAAATACCCTACAAATGTTTTAACTTAATAAAAAGAGGTTTTTCTTTACCTCCCAGTTTTCACATACCCACTTATTTTAAAACATATTCATTTTTCCATCTGATTTGTGAATATGTGGGGTTTAATCACAGATAATTCCCTTAATGACAGGAACAATGTTTTCTCTGCGGGTCACAATGCTATACCTAGTATGGAAAATCTAAGAGTGTTCAAAGGAACAAATTAATGAAGAGTGGCCAAATTGATTCAACAAAAATAAACACTAGTAAATTTATTCAAAAGCCCAAATACATTTTACTGAAGTACATTTTGTGAAATCTCATTTTTTGAAGAAAACATTTATGGAGTTTCATCTAAGTTACATTTCAAAATGATGGGGCTCTATGTTGAGTTTCCACTCAAATCAAAGTAAGTATTTTTCCTTTTTGAAGTTATTCCATATTAAAAAGAGTAAAAAAAAATCATCTCACACCCATTAGGATGGCTATTACCAACCAACCAACAAACAAACAAAACAAATATTAAAAAAAATAGAAAATTACAAGCATTGGCAAGGATGTAGAGAAATTGAAATCCTGTGCATTGTTGGTAGGAATGTACAATGGTACAGCCACTAGAGACAACAGGATGACAATTCCTCAAAAAACTAAAAATAGAAATGCCGTATGATCCAGCAATTGCACTTTAGGGCATATATCTAAAGGAACTGAAAGCAGGGTCTCAAAAAAATATTTGCATACCCATATTCATAGAAGTATTTATTATTCACAGTTGTCAAAAGTGGAAGCAACCAAATATGCATTGATGGATGAATAGATAAACAAACTGTGGTATAAACATCCAAGGGAATATTATGCAGCCTTAAAAAGAAAGGAAATTCGGACATGTGCTACAACATGGATGTACCTGGAGGACATTAGGATAAGGGAAATAAGGCAGCCACAAAAAGAAAAATACTGTGTGATTCCACTTACACGAAGTCTCTAGAATAGTCAAATTCATAGTAACGAAAAGTAGAATGGTAATTGCCCACAGCTGTGGGGAGGGGGAAATGGGGAGTTATTGTTTAATGGGTATGAAAAAGTTCTCGAAACTGGTTGCACAACCAAGTGAATATACTTAGCACTACTGTACCATACAGTTTAAAAAATGGTTAATATGGTAAATTTTATATTATGTACATTTTCCTACAATTAAACATTTAAAAGAATTGTAAAAAATGTAAGGAGGTTTATCATAACTCTATATAGTAGAAACTATGCAGAAAATATGTTAGTGATGGAACATCTAGGACACACAGACAAAGAAAGTCTGAAATGTCCATATAGTCTGTACTTATACATACGTTGTTTTGGTTCTTTGTTAAATAGTACAAACTTTGAGTTCCTCCTTTTGGTCCCAGTTTCTTGAGACTTCTCATCCACTCGTTTCCCTGGTGCCCAGAAATCAAAGGGAATTATCAGTCCATGAAGATGAATACCTCAATATTTTGGCTACTCTACCTAACCTCCAGATCAAAATGAGCTGAAGTATTATAACTTTTCTGTAAAAGGGGAAGGAAAAAGAAGGGAAAGGAAACAATCATTCTTTTATTTAAAATGATGCCTTTAATATGGGAAGGTGACATATTCGCCCTTCATCAACAGATGAGCTTTTCGTAAGACTGTTTTTCAATAGTGGAGTAGAATATTCCACTCACCTGGTATCCCTGTGATCACCTGCTTGTATTTGCAAGAAGGCTAATGGGGAGGTGGGGAGGGCAGTGGTCTGTGGCCTCAGAACAGCATTGCTCTTAGTTCCACTGCATTCTTTATCTATCCAGCCTGAAACCTTGAGCTTGTTAGCAGATAAGCCCACTGATTCAGCTTTCATTCTTTTCTATTTCTTCTCCTTATTGGTGGGAATCTAAAGCTACAATTATTTTAAATATGGAAGGCAGCCTAAATGCCCAACAATTCTGAAAGAGTTGATTAAATTATGATATATTATCTCCATGGAATGCCATGAAGCTTTTGAAATTATTATAAGGGTTACTTAGCAACAATTAAAACATTTATGATAAACTACCATAGGATCCAGCAATCCCACTTCTGCATATTTATCTGAAAAGCAAATACTAACTTGAAAAGATATATACACCCTCATGTTCATTGCAGCATTATTACAACAGCCAAGCATGGAAACAACCTAAGTGTCCATCAATGGATGAATGGATAAAGAAAATGTGTTATATATATATAATAGAACATTCAGCCATAAGAAAGAATCAAATTTTGCCATTTGCAACAACAGGAAGGACCTTGAGGATATTATGCTAAGTGAACAAAAGTCAGACAGAGAAAGACAAACACCATATGATCTCACTTCTATGTGAAATCTAAAAAGAAAAAAAGAAAAAACCTCATAGATACAGGTAACAGATTGGTTGCCAGGGGCGAGGAGTTGAGGGGTGGGTGAAATATATGAAGAGGTCAAAAGGTACAAACTCCCAGTTATAAAATAAGTTAAGTCATGGAATATAGTATACAGCATGGTAACTATAGTTAATACTCTATTGCATATTTGAAAGTTGCTGAGAGTAGATCTTAAAAGTGCTCAAGAAAAAAAATTTTGTAACGATGTACGGTGACAGATATTAACTAGACTTACTGTGGTGATCATTTTACAATGTATATAAATATCAAATCATTATGCTGTACACCTGAAATTAATATAGTGTTATATGTCAATTATATCTCAATGGAAAAAAAAGTTTACGATATAATAAATGAAAAAAACTAGGCTAGAGTATGTCCAGGTACACTATGATTGTAACTATAAAAATAAAGCTAAGATGGGGCTTCCCTGGTGGCATAGTGGTTAAGAATCCGCCACCGTAACTAGAGAAAACCTGCACGCAGCAACGAAGACCCAACGCAGCCAAAAATAAAAAAAATAAAATAAATTAAAAAAAAATAAAGCTAGGATGGTATACACAGAAATTCTAAATTAATTGTGCATAGCAGGAAAAATATGGGTGACTTTTTTCACCTACATCTGTAACAGGGAAGAGCTAAAACGGACTGTCTGTTGGATCTGTTTCTTTGACTTTAACCTTTGCTTTTCGTTGCTTTTGTTATTATAATCATACATAATGGCCTGCCTCAGGGAACCCTGCCCACCTGTGACTGGCTGCAAGAAAAAAGAAACTAACACATCCCCTCCCCAGGCTGGTCATTCCAGGAGTTTTGCAAGACTGGTGGCCCTTTTACTTTACTTCCTCACCACCTCTCCCTCGCTGATTCTATAAAAGAAACTGGCATCCAGACCCCGATAAGATGGTTTTTCTGAGACGCTAGTCTGCCATCTTCTCGGTCTGCCGGCTTTCCGAATAAAGTCATATTCCTTTGCCTCGGCACCTCGTCTCCGATTCATTGGCCTGTCGTGTGTCGAGCAGAGTGAGCTTGGACTCGGTAACACATCTATCAAATGTCATTACGCGTTTAATTTTTGAAAAGTAATTGTAAAGAGAAATGTCATTAAACATTTCAGCCCCATACTGTGGTTGAAGTAAAAAATGATCCACTGTTATAGCACAGGGAACTCTACTCAGTGCTCTGTGGTAACCTAAATGGGAAGGAAAACCAAAAAAGAGGGGATATATGTATACGTATAGCTGATTCACTTTGCTGTACAGCAGCAGAAACTAACACAACATTGTAAAGCAACTATACTACCAAAAAAAATTAAATAAATAAATAACCCAAATGAGGTGCTCATCCCCGGAGTCGCAGTCAATATTTCATCCCCCACGTGGGGAGTATACTGCATATGGAGCTGGTACTCCTTCGGTGCCCATTTTCTTCCAGCTAAGGAAAATTAGTTACCTGTTAGAATTTTTCCTGGCTATTCTTGAATTTTTATGCCCTTTACAATGTTTATCATCCCAGCAATTTTTGCTTTACTTCTGTGATTAGAACATTCGAGAGGATAAGACCATTATCTTGGAATAATACCTAAATGATCTGGGGGTTGATAAGGAATACAACAAAAGCTATCACTTACGGTATTGTTTAGCAAAAGTTAAAGCCTCTATTTATGACAGAGAACTAGATAATGTCAGAGCAAGAAAACCCTGGGTATCATCTGGTCCAACACCACACCCATTTTAAAAGAAATCAGAGGCCCTCCTGGGTATGGGATGAGGTATGCTTCCCAGAGCCTCACAGCTGCAGGAGTGGAACTATAAGCCCAGACCAGCTGATTTTCCTCCTACTATGCCAGCTGCTTCTAGTAAATAGAGCTTCCAGTACACTGGAAAGGGACCTCCAGTACAACCAAAGTAATGAGTAAAAACATCAAATTGTGACAAGATTTCAACTTGAAAACAAACAATTCTCTGTGTCTGTAAAAACACAGTAGTCATTAGAGAGCAAAAATGAGGCATGGAAAGAATCACAACCAACTAAAACCAGTATACATTTCCCTTGAGCTGCTCTAAAACTCAACTCTCTTCTTCATCTTTGTTTTTTTAACAGCCTTAAGATAAAATTCCCATAACATACAATTCACCCATTTAAAGTATGCAATTCACTGGTTGTGAGTATATTACAGAGGTGTGAACCATCACCAGAATCAATTTTAGAATATTTTCATCACCCCCAAAACCAAATGCCATAACCTTTAGCTTTCACACACCCCCAGTTCTCCATCCCTAGGCAACCATTAATCTGCTTTCTGTCTTTACAGACTGATCTATCCTCCATATTTTATGTAAATTATATCTCTCACTCTGTTTTCTTTTGCAGCTGGCTTCTTTCACTGAGCCTAACGTCCCCAAGGCTCATCCATGTTGTATCAGGTATCTTTTCTCCATCTTGATTGCAATCACCCAGACACCTGCGGCTCAAGCTCTTTTGTCCTCATCATGCACACAAATTAACACGGGCTTATGTGCACAGGGAAAGGACAGGAGAGGGGCAACGGTAAAGATTTCCAGGCTCTTACTTTTCATACTTACTTTCACTTTGTAGAGCTGCCTCAGCCTTTTCAACAGTTACCAACAGATTTTCAGAAAGATCTTTTCTTTTGCTCACTAGTGGAAAACCATTCCAAACATACATCATTTCCTAATGAGGAAAAATGAGAAACCATTCGCAATTATGTGAGGTTATTCAATGTTCTTTACAACAACAAAACTACATATGTGTGTTTTGCCTCAGTTGCTAGTGATCTCAAGACAACATTTAGAGATCATTTTCCTTAGCTTTCCTCATTTGGAATTTAGTGATTTAATTTCCCCTTTTCTCACTTTATTTAATGCTTTTTGCCTTTTATACTGCAAAGTATTCTATATATATATATATATATATATATATATATATAGTATATTGTGTTTTTACTGAAAAATTAATTTACTCATTCATTTAACAAGTATTTATTAAGCATCTACTGGTATCCAATCCTTTTGGAAGATAATGGATTACAGATACAGAAATAAATATAATATTTTAAAATGATACTATGAACAATTCTATTTAATATAGATTTTTGCTGTTACACTTAAGTAAAGGGAAACATTTTTCAATATCTGCCAACTGTTTATATAAAATGTCTCCAAGGACATCACTGAAAATGAACATAGGAAATATTTTACCTGGCTCAGGTTCTTTTATACCATTAAAAACATGTGACAGTCCGGTAATGCAATCCAATATGCAGAAAATGCATTCATTTAAAGGCCATACGGCAGAATGACAGCCCCTAAAAATGTAAACTAATGATTTCTCATTGCAAATTACACTTAATAGGCAAACAGATGAGAATTTTTTTTTTTGGACCAAAAGCAAATGTGCTCTTGCTTGAAAATATTTTTCTAATCTTCCTAGTAGTGCAGTTCATATTTTGAAAGGTATGAAATAACCAGGGTAATTAGAATCTTCTTGGAAATAAATGAATGTTAAAATATTATAGAGATATTGTTTGAACAGCCTCTTACAGGGAAGCAGTAGAAATGAGGAAAATACATTGGAGTGGCAGCAAAGTCATCTTTACACTATGGTACTGAAAACTAAGATAACAACACTACCTTTTGTTTTACATCTAGCTTCTAATTGCTAATAGAGTAAGAGTTCAATTCAATAACTAACCGAACATTTATTTTAACTGATGATGATGTTTTTAAATGTTGCTTTTATCGAAGGAATATTCTGTCAGAAGAAGGAACGCTCATACCTGACCTTGCCATTTTATGACATATAGGATTTTGGTAAAATTCCTAGTCACCACAAATTCAAGCCAATTCTTACACCCTTAGCCCTGGAGAAATAAGTGCTCTGAGTTAACCTTCCTTAAGACCCTTAGTAATCAGAGCAAGCTATACATCATCATGTACACACAAGCATCTAAGTTCTAGGGCAGAGAAAGGACTATGGTGCTCTACAAAAATTTCAGGGAAGTTCTGTGACACAGAAAGAAAAAAATTTCCCAGCACAAATCACTAGATAGAAATGAAGCAGAAATGGAGCTGAAAGCTGTCATTGGTAAAACAGCATCAGGCTCCCACGTTAGCTGGGAAAGGGGGATGTTTGGTCATTTTTTGTGATTTGCATGGTGTTCTTATTTTTATCTGTGTTCAGATATGATTACAGAGTGATGGTATATTTTTTTATTAAATTTATCTGTTTATTTATCTATCTATCTATTTATTTATTTATGGCTGTGTTGGGTCTTTGTTGCTGCCGGCGGGCTTTCTCTAGTTGTGGCGGGCGGGGGCTACTCTTCATTGTGGCGCGCGGGCTTCTCACTGCGGTGGCTTCTCTTGTTGTGGAGCACAGGCTCTAGGCGCACGGGCTTCAGTAGTTGTGGCTCATGGGCTCTAGGCCTGCGGGCTTCAGTAGTTGTGGCACACGGGCTTAGTTGCTCCACGGCATGTAGGATCTTCCCAGACCAGGGCTCGAACCTGTGTCCCCTGCATTGGCAGGCAGATTCTTAACCACTGCGCCACCAGAGAAGTCCCCAGAGTGGTCATATTTTTATCTCATTCCATCACAGGCACAGAACAACCCAGTCTGAGGGTGGTGTTCTCCGAGACTAAGTTGGGAAAACCTGGGTCAAGGTACTAGGTGCAGGCTAGCTCCCAACTGATGCCTGTGAGGGGCTGCAGTTTTCTTTCTCACAGAATATTTAAAGAGCTTCTATATCAATGATAAAATAATAAAAAACCCGATGAAATCAGGGAAGTATACGAACAACAATTCACAAAACAAGAAATAAAAATGAACAAGCATGTGAAAAGATGCTCAACTGCACATGTAAACAGTAAAACACTGTTGGTAGGAATTTAAATTGGTACAGCCTTTCTGGAGGGCAAACTGGCAATGTCAAAGTATTAAATGCATATGCCCTTCAACTCAGAATTCCATTTCTAGACATCTCTCCCAGACAATTTTATGCCCAGGTACAAAAAGAGAGATATGAAAGAATAGTAATTGTAGCTTGTTTGTAGTAGTAAAAACTGGAAACTAAATAACTGTTAAAGGGGGATAACTGAAAAAACTCTGGAATCAAAAAAAAAAAAAAATCATGAACCCCCAAAGGAGGACAGCAGGTGTGAGCTTGCACTAAACAGCTTTCCTGTGCTATGTGACTACCTACACAAAACTAAAGCCCCAAAGAGTCATCATAATTTGATATATTCGGTACTTTAAAAAAAAGTCTTCATTAAGACAACTTAAGTTGAAATTATGCTTTTCACAAAGTCTAGCCTAAATGGCATACCGATCAAGAACGTGAGCTCTAGCGCTGGGCAGGGCAAAGCAGCCACCAGCCACTTATGGCTCTGGAGCAATGCGACTGGTTCAAACTGAGACGCACTCTAAGCATAGAACACACACCAGATTTCAATGGATGAGTACAATATGCAAGAATGCGAAATCTCATGAATAAGTTTTTAGAGATTACATGCTCAAATGACAAAATGTTGCCTAAACTGGGTTAAACCAATACTCTCAAAATGATTATCATGTGCCCTTTTACTTTTCAATTTTTTACCTTTTGATTTTTAATGTGGCTACTAGAAAAGGTAGAGTTACATATGTGGCTTGCATTATAATTCAACTCAATTTCAATTAAGTCAACTCACCTCTCTCTGCCTGAATTTCCTTACTTGTCAAATGAGGCTACAAAGAGAAACTCCCCTCATAGAGTTACTGTAAGAATTAAATGATATATTTTATAAATAGCCTTTATCAAAATTCCTAGAACATACCAATCAGTCAAAAAACATCTGCTATACTTTTTATTACTCATTAATAATTTATCCATAAATGTTCACCTTACAAACACAATGGTTTTTAATTGAGCGAACTTCACAACAAAAGTTAGATGTTCTCCCTGCCACTGTGAATAGACAATTTATTTCTAGGATGCAAACAGTAAATAAAATAAAGGCAGATACCAGGGCAGGCAAGATGAGCTTCACGGGTGCGGGCAACGAGGGAGAGTAACGTCGAGCCTTCCTCACAGCAAACTTCTCAGTAGGGATCGATTTCCCAGCAATTCTCTGCTTCAAGCCATCCACCTGTCTGTGAAAAGCCCCAGCCCCAGTGAAAGGTCGTTAAGAACACATACATTATTTACACCTGTCCTTGTCACGCTGCGCTCCCTAGACCGGTGGCATCAGCATCACCTGGAAACCTGTTGGAAATGCAAATTTGCAGGCTCCACCCCAGACCTATTAAATCAGCAGCTCTAGAGCTGGGGCCCAGCAATCTGGACTTCAATGAGTCCTCCAGAGGATTCTGATGCACGCACAAGTTTGAGAACCAGTGATTGACACGTATTTCTTTTTTTTAAAATAAATTTATTTATTTATTTTTGGCTGTGTTGGGTCCTCGTCTCTGTGCGAGGGCCCTCTCCAGCTGCGGCAAGCGGGGCCCACTCCCCATCGCGGTGCACGGGCCCCTCACTATCGCGGCCTCTCCTGTGGCAGAGCACAGGCTCCAGACGCGCAGGCTCAGCAATTGTGGCTCACGGGCCCAGTCGCTCCGCGGCATGCGGGATCCTCCCAGACCAGGGCTCGAACCCGCGTCCCCTGCATTGGCAGGCGGACTCTCAACCACTGCGCCACCAGGGAAGCCCGACACGTATTTCTTTCTAGTTAACTTAGCAAGTGTCCTAGCCTATCAAACAGAGTCAAGGAAATCTAGATATAAAATTGGCAATTTCCATAAGTAAGCAGGAAAAAGTCCAAAGTATTTACATTGTGGATACTTCCGAGAGAGGGAATAAGGTATACCGGTACATCTCCTATTCCTTTCTGCAAGTATGACACAGATCTGTAAAGTAATGTGGCTCAAAAGATAGCCGTCAATTCATGTATAATTTGAGAAAATGTTTGCAAAGCATAGGTGATTTTGAAAATAATCAACTAAGAACATATACCATGTTTACAACCTTTCTCTCAAAATTCTAAGAAATTCCAATTATAAAATTCACAAGCACATAAAAGTGAGAATAGGACGGTGAGGCTACATGTTCCTAGGGCACTTTCTTATACATAACTTTGCAAATGCACCAAACACGTTGCCAAGAAGAAATTTAGGGAGATATCCAACTATACTGAAAGAAAACGATGCAATAAGAGGAAAAAACATTCCAGTATGAAGACAAGCTTGTGTTACATTATTTCTGGGCACAATTTGGGAATATGGATTTTTTTAATTGAGGTATAATTGACATATGACATTATATTATTTTCAGGTGTACAAAGGGCTATGGCTTTTAAATCAGAATGCCCATCATTACTGTGAATTAACATCAGTGGAAGAGGCAGTGGAAATGTGAGGTGGGAGTTGAGGGAAGGGGTCAGAAGCATGCAGTGGACATGAAACCTTGGCATTTAAGGATCACAGAGTCTGTATGAAGAGAACATTCATTTTGGGGACTCTCCTCTCATCATCCCAACAAATTAGATGCTATCACACATGCAGCAGACCTCAAGCTTTCTCCTGAAAATAAGATTGGTTACATATTTCAAAGAAATTATTTTGATATGGAGAAAATTTACTTTGAAGCACAGGAAGCGTGGATGTAAAAGATCCCAATGTATCTTAATATTCCATTCCATTTGTTGTTTGTGTGAAATGAGGCAATACATTCTACCAGTAAGAGGTGGCATTAATCTACATGGCTTCCACTGATGTTGATTCTATTAGTATACATGGTCCTTTTGCTAAAAAGAGCTTCTCTAAAAGCATGAAAAAGTAGTCCTGGTCATACCTTCAAATTTGTTCTGACAGATTTGTCAGAGGGTTCAGCCAGGCCATTATTTCTCATAATGTGGTCACAGACTATAGTATTCCACTTAAAAGTGTGGGCTTCCCTGGTGGCACAGTGGTTAAGCATCTGCCTGCCAATGCAGGGGACATGGGTTCGAGCCCTGGTACTGGAAGATCCCACATGCCGCAGAGCAACTAAGCCCGTGCACCACAACTACTGAGCCTGCACTCTAGAGCCCACAAGCCACAACTACTGAGCTCACGTGCCACAACTACTGAAGCCCGCACACCTAGAGACCGTGCTCCGCAACAAGAGAAGCCACCGCGATGAGAAGCCCGCGCACCGCAACTAGAGAAAGCCCGTGCACGGCAACGGAGACCCAACGCAGCCAAAAATAAATAAATAAATAATTTTTTTAAAAAAAGTATTTGTCATCAATTATGTTTGAAGAACGCAGTTGGGCTTCTCCGTTCCTTAACTTCCTCATCACCAGCGGTCACCTCCTCCTTTCCACCACAGCCACCCACCCCTACAGTCACACCTTAGACCACTTCATCACCTGTAACTTTTTGACCTCAAAGCACAAATTCAAGCACACCACCCTTTGAACACCACTCTCCTCATTCTACCTTGGCTGTTCTACTAAGACTTTCAGTCCTCTTGCCTTTCAACTTTCTCCCAGCTCGGCAGTCTCCTTCTTTCCCCATCCCTCCACACTCCTGCCTAGACTGCCAGGCAGGCAATCTTTACTGCAGCATGCTCTGGCTCATGTCCTAGACTCCCTTGCTAATGCTTAGTCGTTGCACTCATCCGGATGAAGCTCAGTATCCATCCTCCCTGCACCTGCACTGAGAACAAGTTGGTATCACTGTAAATTCATCAACACCAACCTCGAACGAGCCCTGGCACTGCCTGCCATTCCCCCTCCTGTGTTTCTCTCACCACCTCACTGTCCCACTCTCTACAGCAATGATTTCCAATATTCTTCATCCTCCTCAGACCTCCAGCCCACTCCTTTCTCTTTCACTCTCAACAGAGAGCCCTGCCTCTTACTTCATAAAGAAAAACAGAAGCTGTGAGGGAGGAAGCCCTCCATCTCACGCTACCACACACGAGCTTGCATGCCTCCGCACCTGTTCTGGACTTCTTCCCTCCCGTACAATAGAGGACCTGGTCCTCCCTCTAGATAAAGCCAGTCCTGCCATCAGTGCTTTGGATTCTATCTCCTCTTGCATTCTCAAGAGCCTTGCAAATATCAGGTATCACATTTCTCGCTTATACCATTTCTCGCTTATATGTCTAACTTCTCTTTCTCCAAAGGATCCTTCCCAGTGGTTTTTGAGAATGCTCAGATCTCTCCCATTAAGATATTCTTTGATACTACATCTCCCTCCAACTCACTCTCTCTCCATCTCTTCCCCTTCATAGTCAAAGTTATCCAGGGATGTTATTTATGCTCAACTCTCTTCATTTCTTTGTATCTCATTCACTCTTCAGCCAATCCCAGTCTGGTCTCTACCTCTGTTCTGTTACCTTATCAACTCCCGCTCGGGATACCAATGAGCTCTGTGTCCCTAAAACACATTTTGCCTTATTTTTTTTTAAGCCTACAGCACTCGGTATTCCCAGGCGCTCTTCCATCCAGGCACCAACCAGCCCCGACCCTGCTTAGCTTCTGACATCAGACAAGATCGGGCACATTCAGGGTGGTACGGCTGGAGACTCTGTCTTATTTTTAAAAGGAATTCTGTGTTCTATGAGACATATTTTGAGCAATCCTGGATGTTAATTTTCCTTTGACCTATACATAAAATGTAGCATCACGTCCTGTCACGTATCAGCTTTGTCTTAGTTCTTCTAATGTGCAGTGCTCCTTCCTGCAACAGCATCCTCTCAAATGCTGTTCCCTTGGTCTGAAACTGTTACCACCACAACTCCCCACTGCCCCAGCAGCTCCCATGCCACCTTCAGACCTCATCTCAACTATCATTCCCTCTGTGCTCTTATCCATACCCCTCCTCCCACTGGGGAACGGAGGGACAGTGGGTAGTGTTGGTGATGCAAGTATTGTAGGTTTCCGCCTTGCTAACTGGTAGTCCCAGTCACTGAGAGAGGAAAGAACACCAGGTTTGCTAGGGAAGACTGGATGTGGTGAGTTTTCAATGCTTTGACATATCTAAGTGAAGGTGGTAAACGGGAGCTAGATGTATGGGTCTGGAGCTCAGTCACAAGGTCTGTACTAGGGATTTAAATTTGGCTTGAATCGGATTTCCTAAGGTTGAGGTTCTAAGACTGACCTTTGAAATCAAAAGCATCAACTTTTAATAGATGGAAGTAGGATGAGCTTACAAAGATACCAAGAAGGAATGGTGAGACAAGTAGGAGGAGAAAAATCAGTCATGTGTTATAATTTTGCATTTACTGGGTGATTATTTCACTGATGTCTAGTTCCACTACAAGATTATGAACTGCACAAGGACAGGATCCATGCCTGTTTATTCAGCACTTAACACAGTAGTGTTCATACAATAGGTGCTCAACATAAAGGTTACAGATGAATGGATGGATGGATGGATGGATGGATGGACGGACACTGGTCTAAACAAAGTTAAACTGATTACTTCATAGCAGAGCTTCTCAGAATCTTTGGCACACTAATGAAAACTAAGGGTATGTTATATTGTGTTATATTCTTAAGTTTTTCTGATCACAAAATACCTTTGATTTATAACAGTAAACATCTTTAGCTAACAATACCATTTGAGGGAACTGTGTTCAAAATGCAGTAGCAAAGCCCCAATAACAAAACAAAAAACCATGTGTTCTCAAGATTCCCAATTACACTGGCATATCTGCAAAGTCTTGCTAAAAGGATGACATTTTGACCCTTAAATATATTTTTTTAAGAGTTTCTGTATCAAATCAGATAAATTAAAGAAATATGAAGGTGAAGCATGAAGACCACTAAGGGAAAAAGAAAGTATTTGTGTGTTCCTCTATTCATTCAGGATCTTTGTTATAGAAATAGTGTCTTGCTTACCTAAATAAAGCTACCACATCTTCTTTAGTTGCTACTACATCTTCCTCTGGAAGCATACTCAAAATTGCAGCTTTTAAGAACACATATGTTGCCTTGAGGAAAAGAAAAGCAGCCAGTCAGAGAGCATCCTAGGTACATGACATTGCTATCTTGCAAATCAGGAAAGACCTACAAATCTTCCAGATATCATATTTAAGAGATAGCAAATATTAAAAAAAAAGGAAATGAAGTCTTGTATCACCTGTTCCAAATGAGATCAAAACTTTTCACCTAATTTTGGCCATTTTCCTATTATATAACTGTAACGTTCATGGATGAGAAAATGGACAAAATGAAAGAGAGATCATTATCTCATTCCTCCCAACTTTTCACAAATGGATCAGAATTTTTTTAGAACTCTTTTCTTTAATTGACGTATAGTTGATTTACAATATTACATTAGTTTCAAGTGTACAACATAGTGATTCAATATTTTTATAGATGATACACCATTTAAAGTTGTTATAAAATATTGGCTATATTCTCTGTATATTACAACCTTGTATTTTATTTATTTTATAGCTAGCAGTTTGTACCTCTTAATCTCCTTCCCCTAACTTGCCACACCTGTTAGAATGGCTATCATCAAAAAGACAACAAATAATAAACGTTGATGAGATTGTGGAGAAAAGGGAACCCTAGTATACTGTTGGTGGGAATGTAAATTGGTACAGCCACTATGGAAAACAGTATGAAGGTTCTTCAAAAAATTAAAATAGAACTACCATATGATCCAGCAATTCCATTCCTGGGTATATATCCAAAGAAAAATGGAAACACTAATTCGAAAAGATATGTACATCATAACGTTCATAGCAGCATTATTTACAAAAGCCAAGACATGGAAGCAACCTAAGTGTGCATCAACAGATGAATGGATAAAGAATTAACTTTGATTATTATGAAAAGCCTTGTTATCAGGGCATCAAAAAGTCTACAAACAATTATCAAGACTTGATATTTAATAATTTTTATATATAAGTACAGTTCATCTTCACAGATAAAGCCTCTTTGTTGAAAAAGACTATGTGGATGGCTTTTAAAGCACGTAGTGCTGAGGACAGTGGTTATAAACAGCAGGTACTTAATGCATACTTCCTCCTTTGATGTATCTCTAAGTTGAGAAAACAGTGTCAATATCATACTATGGAACAAACAGTCCTAAATGAAAATCATCCTGTACACTTATTAGCAAACAGATGACATTAATGAAACTGTACTTTACCTTGGACCATTTACTCTCTTTGCAAAGCAGATCTGAATAGTAATACGCCTCCCTCCAGTTTTGTTGGAATACAAAAATCCACATCAGCTCCCAATAACAGAGATGGTGAAACTGTTTCCATTCTTCTTGAACTGAAATGCATTTTCGAAATATCTCTTGTGCCTATAAGTCAATTGCATAAAGCTGATCATCCAGATATTAGACAAGGAGATAATAACCTAATGGAAAAATACATAAAACACTTTGTACAAAAAGAGCAAAATCATCACTCATTAAACCACTCAATACGACAACACGTTCCTTTCCTTATATGCAACAATACAGTTAAACTTTGCCTCTTTATTTAACTTTGTGAGAGGGCCATGGAACTTTATAATGTGGGAGTAGCAAAGTTCCTTTCTTAAGTAAGACGTAAAATGCAGAAGTCCTTTAAGAAAAGATTTGACAATAAATTTAGAACTTCCAGCGGGTAAAATATACCTTAAACAAAGTTAAAGGCAATGGACAGACTGGGAGAAGATATCGCTATACAGACTGGGAGAAGATATCGCTATATGCAAAATGGGCAAAGGATTAACCCTTACCATACAGCAATTTTATTAAATCCTTAAAAAAAGACAAACAACTCAGTGGGAAAATTGTTTAAAGATATAAATAGGAAATTAGAGAAAAAGATATATGAGTGACAAATATACATATGAAGAAATTTTTACACTGGAAAATATAAATTAAAAAATTAGATTATCATTTTTCAACCATCACATTGGCAAAAATAAAACAGATAAATAATGACCAGAGTTGGCAAAGAGCACTGAAAACAAGTATTCTCATACCTTTACAGGAGTTTAAATGGACTAGCCTTAAGTTAGGAGGGCAATTTGTCTGAATTTATCAAAATGCAAACATCTTTGACCTAGAAATCCTCATTATCAGAATCGATCTCACATAAATACACCTTTGCACAGAAATATACACATAATAATGTTTACAACAGCATCATGTATAGTAGCCAAATGCCTATCAATAGTGGACTGCTTTAATAAGTACAGTATATCCATCTCATTGAATGAAACCCAGCCATCAAAAAGAATGAGGAAGATTTAGAAATACTGACCTGGAAAGAAATCCAAGATGTATTGTAAGTAGAAAAAAATCAAATCAAGGAAAAATACATGTTTGACCCCATTTGTGTAGAAGAAAATTGTTCATGAGTATATTTATATAAAAGGCTATTCACTCTTCTTCTTCAAGGGAATTAGTGAATAATTTCCTTTGATGGGGAGCACACATGTAGTACAGTGGAGTGACCTTTATGCAGGGGCAAGATTCCAAAGTCAATATGTAATACCGAGATGGATAGCAGTCAAAGATTTTTGAAAGTCCCTTAAACTACCCAACTGTATTTCTATATCCTACCCTGAACTGCCTCAGGTACTTTACGTGCAAATGTAGAGTATATTCAGTAATCTACTACATATCATAGAGTGCATCCACACAATTAACTTTTGGCTTTTTAACTACATATTTTCCCTTTATTTCTGTCTAGCGCATATAGCTGGACTTGCTCATATGGAATGGGTGCACTACACAACTCCACCATATAGACAGCCCCCTAAATGACCCTCTCAAATAAGTTACCTCTTCCACATTTCCTTTCAGCAGCTCTATCCGGCCATGATAAAACAACATGAGGGAGCCCTGCGGAGGGAGAAACAGACTGTTCAATGGTCAACCCTGGTTGATTGATTATGGTTGAAAAAGACACTTGAAATTCTAAGCGTACATTTGGAAACTGCTGGAGGTAGGGTTCAAGGAGACGCTCTGCTTCCACAACATTCACTTCTCCTGTACCTAGAAATTTAACAGGAAAAGCCTCAGTCTTCACGAAATGTGGTCGACATTTATAACTATTTCTCCAAATTTCATTAAAATATAGCAAAGACCTATTCATGGAAAACATGAAAACTGTTAATTTGTCATTTTAATATTTGGGAAATAAAAGAAGACAAGTCTCATCTATGACTTTAGTTTAAGATAGCTCTAGGGCAAATTCTTAGGAGCAGAGGTGGTTGCCTTCAATTCCTAATTGAAATTTCTGGTTTTAATAGCAATATTAAACTTATTTTAACCAAAAATTTAATTTTCTGCTAAAAAAAGAAATATAATATGCTAAAAATAGATCACCTTAAACAAGCTTTATAGAATTTTTTAGCTGAGAACAGATTAAAAAGAATTTGATGAAAGAAACCCTCCACCCCCTCTGCCAAATGTTACTACGAGAAATGTCACAATTTTCCACTTTTACTCAAAAAAAAGGTAAATATAGACTACGATCTCTTACTGATTTTTGTAAATTTTTACTTTTGATGTTTTTTTACATTTTTACAGATGAAAGATAATCAACTTTCAATGATGTGAAATATAATCCAGTCCTTACCAAGTATCAGGGAGATATAAGTATGAAAAGCTAGTATAGTTAAGCAGCATAGTGGAGACCTCATGCTTCTTCCTAAGGCGCCTTCCCGTAACTGCAGGATGCCCAACTCCTATGGGAATTAGAGGCATTTTAGAATGAGAAGAGCATGACTGAAACATCATATTCAGAGACTTTAAAATGCTAGCTCACGTATCCCCACCCTCCATGAAGGTGGGGTTTATTTTTCAAGAGCTTAGAATAGCAGTAATATTTAGCTAGAAACAAATTTTACATTTTAAACTGGCATAAGACAGTCTCCCAAATTCTTATATCATGTGATCTTAAGGAGAGAAAAAGGTAGAGCTCATTTCATAGAAAATGCTCTATTTCTCTTATATAAATATTAATTTATTAAAACATATTGAGGATCTAAGTACAAAACACTATGGTGGGTATGAATATATACAGTTCTATGTCTTCAAAGGTCTTTCCATCAAATAGGGAAGGTAGTACATGAACACATAATTTTATTGGAATATGGCAAGGGCCATAAGAAAGATAAGGAAATGATTCTGAAAGTTAGGAATACTTGAGCCTTGTTGGGAGAAGATAAGGGAAAGCTTTGTGGAATAGGTGACATTTATCTCAATCCTAATGGATGGAGAGGCTCTCAAGAGACATTATTTGGGAGGATGTCAGTTGGGGAGGACATCCAAAACAGACACCAGCAGAAGCATGGACACAGAAAAGCACAGGATCTATTTGGAGAACAACCATTTGCCCAGTTTAGCAGGAACACTGGGGAAGCAAAAAGGATGGGTAGTAGGCTAGAAGCATTGGCTAGAATCAGATCCTAGGGCCCTTGAATCTATGCTATAGTTTGGACTTTATTCAAGGGGCAAGCTGGAGCTACTAAAGAAATAAGGTGGAAGATGAATAGTAGAGGGGAAGGGTAACGATGAAATACAGAGTCTGAATAGACAGACCATATCAGGAAGGGATCACCATAAATACATAATACTTATGGAGAACTTGGAAAGTGGAATAAATGGGGAAAAAAATTACAGCTTCTTGTACTTGTTCTCATACATTTCTCAAAACCTGCTCTCTGGACTAACAGGGACAACTTTTGCAATAAGGCAACTCTGGTAATAGCATATTGAGTGTTATGATTAATAAATGTTATACATTACAAAAACAACCACACAGAACTATAACAAACAAAACTCATGGAAAACAAATTTCCTTGCTTAGTTTTATAGTGAAACTTGAAAAAACAAGGAAAACCAAAACACTGCAACTATACTTGATCCATACGAATCATAAAAGGTTAGACAGGGAAATCTAGCCTAATTTCTTGGTTTTGCAGGAAACTCTGGGGTTGCAAAAATGTTAGGGAAGCATATTTTAACCTCACATGAGTACTAAAGATCCAGCAAGCAGCAATATTAGTAAAACATAAATTTTAATCCCAGAATTTAAATAACAAAGATGAAAAATTTTACCTTTCAATAGAAAAACCATCTCTAACTCCTAAAAAATATGATCAAGACCCAATGCCTCTTTATTGTTCTGAAAACAAATTGCTAGTTATGAGGACATGTTATATTTCCCTCATATTCAATAAATAACTTTTATTTTCCTTGTCAAAGTTAAGAAAAAATTAATTTTGTACCCTATTTCCAGAAAATCCTATAAATTCTAGTAGTCTGATAATCCGTGCTGGTAAAAGGGACAGCATCTGTAAGAAAAAAAATACAAGTGTACTTATGTGTTAGTATATCTAACTGTAGATAAATGTTAAACTCTAAACAACTTAAAGTTTTAATGATTCAGTAATATGAAAAATTAGAACCAAGTTTAAACCACTAGACACGTCTCAATCACCACATACTGCACCTAGTATAATCATTACTTGTGACTTAATTTCATTTAGTTAAGACAATACGCCTAAAAAATTAAAAACAAAACAAAAAAAAACCCTGGCTTTTTCAGAATGCTCTAAAGAACACTTGCTCTTTTCATGTGGGTTGATAAAGTCACGAGAAGATAACCCCCAGTGTCCACCTCCAAACAGTGTTTCTTTTAGCATCCTTTTCCAGAAAGCAAAAGTCTGTTGTATTCTTCATATGTGCAGGCATGACCCAGAAGTAGACACCTACAGCACCACAGCCCCTCTCTGGGACATCCCTAAACAGTAGGATAAAGGGAAGTCCTCCCAAGGCAGAACTTTGAGCAGTGCCCTGGTTGTTCACTTTGCTTGGAAGGAGAAATGGCCATACATGCAATTATTTACTGATTCATGGGCGGTAGCCAATGGTTTGGTTGGATGGTCAGGGCTTTAGAAAGAACATGATGGGAAAATTGATGACAAAGAGCTCTGGGAAAGAGGTATATGGATAGACCTCTCAGAATGGGCAAAAAATATGAAGATATTTGTGTCCCATGTGAATGTTCACCAAAGGCTGACCTCAGCAGAGGAATATTTTAATAATCAAGTGGATAGGGTGATTCATTTTGTGGACACTAGCCAGCCTCTCTCCTCAGCCACCTCCATCATCAACCAATGGGCTCATGAACAAAGCGGCCAAGGTAGTGTATACACTTATGCGTGGGATTCCCTTTACCACTTAATTTTCTCACCAATTCCAGTCAAACCTTAATAAAATACCAAAATATCTAAATAATATAGCAATGGGACAGATATCTACTCAAACCCTTCATCTACCCCAGAGCTTCATTGTCCCTCAAACTATATTGTTCCCTCACCTATTTTCAATTTCAGAGCCACCATTGCTATAGCAATAATATTTCTGATGTGGAAATAGAACTGAATTTCAAGCTCCTTATTACCAAAAAAATGTTACTAGTCCATTCAGAGAGCTGCATGCTTCCCTTATTATACAATCAAAAACTATTCTGAGCATGTGCAGAACTTTACAGCACATTCTGGCCAAAGCCCCCACTGGTTCACAGCACAAGAAAACTGATCCCACTGTAGCCACTTGCCAACCAAACCCAGGTAGTTGTTCAGGGTGAGGTTCAAATGCAGTAGCAGAGGCACTGAAAACCTAAGGTTCTTTTACAAAAGATTCTGGTTGCTTTCTGATCACTTACCAAATTAAAGGCCCCTATTCCAAGCTTGACGCCACCTTCAAACTCATAGAAGAATTGCTGCTCAACTTTGTTCTTCTGAATTACATGCAGGATAGAAAGACATTCTCTGGATTGAAGAAAACAGTTATACTGTAAGTTTACTATGACACTGAAAACTAATTTTAAGTCAAATTTTGCATTTACATACCATAAGATAAATGTCATTAGCCAAAATACTAGAGAATTTTTAAGTGGATGATGCTGTGCTGAGTTTACTCTTTTTTTCTTTTTTTAGTTTGCCGATATTTTATTTTATTTTTTAATACATCTTTATTGGAGTGTAATTGCTTCACAATGCTGTGCTACTTTCTGTTGTACAACAAAGTGAGTCAGCCATATGCATACATATATCCCCATATCCCCTCCCTCTTGAGCCTCCCTCCCACCCTCCCTATCCCACCCCTCTCCTGGGTAATCATAATTAAGGAAAAATGACACACTCATTTCTACACTGTTTATCAGGACCAATCTTTCTGGGCTTAAAGCAAAAGAGGGTTCAATATCAGCAAGCAAGACTCAGGAGCCATAGGACCGCAGGACTGTGATCTCAGTTTCCCAGCAATGTGTTAGAGGAGACTTCCTAGGAATGCTCAGTCTCTCAGCTGTTGTGCACACTTCAGCAACCTACTTTCCACTGAGTAACTGAGGTGCTACTGACAAAAAGACTTGAATTTCAGCATGATCATCATGGTTTCAAATAGACCAAAATAAAACTCACAACTAGGAAAGATTGAAAGAGGAAAGCAAACTCGATCACAATTGCCTGTAACTGTCCTCTTATTTTTCCCTCTTCCATCCAAGCCAATCTTTCTGATTTCTCACTTTAATTACTTTTCTATGCATTTTTCCCTTTCCCTTCACATCTTCAAAAGGCAAATACTTAATCAGAGAAATGCAGATGAAAACAATGACAAAGGTGTAAAAATTGGCAATAACCAGAAATTGGCAATAACCAGAAATCAAACTGACAGATATATTTTTTAAAGGTAATAAGAAATAGCCAGATATTATGTATCACCTGGTGTGATGCAATTATAAATCATGCAACTTCACTTATGATGTATTCTAGCCAAATGCATCTAACCCGAATCTAATTTCCAGTTTACAGGAAATATAAGGGGCAACAGGAATGCTATGGACTGAACTATATTTCCCCCAAATTCATATGTTGAAGCTCTAATCCCCCCGCCCAGTGTGACTGTATTTGAAGACAGAGATTTTAGGAAGTAATTAAGGATAAATGAGGTCATAAGGGTGGGGTCCTCCTCTGATAAGATTGATGGCCTTATAAGAGGAAGGTCTCTCATTGCCATGTGAGGACACAGTGAGAAGGTGGCTGTCTGCAAGCCAAGAAGAGAGTCCTCACCAGAACCTGATCATGCTGGTACCCAGATCTTGGACTTTCATCCTCCAGAACTGTGAAGAAGTAAATTTCTGTTGCTTATGCCATCCAGTGTATGATATTTTGTTATGGCAGCCTGAGCTGACTATGACAAGGAACAAGCTAAATGAAAACTCAAGGAAGCCACCAAACAAATTTGTGCATATCCTGCAGGACAAATGGGTTGGGCTTTTCAACAACTCTCATGAATATAGAGACTCTTCCAGAATAAGATGTATTTAATGAACATAAACACTGGATGCTCAAGACAGTCTTGGGTTGGATCCTGGTGCTGACATTCCAGCAGTAAAAGAGATTTGGGGCCAACAGGCAAAATTTGAAGATGGATTGAGTATTACATGAACTGAAGACTTGTTGACACGAAAAAGTAAAGATCATTAAATGAAAAAAGCAGGTTAAAAAATAGTACATACAGTGTGATCTCAATTTGGTTTAAAAAATATATATATCTTTAGATACATGTAGAAAATATTCTGAAAGAATATATACTAAGGTGTTAACAGCCATAATTACTGGGTGATAAGTATATGGGGTGTGTGTGTATTTTAATATTTGCTCATCCACATTTTCCTATTTTCTAAAATATATATGCCACTTTTGTGATAAAAACCATTATTTTAATTTTTTAAATGGAAAACCAGTGCTGGCAAAGGTAAGAACAAATAGACACATTCATTTATTTCTGGTAAAATAGTTATAGTAAAGAGGTTGGCAACCTATCGGAACATAGTCACACCCATTTACTTATAGTCTATGGCTGCTTACACCCTGCGGTCATAGAGTTGAGTAGTTGGGACAGAGATCTTACGTCCCACAAGCCTAAACACTTACTGTCTGGTATTCTAAGAAAAAGTTTGCCAATCCAATTATTCTTCAGAATAATTTTGCAATATATATCAGAAATCTTGCACACATGCATATCTTTGAACCAACAAATCTAATTTTATTCTAAGGAAATAGCATGTATATACACAAAACTTGACCTATAAGGAAAGATACTGTATTACTACCTATAATAAAAATTTATAAACAAACTAAATAGGCAACAACCGGAAATTGGTTACGAAGACAGTTGCATGCATGCATACATTTATACATACACATGTAGTATATCCACATAGTGGAATACTATGGAGCCATTAAAAGCCATGATGAATTAAAAATACTTAATGACCTAAAATTTTCTGACATGAAGTGAAAAAGGAAATTTCAAAATGATACAAAGCATATAATTTCACTGTATAAAAAGATAATTATATATGCTTATATACATGCATAAAAATTCAAATGTCAAAATATCAACAGGATGGCAGGATATGCATATTATGTTCAGAGTTATTTTCTGTGTAAATGTTCTATTTGGTGATAATAGATGATTATCACAAAATGCTCAAATAATATGGAGAAAGCCTAAGTGTCCCTACACAATCATCCCACAGAGAGACGGTCACTGTTAACAGCCTGGTACATAATTTTCTAGTTGTTTTTATGCTTTACTAAGAATGCAATCTTTAGAAAACACAAATGGGATCACATAGTATATACTCTTCAATAGATTATATTGACAATTTTCCATGAAAATGCATGAAAACTACCTTATTCTTTAACAAGTGCATATTATTCCATTCTATGGAATAATTTATTTAACCAAATTCCTATTCTTAAATTTTCAACTTGTTTCAAAATATTCCATATTACAAACAATGCTGCTAAGAGTGTTCTTTTACCTTCAACAAGTACTTTCCTATATCAAGTACTATAACTATATTTATACCATCCTAACTGTGCATAGGATAAATTCTTAGAAAAAGAACTTCTGAGATCGAAGGTGATGCATATTCTTAATTTTGGTATATACTGCCAGAACATCCTTCGTAAAAACTCTATCAGTTTAGACCCCCACCATCCTATGAGTTTCTCACACTGTCATTTGCCCTGAGTCATTTATATCACATTTTTATTTGTATTTTTTATTACAGGATATTTTTGCCACAATGAAAATTTAAACGTTTATTTGGTCAAGTCAGTCTTCTATGGTTTCTGATTCTATGTCACACTTTAAAAGGCTTCTGAAATTGATATCATATATCTACAGATATGACACACTGAGAAGGACACCACATCACTTCTATAGTATTCTTGCCATAGATGCAAAATCTGAATTTAATCATTAAGCAACATTAGATAAGTCCACCTTGAGCAATAGTCTAAAAAATACCAGCCCAGTATCCTTCAAAAATATCAAGGTCCTGAGAGTCAAAGAAAGACTGAGGGACTCTTCCAGATTAAAACTGACTAAGGAGACTTAACAACTAAATGTGACATCCAGGATCCTGGAGTGAATCCTGGACCAGAATAAGGACACTGGTGGGACAATTAGAAAAATTTGAGTAAAGTCAATGAAGTAGTTAATAATATTATATGAATGTTCATTTCCTGGTTTTAATAATTATATTGTGGTTCTATAAGACATTAACATTTGTATATTGGAAGAATATATGAAAATTCTTTGTAAAAATTCTGGAATCATTTCAAAGTGAAAAATTTTTAAATAAATCAAAAGTTTAAAGGCCTTTGTACTTTAGGACTATAAAAAGACTTTCCTATGTTTGTGCTTGTACTCTTCTAAAAATATTTTAATATTAAATCTATATGGAATGTATCTTTTTTTTAAACTTTTGAATTTTATTTTATTTATTTTTTTATACAGCATGTTCTTATTAGTCATCAATTTTATACACATCAGTGTATACATGTCAATCCCAATCGCCCAGTTCATCACACCACCACCCCCAACCCCCTGCCGCTTTACCCCATTGGTGTCCATATGTGTGTTCTCTACATCTGTGTCTCAATTTCTGCCCTGCAAACTGGTTCAACTGTACCATTTTTCTAGGTTCCACATATATGCATTAATATATGATATTTGTTTTTCTCTTTCGGACTTACTTCCCTCTGTATGACAGTCTCTAGATCCATCCACGTCTCAACAAATGACCCAATTTCGTTCCTTTTTATGGCTGAGTAATATTCCATTGTACATATGTACCACATCTTCTTCACCCAGACATCTGTCGATAGGCATTTAGGTTGCTTCCATGACCTGGCTAAATAGCGTTGCAGTGAACATTGGGGTGCATGTGTCTTTTTCTTTTTTTTTTTTTTTTTTTGCATGTGTCTTTTTTGAATTATGGTTTTCTCTGGGTATATGTCCATTAGTGGGATTGCTGGATCATATGCTAATTCTATTTTTAGTTTTTTAAGGAACCTCCATACTGTTCTCCATAGTGGCTGTATCAATTTACATTCCCACCAACAGTGCAAGCGGGTTTCCTTTTCTCCACACCCTCTCCAGCATTTGTTGTTTGTAGATTTTCTGATGATGCCCATTCTAACTGGTGTGAGGTGATACCTCATTGTAATTTTGATTTGCATTTCTCTAATAATTAGTGATGTTGAGCAGCTTTTCATGTGCTTCTTGGCCATCTGTCTGTCTTCTTTGGAGAAATGTCTATTTAGGTCTTCTGCCCATTTTTGGATTGGGTTGTTTGTTTTTTTTAATATTGAGCTGCATGAGCTGTTTATATATTTTGGAGATTAATCCTTTGTCCATTGATTCATTTGCAAATATTTTCTCCCGTTCTGAGGGCTGTCTTTTCGTCTTGTTTATGGTTTCCTTTGCTGTGCAAAAGCTTTGAAGTTTCATTAGGTCCCATTTGTTTATTTTTGTTTTTATTTCCATTACTCTAGGAGGTGGATCAAAAAAGATCTTGCTGTGATTGATGTCAAAGAGTGTTCTTCCTATGTTTTCCTCTAAGAGTTTTACAGTGTCTGGTCTTACATTTAGGACTCGAATCCATTTTGAGTTTATTTTTGTGTATGGTGTTAGGGAGTGTTCTAATTTCATTCTTTGACATGTAGCTGTCCAGTTTTCCCAGCACCACTTATTGAAGAGACTGTCTTTTCTCCATTGTATATCCTTGCCTCCTTTGTCATAGATTAGTTGACCATAGGTGTGTGGGTTTATCTCTGGGCTTTCTATCCTGTTCCATTGATCTATGTTATTGGTTTTGTGCCAGTACCATATTGTCTTGATTACTATAGCTTTGTAGTATAGTCTGAAGTCAGGGAGTCTGATTCCTCCAGCTCCATTTTTTTCCCTGAAGGCTGCTTTGGCTATTCGGGGTCTTTTGTGTCTCCATACAAATTTTAAGATTTTTTGTTCTAGTTCCACAAAAAATGCCATTGGTAATTTGATAGGGATTGCACTGAATCTGTAGATTGCTTTGGGTAGTATAGTCATTTTCACAATATTGATTCTTCCAATCCAAGAACATGATATTTCTCTCCATCTGTTGGTATCATCTTTAATTTCCTTCATCAGTGTCTTATAGTTTTCTGCATACAAGTCTTTTGTCTCCCTAGGTAGGTTTATTCCTAGGTATTTTATTCTTTTTGTTGCAGTAGTAAATGGGAGTGTTTCCTTAATTTCTCTTTCAGATTTTTCATCATTAGTGCATAGGAATGAAAGAGATTTCTGTGCATTAATTTTGTATCCTGCAATTTTACCAAATTCATTGACTAGCTCTAGTAGTTTTCTGGTGGCATCTTTAGGATTCTCTATGTATAGTATCATGTCATCTGCAAACAGTGACAGTTTTACTTCTTCTTTTCCAATTTGTATTCCTTTTATTTCTTTTTCTTCTCTGATTGCCGTGGCTAGGACTTCAAAACTATGTTGAATAATGGTGGTGAGAGTGGACATCCTTGTGTTGTTCCTGATCTTAGAGGAAATGCTTTCAGTTTTTCACATTGAGAATGATGTTTGCTGTGGGTTTGTCGTATATGGCCTTTATTATGTTGAGGTAGGTTCCCTCTATGCCCACTTTCTGGAGAGTTTTTATCATAAATGGGTGTTGAATTTTGTCAAAAGCTTTTTCTGCGTCTATTGAGATGATCATATGGTTTTTATTCTTCAATTTGTTAATATGGTGTATCACATTGATTGATTTGCATATATTGAAGAATCCTTGCATCCCTGGGATAAATCCCACTTGATCATGGTGTATGATCCTTTTAATGTGTTGTTGGACTCTGTTTGCTAGTATTTTGTTGAGGATTTTTGCATCTATATTCAACAGTGATATTGGTCTGTAATTTTCTTTTTTTGTAGTATCTTTGGTTGGTTTTGGTATCAGGGTGATGGTGGCCTCATAGAATGAGTTTGGGAGTGTTCCTTCCTCTGCAATTTTTTGGAAGTTTGAGAAGGATGGGTGTTAGCTCTTCTCTAAATGTTTGCTAGAATTCACCTGTGAAGCCATCTGGTCCTGGACTTTGTTTGTTGGAAGATTTTTAATCACAGTTTCAATTTCATTACTTGTGATTGGTCTGTTCATATTTTCTATTTCTTCCTGGTTCAGTCTTGGAAGGTTATACCTTTCTAAAAATTTGTCCATTTCTTCCGGGTTGTCCATTTTATTGGCATAGAGTTGCTTGTAGTAGTCTCTTAGGATGCTTTGTATTTCTGCGGTATCTGTTGTAACTTCTCCTTTTTCATTGCTAATTTTATTGATTTGAGTCCTCTCCCTCTTTTTCTTGATGAGTCTGGCTAATGGTTTTTCAATTTTGTTTATCTTCTCAAAGAACCAGCTTTCAGTTTTATTGATCTTTGCTATTGTTTTCTTTGTTTCTATTTCATTTATTTCTGCTCTGATCTTTACGATTTCTTTCCTTCTGCTAACTTTGGGGTTTTTTTGTTCTTCTTTCTCTAGTTCCTTTAGGTGTAAGGTTAGATTGTTTATTTGAGATTTTTCTTGTTTCTTGAGGTAGGCTTGTATAGCTATAAACTTCCCTCTTAGAACTGTTTTTGCTGCATCCCATAGGTTTTGGATTGTCGTGCTTTCATTGTCATTTGTCTCTAGGTATTTTTTGATTTCCTCTTTGATTTCTTCAGTGATCTCTTGGTTGTTTAGTAACGTATTGTTTAGCCTCCATGTGTTTGTGTTTTTTTCTTTTTTTCCCCTGTAATTCATTTCTAATCTCATAGTGTTGTGGTTTGAAAAGATGCTTGATATGATTTCAGTTTTCTTAAATTTACTGAGGCTTGATTTGTGACCCATGATGTGATCTATGCTGGAGAATGTTCCACGCGCACTTGAGAAGAAAGTGTGATCTGTGGTTTTTGGATGGAATGTCCTATAAATATCAATTAAATCTATCTGGTGTATTGTGTCATTTAAAGCTTGTGTTTCCTTATTAATTTTGTTTGGATGATCTGTCTATTGGTGTAAGTGAGGTGTTAAATTCCCCCACTATTATTGTGTTACTGTCAATTTCCTCTTTTAGAGCTGTTAGCAATTGCCTTATGTATTGAGGTGCTCCTATGTTGGATGCATATATATTTATAATTGTTATATCTTCTTCTTGGATTGATCCCTTGATCATTATGTAGTGTCCTTCCTTGTCTCTTGTAACATTCTTTATTTTAAAGTCTATTTTATCTGATATGCGTATTGCTACTCCAGCTTTCTTTTGATTTCCATTTTCATGGAATATCTTTTTCCATCCCCTCACTTTCAGTCTGTATGTGTCCCTAGGTCTGAAGTGGGTCTCTTGTAGACAGCATATATATGGGTCTTGTTTTTGTATCCATTCAGCAAGCCTATGTGTTTTGGTTGGAGCATTTAATCCATTCATGTTTAAAGTAATTATTGATATGTATGTTCCTATGACCATTTTCTTAATCGTTTTGGGTTTGTTTCTGTAGGTCCTTTTCTTCTCTTGTGTTTCCCACTTAGAGAAGTTCCTTTAGCATTTGTCGTAGAGCTGGTTTGGTGGTGCTGAATTATCTTAGCTTTTGCTTGTCTGTAAAGCTTTTGGTTTCTCCATCGAATCTGAATGAGATCCTTGCCAGGTAGAGGAATCTTGGTTGTGGGTTTTTCTCCTTCATCACTTTAAGTATACCATGCCACTCCCTTCTGGCGTGTAGAGTTTCTGCTGAGAAATCAGCTGTTAACCTTATGGGAGTTCCCTTGTATGTTATTTGTCGTTTTTCCCTTGCTGCTTTCAATAATTTTTCTCTGTCTTAAATTTCTGCCAATTTGATTACTCTGTGTCTCGGCGTGTTTCTCCTTGGGTTTATCCTGTATGGGACTCTGTGTGCTTCCTGGACTTGGGTGGCTATTTCCTTTTCCACGTTAGGGAAGTTTTTGACTATAATCTCTTCAAATATTTTCTCTGGTCCTTTCTCTCTCTCTTGTCCCTCTGGGACTCCTATAATGCGAATGTTGTTGCATTTAATGTTGTCCCAGAGGTCTCTTAGGCTGTCTTCATTTCTTTTCATTCTTTTTTCTTTAGTCTGTTCCACAGCAGTGAATTCCACCATTCTGTCTTCCAGGTCACTTATCCGTTCTTCTGCCTCAGTTATTCTGCAATTGATTCCTTCTAGTGTAGTTTTCATTTCAGTTATTATATTGTTCATCTCTGTTCGTTTGTTCTTTAATTCTTCTAGGCCTTTGTTAAACATTTCTTGCATCTTCTCGATCTTTGCCTCCATCTTTTTCCGAGGTCATCTTCACTATCATTATTCTGAATTCTTTTTCTGGAAGGTTGCCTATCTCCACTTAATTTAGTTGTTTTTCTGGGGTTTTATCTCGTTCCTTCATCTGGTACATAGCCCTCTGCCTTTTCATCTTGTCTATCTTTCTGTGAATGTAGTTTTTGTTCCACAGGCTGCAGGATAGTAGTTCTTCTTGCTTCTGCTGTCTGCCCTCTGGTGGATGAGGCTATCTAAGAGGCTTGTGCAAGTTTCCTGATGGGAGGGACTGGTGGTGGGTAGAGCTGACTGTTTCTCTCTGGAATGTATCTTTTATACAGTCTTTTTTCCAAAACGAAGAGCCAATTTTCCCAAAACCATTTATTAAAGTACCCATATTTTCCCACTGATTTTAAAGAGATTTATGTATATATAGGTTTTTAGTATGCTTTGAATTCCCTGGTAAATGTATGTGTGTGTACACAGAAGTGCATGCACAATGTGCACGCACGCACACACACACACACACACACACACACACACAAGAGTTTCCAAGCCCTATGTTCCATTCCACTGATATATATTTCTGTGCCATTACAAGACTATTTTAATTCCTTTGGTTCTTAAGTTTTGATGACTGAAAAAGCAATCAACTCTTTAACATTCTTTTATATCTTCTAAAAAATATTTCAAGAGGAAAAGTAAAAACAATATATCAGGTTCCCAAAATCCACTCCCTTCCAGGATTTTGAATGGAATATAATTTTATGAAATCATTTTGGGTAAAAGCATCTCTTAAAATACTAAATCTTCATTCTGTTTCTAGTAATGGCAGGGTGGCTTATATTAGATTAACCCTCCCACGGATAACAATTATAAACTCTGGACAAAATGCAAAATACATATTTAAAATATATTGGCAGGCACTGGAAACTGAAAAAAAAAAGTAATGGAAAACTGGAGAAGGGTTGAAATTTGAAAAAAGAGAACAACTCTTGAAGGGACCTTAAGTTTATATGGCTAGTCACCTGGAAGTACTCCCCAGTACACTTGGTGCGGGGTGCCTAGAACTTACACAGAAAGCCACAGTTATTGGCTTCAAAAGGAGCACAGAGTTCAAATCTGCCAGAGTACCTATAAGGTAATGGGGGAATTTTCAGATAGGAGAGAACCACATAGGAGGGAAACACCAAAATCAGTGCTGGAACTCCACTCAAATTCTTGGCTGATTCATGAACTATGTGAGCACTGGGGAAACTCCAAAGAAAAGCAGAGACAAGACAGAAGAAGTAATGGAACCAAGATTTCAGATGCTGCCCACTACCAAAGAGTAAGAGTATGGGCTCTAAGTCTAGTCAAGTCAAATGCTTCCCAGACAAGAATCAGCACTATTCTGAGAAAGATAACAGAAACTAGAGTCTCTACAATGTATCACTATCTAATGTACAATCAAAAAATTATTGACTTGAGAACAGAAAAACATGACATATAGTCAAGAGAAAAAGCAGGCAATAGAAACTGACCCCAAGACAGCCCAGATGTTGAGATAATGTCTAATCTGAAGAAAACAATTTTTTTTAATGAACAGCAGCTCAGTGACCTATTGAACAAAATCAGGTGACTAACATGTAATTGGCGTCTCAGAAGGAGAAAACTGAGAATGGAGCAGAAAAAAATACTTGAAGAAATAATAGCTACACATTTCTCAAAGCCATACTTAGGCACATCAGTCAATCTGCTAAGAATCAAAAATACAAGTCTTCAAAGCAGCCAGAAGAAATTACAGACAAGGGAACAATAATTAAAATAACAGATGACTTATGATCAGAAACAATAGAGGTTATAATACAATGGATTGACAGTTTTAAAGGGGTAAAAGAAGAAAAGAAAACCTTGTAACTCGAGAATACTATACTGAGCAAAAACAGCCTTCAAAAATAAAGATGTTTTCAGGTAAATGAAACAGTGAGAATTGCTGAAAGTAGACACACACTGTAAGAAATCTTAAAAGAAATGCTTCAGTCTGAAATTAGACAGGAATGAATGAAGAACACCAAAAATGGTAAATATATGGGTTAATAGTGAAGACCATGACATAAAACTGTTTAAAGCAAAAGGTGGGTACCACTCTGTGGGGTGTATAATATACATACGTGTACTATTGTAAGAATAGTATAAAAGACAACAGGTGGTAAATGAAACTATACTTTTGCAAAGTTCTTATATTTGTGCAATGGTACAATATTAACTCTAAGTTGACTATGATAAGTTAAGAAGGCTATTATAATCACCAGAGCAAACATTTAAAAAAATTAAAGAGGGCTATAGCTAAGAAAACAATGGAGGGATTCCACTGGAATACATATACATATATTTTTTTAATTAAAGCAAAAGAAGGCAGAAAAATAAGGGGGGGGGGGACAAATAAGGCAAAGGAAAAAAGCAAAATGGTACTCACAAGTGCAAACATATTAACTGTCACACTGAATAAAAAAGCAAGACCCAATTAAGCATGTTTACAAAAAATGTAAATTAAATATAAAAACAAAGATAGGTTTAAAGTAAAAGAATATATGCCATGCAAATACTAATTATAAAAAAGCATGAGTAGCTTTATTAGTATCAGACAAAACAGATTTCAAGACAAGGAATATTATAAGGAGTTAGGAAGGAACATTTTATAATGATGAAAGATTAATTCATTAGGAGGATAAAACAATTAAAATATATATAAGCCCAATAACACAGGTTCTAAATATACAAAGCAAATACTGACAGAACTAAAGGGAGAAATGGATGACTCCAGAATCAAAGCTGAAGATTTTTAACTCTGTGAGTAAAGGATAGGACAACTAGATAAAAATCAGTAAGGATATAGAAGATGCGAATGACACTATGGTCCACTTTAATTGAACATCTGAATCACTGCAGAACTTCATTGGAGCAGTGATGTTCTAGAGTCTGGACCAAAGACATACCGGTACATACCTGTCATTTTAAATTTATAAATTGTTTTTAGGAGAGAGAAACTAAGATTAGCTAATCAGAAATTATGTAAGTACTTTTCTTTACATCTATTTTTCTTTTAAAACTGCATTTAAACTTAAATTGTGTTGTCCTATGGCATTGAATACACCTCAGTAAGCCAAAAATCAAGTGCATTTTTACCAACACCAAATTTAAAAAAACATAGTCATACTGACTGAGAACTTTGAAGTACAAAATGGTACATAGTACAAGAATCACTTAGAAACCACAAGAACGTGGTCAAAAAGGTACAAACCTTGTTAAAAGATTTTTTATAAATCTTAATTTTTAACTTACTTATATATTTGGTAACTTGTTCTAATTTTGAGTCCACCTTTGATGAAGTTGATCATATTTTCATCCTGAAAACAATTAAATAATTAGATCATTTAGCAAAAGATTCTTAAACTGTCCCCACAGCTGTGTAGCTGCGTGATTAGAACAAAACACTATCTTTTGAGGACATGATTTTTAAATTAAAACATTCTTCTTGCTTTACACCTGAAATGCTTTTTTGTCATTTTTCTTCCAAGTTAGAGGACAACAACAAGGAAACATTTCTTAAATCCTTGCATTACTTTAAGGAAGTAAGGAAGTAATCCTCATCAATTTGGGGCCATAAAGGTTAGTCCAAACGTACTTCAATAAACATCATCAACTACTGAGCAACTTTCTTCTGGGTTCAATGGAATTCAAAATGGCTGACTTTAAGGATATGCTCCAAGGACTTTTCTGTCTGTCTTACTCCAAGTAATGGGATTATGGTTCTTCTTTAGGGGGTACTTTAGCAGGCAGTCTATTTAACATTGTGAATTTCATTCATATACATTTCCAGACCACAAATAACTGATTTGGATTCTAAATTTGTTGTCACTAATATGAAATTCTGTTTAGGGGAAAAAAAGATCACTTCTCTTTGTCTGATGGTCATCAACCATAAAACTGGGGCAGCTGGCCTAAATGAATGACCTTTTTAGGGTGAGCATTCTAGGATTCCAAGAGCCTCTTATTAAAGCATATCAAATAACTGCTTGAAAGATGTTACTCTAATAGAAGGTGCTAATGGAGATAGTTCCATGCTTTTCTAGTCCGTTAATATCAGAAAGATGCTCTGGTATTGATTTCCTGTGCACTTGAGCATCCTTCCGAAACAAAAGAAGAACTAATTTTAGTTTGTTAATGTCATCAATTACTTAAATACTTAATATCTAAATTATTAAAAGAATCAATAAATGTAAAATTCACTATGCAATTTAAATATTTATTTTCTGATTTTAAGGAATCTTATGGTTACACAAGTTCCAATACTGGCCAGGAAAGAATTTCTTAAATTGGATTAAAATCTGCCTCAAAGAAGAATATTTCATTTCAGGATTCACCGAACATTTGCTGAATGCCTATTTTACAGCAGGCACCCAAACACAAAATCAGACAAAAGCAACACAACTCGCTAAGGGATGGAGGCATGCATGGATGGAGACATGTGGGGGATGTCATGACAGCACAAAGGTGGGCGGGGATGTGAAGAGGTCCACAAAAGCTTCCTGGAAGCATCAATGCTTAAAGCACACACATACACACACACACAAAAAAGATTGGGAAGTAACCAGCTGAAGGAAGGAAGGCAAGGTAAGTATGAACTTTGCAAGCAAAAAAAAAAAAACCCTCAGGGAAGCATTAAAGATGCTGGTGTGCTTGGCTTGGCCATCTGTGCTTATATAACTCAGCACTGCTGCAGAAACCTACTACAAAAAAGGGAATGACTAAGGAATAAGAAAGCTACCTGTGTTGTACCTGTGCCACTCAAGTATGCAACATACCTGCCAGTAGCAGTTGAGGACATTGGTAAGAGGGGAGTAGGGAACTTGGGGGGGGAAGATACCAGTTTGGTTAGAAAAAGCCTTCCCCATTTGTGATATTCTGATACAGAACCACTGCCATAGTCAATGAGGGCTACTAAATGCTGAAGCAGAGACATGACCAGGTGAAATTCTCATCTTCGAGAGGGTGCACAATTGCACAATGGAGAGTAAGCTGGAGGGAAGAGAAACTACAGACTGAAGGTCCCTGGGTTGCCATTCAGTCTAGGGAAGAGCTGACAAGCCCCCCACTAGAACAGTTATAGTCAGAATAAAGAGGAAGAGACAGAGCTGATAAACCTTCAAAAGGTAAAAGCAGCACGACCACGAGCCTGGCTGGATACAGAGGCATGAGGAAGAGGGGAGCCATGGATATCTCCCAGATGTTGAACTACAAGCCCCCCAGACATAAAAAACAAAAAACAAAAAACTTTCAAATCAATGATTTTATTGTCAAATTATCATTTGAAAAACAAACACATCAGAAAAAACTGGGGGCCTCCGTGACTAGCCTTATGTTTACTGAGGCAGTAAGACTGTTGTTTTCAACCAGCCTTCATAATATGTGGGGTTTTAGGAAACAGCCCCCTACACCAGATTGACTTAATTTTACTTAACCAGAATCCAACCTAAGAGGTCACCCTCCAGAAAAAGAGAAAAGCAACTCTCAATTCAATGTAAACCATTGAGACTGAGGAAGATTTTCCATCTCACAGTTGAATTTCTGCCCCCTTACAATCTCCACCCCGCTTCTACCCCCACTGTATCCATCACCGCCACCTGTGTGGCCACAATGTTAAAATCCATATTTTCTAGAAGAACTGGAAGCTACAATGACAGGCAAGGTACTGGTGGTAACAATTCCTAGAGGTGAAATTTAAATGCCCCATGAGAAAAGGAGTCAGTGTTTTGTTTAGTGACTTTTTTTTAACTGCTCTTCCAAAAGAAGAAATAAAAGAAAGGGGAACGAGAATACGAAGAGTGGGGAAATAAAATGTGAGGTATACATGGGAAGTTTGGCTCTCGATGCATGCATAACTAAGCTTTGCTGAAGCATCTGACGCAAGAAGGGAGCAGCCAAGGACGCTGAAGCCTCCTCCAGCCGGTCACTCCTGTGTGCAGCCCTCCACCATTAGCAAGCACAAAGAGGGATGACCTCACAGTTCTCATACAGAGCAGCGTTCTGAAATTAGGTGAGGTAGTTGCAAGACAGCTTCTTCAAAAGGCAGTGGTTCCCAATAAAGCGAAGTTCGAAACAGCATTTTAAGTGCATTTGAGTAGGAAAAAAAAAAAAAAAAAAAAACAACCCAGGGTCTTCTTTCAGCCAAAGTTTATCAGTAATCACAAATATCTTTCACTACAACTCTAAGTCAAAAGAACTGAAGCACTGACATAGAATGAGCCACATCTCTTCTATGTCGTACTTGGCAGGCTTCCCGGGCGATGCTGATTCTAAGCCAAATGTTCATTACCTGCACAAACGTGAGGGCTGCTTTCTGTAGGAGGCACTCGGCATAACAGATTTCGGCATGCATTTCCTCTATTAAAAACAAATAAAAATATATTAAGGAAAATCCCATATCCACAGTAATTGCTCTGAGATGTTCAGAAAAGACGGGTAGATAAATGAGCCCAAGGGAGACAATAAAAACCTAGGTTGCTTTGGTGCTTCCGTAAAAGTGGAATGATGACCTCAGTTCTCAGGCCCTCAGCAAGAATTTTTCCAGAATGCGTGAAATGCTTCGGGGAAGTTATCTTTGGCTCCATTCACATATAACTGCCAAGAGTCAGGACCTTGGTGTCAAAGACCCAAACTCAGCTCACCAAAATGTAAAAACCAAAATGCAAAAGCACTTCTCGGAAAAAAGGAAACCACTTATCTTTTAACTTAACGGGAATAGGCCAGTTTAACACAGTTATAGATTGGAAATCTAACTTAAATATACTAATTCTAGCTTCTAAAATGTGAAGGCATGATCGTCATGACAATGGTTAGGCATGCTATCAACTTGAAGAGAAAGCAGTAATTCCCTAGGGTTCTAGGAAAAAGAACTGGCCTGCATGCTCAACTCATGACTCCTCATTCAGGGATGACTTGATGTAAAAAAGTTCACACTAGTACAGTTTGGGGCTATTTGGATCACTGAGATATCTAGTGCAGGAACAAGGCACTCACAAAAGGGCTACATAAAACTACGTATGTATCCCTGGGACACGTGGAGTGGCCCAAAACACGTGGCCTATCTTCCTAAACAGTCCATGATACCTGCAGAGATCGGGGAGGGAGAAATCTTTGCATTTTCTTTTTTTTTTTTTTTTTTTTGCATAAACAAAACCAGCAGATTCCCGTTTTATCCATGGGATGCAAACTGGTGTGTTATTTAAGTAAATGAGCTGTGGGGTATTTCACGGCCTAGGTGGCAGGGACGGCCCTGCCACGTACCAGTTGTAGAACCTCGAGCAAGCTACCCTCCCCCTCTCTCTGCTGCTTTCCTTGTTCCTAAAGTCCAGCTAATGACAACATCTCTACTTCAGAGCTGAAGAATTCAACCAGGTGCTGCCTGTGAAGCTCAACGGGCAGAGTAAGCCCTCGATATGCATCAGCTACTTTCACTAAGATCACTGCCCTTGGTCCTTGTCATGCTTTTTGCCAGAAGTTCAGAAAGCAGAACATCTTTATGTGATGTACGTAACTGAAAAACGGGGTATCTCTGTGTTAATGGGAACGTGGTTGAATCTAACTGGATAAGAACTAGTGCTTTCTTTCTTTCACTTACACACACAGGACCCCTCCCGACCACCCACACACACACTCACACACACACACACACACACACACACACATTCTCTCACACACACACACTACTAGTTCTCACAAACAGGTTCACCTTCCTGCCATGCTCATATTGCAAAGGCTGATTTACAAAGAAGCAACGATGCAACTAAGATCTTCCAACAGCACGCGTAAGGTGGGGCCAGACGCACAACAGGCCAGCCTTGAGGAGCAGTGGCCTCTGCGCAATCTGGCAGCATCGGCAGCCTGAGTCTCAGTCCTTCGGAGCGCCTCACCTCAAAGTGTGCCCCCGAATTTTCTCCGTGGGTTCAGTGGGAGAAAAACTGGTAACTTTTATTTTTACAGACTCACTTGAACATCCTCTTTCCAGGGAAACTTGTAACAAAGTGGGAACTGTTAGTAATTATGCACTTTGAAAGCCTGCTCGGTAACCCAGATGGCTGGCTTGGGGCGTGTGCCGAGAAGGCGGTGAAGTGGCTGCTGGGAGAGAGCCAACACGAGCAAAGGCAAGGAGCACGGAGCCCTGCGTGGCAAGCCCACTGGTGCACCTTTGGCTGAAGCACGAGGTGTGTACAGGGAGGAGTGGGCAATGGGCCTGGAAACGTAAGTCGGGGCTGAATTATGGACGACCTTGAATATCAGAGTCTGGGCTTCATTTGGTAGACAATGGTGGGTCCTTGCAGAGATCTAAGCAGAAGGGCAGATGGATCAGAGTTAAGCTCAAGATGGACAAGTCAAAGAGCAGCACGAACGACATAACAAGAAGGGAAGAAAGTTTGAACTCTGTATTCTGCGCGTAAGGAATCTTCATCTTAAATTCCTTTCACATCCTAAGCACCGTATATAAACGTCTGTTTTTAAAGGCAATTTGAAAGCCATTTAGGGCAATGTGCCAGCCATGAGGAAGGAAGAATGGGTGTGTCCCATGTTAAACCCACAAAAAAGTTTAATTAAATATCCTCACTCCTGCAGAAAACCAGCCATTCAAGGATGGAAATGGAAATTACCAAGAGGAAAAACAAAGTGCACCCTAAATCCACAATGTTTTGACATGCTCCCTTGAACACAAAGTCTGTTTGGGTTGCAGCAACAGCCAAACTCATTAGGAATAAATGCAATTTAATTTATAAAAGTCTTATTTCTTCACTCTGATTGATTTATATTGGGCAGCCCTTAGCTCTCAAAATTAGATATTTGGCATTTACAAATAGGTACCTACCAGAACATCTTTTAATTATAAATTCCTCAGTTCACTGAAGGAAATATCTTCATTATGCACTGAAGTGTCAGCTAAGCATGCCTTCAGACATAAAAGTCTAAATAAACCTTATTTCAGAATAGGTTAAAGTTACAGCCTGATTTATTTTCATAATTTTTTAATTAAGACCTTATTTTTTTAACAGCAGTTTTAGGTTCACAGAGAAATTGAGGGGAAGGTAGAGAGATTTCCCATATATCCCTTTACCCCCAAACACGCATAACCTCTCCCGTTATCAACATGCCCTCCAAAGTGGTACATTTGTTACAAGTGACAAACCTCCACTGACATATCATAATTACCCAAAGTCCACAGTTTACATTAGCGTTCACTCTTGGTGTTGCACATTCTATGGGTTTGGACAAATGTATAATGACATGTATCTATCATTATGGTATCAGTATTTTTCACTGCCCTAAAAATTCTCTGTGCTCCACCTATTCATCCCCTGGCAACCATTGATCTTTTTACTGTCTCCACAGTTTTGCCTTTTCCAGAATCTTATATGCTTGGAATCATACAGTACGTTGCCTTTTCAGACTGGTGTCTTTCACTTAGGAATATGCACTTAAGGCTCCTCCATGTCTTTTCATGACTTGATAGATCATTTCTTTTTAGCACTGAATAATATTCCACTGTCTGGATATACCACACTTTATTATTTATCCATTCACCTATTGAAGGTCAAGTTCTGAATAAAGCTGCCATAAACATTCATTTGCAGATTTTGGGGTTAACACAAGTTTTCAGCTCCTAGTTTTGTAAGAAACTGCCATACTATCTTCCAAAGTGGCTGTACCATTTGCATTCCCACCAGCCATGAATGAGAGTTCCTGTTCCTCCATATCCTCACCAACATTTGGTGTTGTCAGTGTTCCAGATTTTGGACACTCTCATAGGTGTGTAGTGGTATCTCATTGCTGTTTATTTTTCAATACTTCTAAATACGCCATGCCCAAAGACAGAATAAAAAGATAAGAACAGTACCATCTATTTTCAAGATGTCTAACATAGAAATAATTCAACATTTTCTTCATCCATATGTGTCACATTTTGTGCCCTTTTCTACCCAACTACAGGACAAGGTGTGGGGTATGTGGCTTAGGGAAAGGCAGATCAGGTTTGAACTCTGCTCTGCTAAGCAGGTAATCTTGGACCATTTGTCTAATCTCTCTGAACATCACTTTCTAGTCTATAAAAAGGAGGTTACACACAGGTTAGATTGGATAATGCTAAGGAAAGCATCAAGGACAGTGTCTCACACATAGAGAGTGCCTTTAAAAAATGGGGCATTATCATTATTATGTTTTAAGTTATTATTATTATTCATATTTATACCAATAATACCATGCCATTCTTTTGTAAACTAAGGTGAAAAAAAAATCTCAAATGCCAGCCTTTATATTGCAAAGAAAAAGGGAGGCGGGGGAAATGGGCCACTGGAGAGAAGCCATAGAGAGGAAAACAGAAGAATATAAATGAGTCAAATTTCTTTGGGGCCCATTTAATTTCCCACTGACCTACTTTAGCGGACTTTAGGTCTCCTGGGGCCAATTTACATAAATGGCCCTAAGATGAAAAATATGAAAACATAGTCTATCTGAAATCAAGGGGATAAGTAAACTCTTAAGGGTCCTTGGAGGTCAGTTTCTGGAGAAAAAGATGATGGGCTTCAGCTGCCTGGAGGGACCAGTGAAATCCACTCTGCTGTATGATGGCTGCAGGGCCAGCATCATACCTTTTGGAAGAAGTCTTGTAATCCCCTCCTGTTATCAACACTCTAGTGAGCCCAAGTTCTCCAATGTCCATAACAAGTTGATAATACTCTTCTAACAAAGCAAACAAAACTTCACAATGAAACACACTCAAAAATGTGTCTGGCACACACTTGACCACTAGGAATGACAGACAGCAGTATCCAGAATTGCTCCTGCCTTAATTGGCTACAGCTACTTTAACGATTTTGTGTTACCTCTTCCAGAGAACAAATTTGACAATGACAACACAGGCACAAATGCTCCTTGGACGGCAGAAGCTTTACTCTACAATGGCCTCATTTGAAAGATGTTATTTTCTCTTCTACAGGCATACTGGGATGCTCCTTTCTTATAAACCATCCTGACTAGAGAATAACACTAAAAAAACAGGGCTGATCATAGAACTTCTGCCCTAATCTCTGTGGAATATCAAGCAACTGACAGCAAAAGGAGTCATTTCCTCCCAGCCATCTGATCAAATGCTGCAGACATTCCTGGATTCTTGAATATTCCTAAATGTCCACAAACCAAACATCTTCCATACTGTGAAACATCATAATTATTTTAAAGGTATCAAAATTACTTTGACCTTGAAGAAAAAATTAATAGCTTGTGGAAAAATAGAAACTTTTGTACATGGGTGGTAAGAATATAAACTGACCTAATTTTTTGGAGAAAATATTGTCAATATCTATAAATGTTTTCTATTTTCAAATAGTCCCAGTAATTCCACTTCTAGCAATCTAGCCTATGAAATACTTACAAAAATGCATGAAGACATTATTTGTAATAGCGAAAGAAACAATGTAACTGCCCTTCAATAGAGACAAAGTAAGTAACTGATGGCACCTGTCCTAAGGAATACTACATAGCTATTAAATAGAATGAAGTACAATTTATATGTCTTGACATGGAAAAAGTCAATTGCCAAAAATTACATTGTAGCATAACATGTATCACATGATTCTACATTAGCAAAAAATGAAAAATACATGAAAAACTACAAAAATCCTATGTGTACCTTCTGTATATATTTGTACATGTACACAGAAAAGTCTGCAAGGCTTGAAAACCAACTATTAACAGTGGTTACTTCTAGAGGGTGAGTATGATGGGGAAGAGAAAAAGACATTCCATTTACTTTATATTATACACTTAAGTGCTGAATTTTATGAGCATGACCACATTTTAGTTTTTCAAAGAAAGGAAAAAAACCTAATCTTTTAAAGGCCTCTTACCTTCAGTCAGCTGTTCCAATGATCCTCTAGAAAGAAGACTTGAGAAAGATTCTACGACTGTGCATTTTTTCCTGTATCTGCAGAGAATAAGTAGAAGGGGAGATGGGAAGTAGAAAGAAAAAAATAACAATAATCAAGCTCATTTTCATTTGACATTCATTTCAGTCACAGTCACACCAAAGAGTCACCAAAACAGAACTCTAAACCCTAAAATCTCTGGGGCAGAGACCACCCTTTTGAACCCTGCACACCCAGCTCCCAACACTGGCATCCTGTGGGCATTTAATCCAAGCTTACTGAACAAGTGCATGGACAAACATACACATAACAGTCAATACTAACCCTGTCATGCACCTTCCCTGATCTCTATGGCTAAAATCAGTATTTCTGTTGTTAAGGGTCACCTCGCCACGGGTTAAGAATGGAGTTAAAGTGCAGTGTTTGGAAGCTCTCTTCCCTTGAGGGGCTGGAAACATAATTACAAGAGGACATAATTTCAGCAATGTTAAAATTCACCAATGCTAGTTAACAGCTTTTGCTAGGAGCTTCCTATACACACAAAGATTAAAATAAAACTGAAATTCCATGTCATTTACACCAAGCAAAAGTGTTTAAATATGTCCATTTAGACAAATAAAAGACTCCCTTCTGAATTTGCAGCATTTCCCACATAAAAGAAGAATGCTCCTTGCTTGGCCTGGCTTGGCATGTGGTACCTAAACGCTCCACCAGGGGGACCCCGAGAGATGCTTGCTGCTAATCCCACTGAAATCCTCAGCCCTTCTCGGTAGTTCAAGTACCAACGAGAAAAGTAGAAGATATAGATGCCACGTGTTCCGCCATCCCAGCATCATACTATAATTCTTTAGTGGAAATATTTTTATCTCCCGTACATAAAACTACATGAGGCCAGGAACCTGTGATGCTCAAGTCCTTTTCTATAACCGTGGCCAACTTCCAACAGAGCTCTCAGTCAGGCTAAGTGCATCCATTTTGTCACACAGAAAGGTTTGTAGGCGTGTCTCAAGTATTTAATTACTCAGCTCATACTTTTGGCAGGTTTGTAAGGCGTCCTTCATGGCAGAAATGCCATTTTGGATGTCCTGTTGCTCGAAGGTCATGACGGCCTGAAGCACCACAATCGTACTGTAGCCCAAGGCATGGTACATGCTCTCCTTAGCCCTGGGGAGAACACGGAAATTACTACATTTCAATTCAACTGAAAAGCATTCAGGTCTCATCTGAAATTAATCACAAGAAATTCTAGTAAATCCACGACGTGACTTTCACAGTAACGACTTTTACTCCTTCACCATGATCATTGAAATAATATGGCCTATGAAAGACATGCCCTAAAGAACTCAAACTCTGAGGACTTTCCAATTCAAGCCCACGCAGGCAGCACAAAACTTTCCAGGTTGAAGCAGAGTGCAGCATATACTGTTCCCTGTTTGAGCACAAGGGGGCAGCCTGCTGACTCATTTCCTAGAAAATGTTTCAAAGCAAACCCAATTTTTCCCAGTTGTACAAGAAGCAGTATACCGTCTTTTGCTCTGAAATAAGTGCTAAAATAAAGGCCACTGGAAATATAGTTTGTGACAAAGAAATTCTGATATGTTTTTTGAAAGGTAAGTCTTGTTTAAAATCATTCCCTCCCTTCTCCCAGCCAGAGGCCACGAGGAAGCAAGATTTTTGCAATAAGTTAGGTCAGCCACAAAGGGCCCAGACAAAAATTCATGGTAGATCTCTTACCAAATCTAATCCCATTATCTGGGAATTCTGATTAAAGTTCTGGATAATTCAAATTATCAAGTTATCCGTTTGATTCTTAAGGACATTCAGTCCAAATGGATGGCACATCCCAGACTCTCAGGCAGTGAAAACTTCACCATCTCTTTCCTGAAAACTTCTCAAGCTATGTTAATTAGTTATTTATAAGATCTACAATATTAATGCATGGTTTTGTTTTTAATTCAAATACTTTTTGTACAATACTTTTTTTTTTTTTTTTTTTTTTGCTGCTCTGCAAAACAAATACAAGCCACAGTATACTTCCCCCCCCCCCCAGAAAGAGTCTAAACATCCTTTGGTAATTTGCAGTTAGTCCCAAACAGTGAGGGCACTAGCTATTCAAAAAAAGAAATAAAGAAAAAAAAAAGGAATAAGAGGAGCCCAAAGTGAATCAGCAATTGTGGTTTCAAACCTCACATTTAAAAAAAAAATTTTTTTTATTGAAGTGTAGTTGATTTACAATGTTGTATAAACCCCACATTTTAAACCAAAAGCTTCTCCAAGGGGAAAAAAAAGTATTCCAGTGGGAAAAACGTTATGTTTAACAGTGAAACATGCATAAAGATCAGAGAATATAAAACTTGACTAAGTGTAAGACTGTCATTTATTTTCATTCCATATTATGACCAGCTGGGTGTCAGTGGAGGAGAAAAAACGGAGACTTTTTGAATAAAAAACAAAGGAGACAGGCAGGCAGATTGAGACAGGAGAGACAAGGAGAGAACAAGAGGCAGAGAGAGAAAGAGAGGGAGGGAGAGAGGAAGACAGAGGGATATAGAGACAGAAGATGAAGAGACAGACAGAGAGGTCTGAAGGACTAAGAAGGACAGAAGGAAAAAGGCAGGTACAGGCAAGGCAGAGCAGCGGTCCCCAACCTTTTTGGCACCAGGGACCAGTTTCGTGGAAGACAATTTTTCCACGAACAAGAGGGGTTGGGGTGGGGGGGTTTCTGGATGATTCAAGCGCATTGATTTATTATGGTCTCTGTAAAAACCTCTCTGCTAATGACAATCTGTATTTGCAGCCATTCCCCAGCACTAGCATCACCACCTCAGCTCCACCTCAGATCATCAGGCATTAGATTCTCATAAGGAGCGCGCAACCTAGATCTCTCGCATGCTCAGTTCACAGTAGGGTTCGCACTCCTATGAGAATCTAATGCCCCCACTGACCTGACAGGAAGCGGAGCTCAGGCAGTAATGCGAGCAATGGGGAGAGGCTGTAAATACAGATGAAGCTTCACTCACTCGCACGCCACTCACCTCCTGCTGTGTGGCCCAGTTCCTAACACGCCACGGACCAGTACCCATCTGTGGCCCGGGAGTTGGGAACCCCTGAGGTAGAGGATGCGAGACAAGCACTGGGTGGAGACAGCCCTGGGCAATTTCCATAGGCCAGGGACTTCACCATCTATTTTATCATCTGTTCTTAACCTCTGAAATGCTAATTGGTCGCAGCTCTTCTAAGTCTTAGAATTACCAAAGCCTCAGTAGGTACATGAATTTCTAAGATTCAAAGTCAATGACCAGAGTCACATCACCCTGCTCACCCTACGGACTCCTCAAAGGAATGAGAGTCACACTCTGTGCCCACGTAACTGTCTTGAAATTATTATCTGAGGTCTAAGCTTCATCCAAGTAAGACACTGTGTTTGGAGGCACAAGGTAAGATTATTCCTGCCGAGCTCTAGTCACACTGTACAGGTGGACACTGGGGTCAAAGTGAGGCCTAGTAAGAAGGCTAAGCAGAGGTTTTGCTGCCACATCATCAGAATTAACAGGTACTATTAATTGAAATGAAACTGCCTAAGTGATTTATCACATAAATAGGGAGTCCCAGTAAGATTTTTATTATCTTAAATTTCTTTTTAGCATCTGAGATTACCATATTTTAGTTCTTCCCACACCCATTTCTTTTTTTTTTTTAATTTATTTATTTATTTATTCTTGGCTGCATTGGGTCTTCGTTGCTGTGCACGGGCTTATCTCTAGTTGTGGTAAGCAGGGGCTACTCTTTGTTGCGGTGTGCATGCCTCTCATTGTAGTGGCTTCTCTTGTTGCAGAGCACAGGCTCTAGGCACACAGACTCAGTAGTTGTGGCTCCCGGGCCCTAGAGCGCAGGCTCAGTAGTTGTGGCTCACAGGTTTATTTGCTCCACGGCATGTGAGATCTTCCCAGACAAGGGATCAAACCCGTGTCCCCTGCATTGGCAGGTGGATTCTTAACCACTGCACCACCAGGGACGTCCACCCATACCCATTTCAAAAGAAACTTTTCTCAATGATATTTAAGTTTCAGAGGAATATCCATAGAAATATTTCACTGAAGAAAGCCAAATAAAGCTCTATGAAACTAATAAGATGACACTATTTGAACAAGTATAGAAATTAAGATAGGAGAAAGAATCAGAAATGCTCTACTAATTAAAGTTGAAAAGACAGATTTCTTAACTGGATATTAAAACTAATCAACATTTAGGGGTCTCAACCAAATTAGTTTATAAATATTCAGGAGGAAGTACAGAAAAATTAACTGACAAGAATGACATCAGAGACAGAATCATCAAAAGCATCCAAAAAAATATATTTTATCTAAAAGAAATAAAGTTAATTACCATGGTCGAAGCAATTCTAAGGCATCTGTAAATTTGTTACTTAGAAATAAGTTCAGTGCCATTGTACATTCTTCCAGGCCACTCCTGAGATCCACCTTGGTTGACAGTGACCTAAAGATCAAGAAAAAAATACAAAGAATTTCTACAGCTTTTACTTATAGCAAGTTGTCACAGGGAGTGTGTGTGTGTGTGTGTGCGCGCGTGTGTACACTTTGGAGACAGAAGGACAGGCTGGAATTCTAACTCTGTCACTTACTAGCTGTGTCTCTAACCTCTGGGAACTTGACTTTCTCATCTGTAAAATGGGAACACCACCAACTACTTCATGGGGCTGCTTTGAAGATGGAACAAATTGACAAATAATGCTCATAGCAGGCACTTAGTAAATGATAGTCCTCCCATCACTCCAAAGACCACAAGTGTAGGAACTACATCTATTCATGAGTGGGAGCAGAGGTTATTTTATTTTAGTTTGATTATGTAGGGGTAAGAATGTAAGTCAGTGGAAAACTGCATTGTCTAAAATCTAAAGAAGATCCTGCCAGGTTATTTGTTTTTGATTCCACAGAAACTATCTTACAGCTCTGTAAATTATACGTAACTGATATCAATACAAAATAACTGTTGTCTATAGACACGTGTTAAAAAAGAGACAACAGGCCCAATCATCAAAAAAATCTACAAACAATAAATGCTGGAGAGGGTGTGGAGAAAAGGGAACCCTCTTGCACTGTTGGTGGGAATGTAAACTGATACAGCCACTATGGAGAACAGTATAGAGGTTCCTTAAAAAACTAAAAATAGAACTACCATACTACCAGCGATCCCACTACTGGGCATACACCCTGAGAAAACCATAATTCAAAGAGTCATGTACTACAATGTTCGTTGCAGCTCTGTTTACAATAGCCAGGACATGGAAGCAACCTAAGTGTCCATCAACAGATGAATGGATAAAGAAGATGTGGCACATATATACAATGGAATATTACCCAGCCATAAGAAGAAACGAAATTGAGTTATTTGTAGTGAGTTGGATGGACCTAGAGTCTGTCATACAGAGTGAAGTAAGTCAGAAAGAGAAAAACAAATACCATATGCTAACACATACATATGGAATCTAAAAAAAAAAAAAAAGGTCATGAAGAACCTAGGGGCAAGACAGGAATAAAGACACAGACCTACTAGAGAATGGACTTGAGGATACGGGGAGGGGTAAGGGTAAGCTGGGAGAAAGTGAAAGAGTGGCATGGACATATATACACTACCAAATGTAAAATAGATAGCTAGTGGGAAGCAGCCGCATAGCACAGGGAGATCAGCTCGGGGCTCTGTGTCCACCTAGAAGGGTGGGATAGGGAGGGTGGGAGAGAGACGCAAGAGGGAGGGGATATGGGGATATATGTATACATATAGCTGATTCACTTTGTTATACAGCAGAAAGTAACACACATTGTAAAGCAATTATACTCCAACAAAGATGTTAAAAGAAAAGAGACAACAGGCGCAAAATGGAGTCATTTATGCTAAGCCCCACCAGGATTTAAAGCTAACCTAATTACAGTTCCAACCTTCTCCAAGAATGTGACCTATAACCAGCCAACCTGGAATTTCCTGAACAGCACTTGGAAATCCACTGATACACCCCTTCCACTCCCCTTAGGAGGGCAACCTAGCCTAAAACAGTGCATTCTTTGCTATTAATTTCCTCTTTCCCCTGCTTCTTCTCTGCCTTGAAAAACCTTTCCTTTCCTGCAGCCTGAAGGAGCTCTTTTCTATTGCTAGATGGGATGCTGCCCAATTCACAAAGAGTTTAATAAAGACAATTAGATCTTCAAATTTAGTCAGTAACTTGTTATTTAACACATGTAAATTCTGTCCTGGCCTTCAATCGACTTCCCTCCTCCACTGTGGAAGAAGCTAGTTTTGCCTGAATTTGCACATTCATTTCAACATTCCTTTACTCCATATAAATTTGTGCTGTTTTGATATCTCCTTCAAATCTGTTTTAATATCTGCCTAGTTCTCTCCCTGATTAATGAGTTACGTAAAATTTTTAACATCTGTTCATTTTTACTCTGTATGAGTCATGATTTTACCCTTTTTTGAAACTCATTTTAATTATTTATAATTGATAGAAATTCTGCCCTTTAAAATGAGAGCCATCTCTAAAATGTTTTGTGTAACAACTTTTAACAAGAAAATATGTCAGTAAGGAAATAAGCAGTACAATGATTCATTTCAAAGTGCTGAAAGTTGAATTTCCGTGCCACCATCCTCTCCATATTCATTTTTTAAGCAGGAAAACAAAAATCCCACTTCAGTTATTCATCTTCCAGAAGTGGGTTCTGAAGGTGCTGCAGGGAACCACCCACCCTCTGCCCCCAGGTCTTCTCATGGCTGGTTCCTTCTTGTTATTCAAATATCAGCTCAAAAAGCATCAACTCAAGACCTGCATCGCTGACCTCAGCCCAACCTCTCTCATTGTTTTGTTTGCTCTATACCACTTATTACCATCCAAAATATCTTGTGCCTATATTTGTGGACCTGTTTGTCTTTGGCTATCTTCCTTCTCTAGGATATAAATGCAAGGAGGTTGTTTTAGTCACTGCTATGCCCCCAGGGCCTTTGGTTGTATCTAGAACATACTACAACGCCGTAAGTATTGTTGAGTGGCCGGATGGGTTGGGGGGATAGAGCGCTGCTCTGGGTAGAAACAGAATTCCTTATGCCTGGGACCTGAAAGCATCTCTCCTCCAGGGTGGTGCAGAAAGGAGACAAGCTCTTGGAAAAGGGGTTAGCTGGAGAGCTCATTTTGTGATGGTTAATTTTATAAGGCAACTTGAAAGGGCTAAGCAATGTCTAGATAGCTGGTACAACATTATTTTTGTGTCTGTGAGGGTGTTTCTGGAAGAGATTAGCCTTTGAATTGGTGAAATGAGTAAAGAAGATGGCCTTCCCCAATGTAGGTGGGCATCAGCCAATCCGTTGGGGGCCAGGATAGAACAAAAAGGCAGAGGAAGGGGGAATGTGTGATCTCTTCTCTATTTGAGCTGGGACATCTATCTTCTCCTCTCTTGTGCTTCTGGTTACCGGGCTGTCGGGCTTCAACTGAACTGCACCACTGGCTTTCCTAGTTCTGCAGCTTGCAGACAGCAGACCATGGGACTTCTCGGCTTTGATAATCACGTGAGCCAATTCCCATGACAAATCAATCTCTCTCTCTCTCTCTCTCTCTCTCTCTCTCTATATATATATATATATATATATATATATCTCCTATTGGTCTTCTTTCTCTGAAGAACCCTAATACTAACACAGAATTGCTTTGCCCTTAAGTTTCTAGTGAATGAAGAGGTCAAATACGAATGCTAGGAGTTCACAAACCTCTCTCATGAAGATTTTTCACAAGTAAATTGCTTAATACCTTCCATATCAGTCCAGCTCCAAATTTTGTCAGTGTTAGTTCCTGAGCATCTCTTGGATTTATCCTGTTTCACCTCCACTGCCTGCCAAGTTAGGTGTCATTTGCTGCCTGGTGTCTACAGACACATTTCTCCCCCTACTTCCTCCCCAAACCTGCCCCCCCCAATCAAATCTCTACCGAGAATTCATTCAGCTAATATTTATGGAGCTCTAACTACACACCAGGCACTCTTCTAGGTGTTGGGAATACACACTGAGCAGACCCATAGGGTTCCCGGCTGTGGAAGAGCTGGGGAGGGAGGGCAGACTTAAAACAAGGAGACCAGTAACTAAGATCATCTCAGACTGGGATAAGTGGTCTGGGGAAGAAACTGGTTGGGGAAGGGGGTGGGATGAAGCCCAACATTAATGAGGATGCTCATAGAAAGTTCTTGAAAAGGGTGACATCCAAGTGCTGCAGAATGGAGGCCACCACGAGAATATCTAGGTTGAGGGGAGAAGGGAGGTTCTAAGCTGGGAATGCGGTGAGCAAGGCAGAGAGTGGGAGGAAATGAGGACAGAAAGCAGGCAGAAAAGGGAAACCACGGTGGCAGAGAAGATGGACTTTGTTTTGTTTTGTTGTTTTTGTTTTAAATAGCAATTCTATTTTTTTTAAATTAATTTATTTTTTTAACATCTTTATTGGAGTATAATTGCTTTACAATGGTGTGTTAGTTTCTGCTTTATAACAAAGTGAATCAGTTATACATACACATATATCCCCATATCTCCTCCCTCTTGCGTCTCCCTCCCTCCCACCCGAGAAGATGGACTTTATTCTAAGAACAAAAGGAAGTTTTTAGCTCAGCAATCCCCACTCGCTTCCTCATCACCCCTTCTCTTCAGCCATTAGGTTTTCCAGTGTTACCTCTCACCTGTGCTCTTAATTTCCACTCCCACCAGTTCTCTCGGAGTAAAGCTCATCTTTTGTTACCCAGAAATGAGCTGAGAACAAATACCGGTCCCCTTGCCACAGAAACAGCCACCTCTGCATCTCAGCTGGCCACACTGGCACCTGGGTGGATGCACTTGCAAGCCCAGCTCAGAGGGAGAAACAGAAGTGGGCACTCGGCACCTCCAAACACAGTGAACTCAACCCTTCTAAGCGTCTTACTAACCTGTTCACATGAAATTAAGACCCCCTCCCCTCCAGAATACCGGTGCTACCATGTGTTCCACAAAGAATGACCAAGAGAGCAAGTGGAATCTCAGCTAGGGCTTCTCACACATGTCTTGGGGTCAGCTGTTCTCTCCATTCCCGCTGCCGCCACATTAACTGAGACTATCACCACTTCAAGCCTGAATTCTGAAACAGTCTCCAAGAAGGCCTTCGCATTACCAGCTGTGCTTAGGCGGCTCTCAAACTTCAGTGTGCGTTCAACTCACCAGAGGGCTTGTTAAAAAAGTACCACTAGGCCTCACTGCCAGAGTTTCTGACTCAGTAGGTCTGGGGTGGGCTCAGCAAGCTCCCAGATAGTACTAATTTTTCTGGACACCACCCTCAGACTATTCTGCCTAAAACAGATGTTCAGTCACTGCCCCCTTAGATTAAGGACCTAAAATGGCTGCCACACTTACCACATAAACCCTTCTGCCCAGCCTCATAACACCTGTCCCACCAGCCTAGCGTGATGAGTACGACTATTTAAAAGCAGCCAAGGATCTCCAAGAGGCTCATCATCGCGGCCTCCTCCTCCTCAAGCCTGATGTGACAGAATGAAAATTCCTGGGCCGGCAATCAGAAGTCAACATTGCCATTCTCTAGCCTGTGACCTTCAGAAAGTCACTCCACCTCCCTGAGTCCACTGCCTCATCTCTGAGATGCCCTCCCATTTCACAATGTGTGAAACCAAGGCCATGGTTGCTACGAGGGTACTTGGTGAACTGTCAAGGCCTATGCAAATTAACAACCACGAATATATAATTCTCCAGAAGCTGCGAGTGCTCGGCCCTTCCCAGAGGGACTACACACTCATGGTCTCCATCTGTGGGAGCCCCACCCAGGTGCCTCTATTAATATATATCTTCAGTAAATATATATCTTTCTTCCTGTTTCTGAATTAGAAGATATGTTCGTCTAAAGGCAAAATGAGTTTTTTAGTCTTTTACTTTAAAAAGGATGGGCTTCCCTGGTGGTGCAGTGGTTAAGAATCCGCCTGCCAATGCAGGGGACACGGGTTCAAGCCCTGGTCTGGGAAGATCCCACATGCCGCGGAGCAACTAAGCCCGTGTGCCACAACTACTGAGCCTGGACTCTAGGGCCCGCGAGCCACAACTACTGACCCCGTGTGCCACAGCTACTGAGGCCTGTGTGCCTAGAGCCCGTGTTCCACAGCAAGAGAAGCCACCGCAATGAGAAGCCCACACACCGCAATGAACAGTAGCCCCCGCTCGCCACAACTAGAGAAAGCCCGCACGCAGCAATGAAGACCCAACAGAGCCAAAAATAAATTAATTAATTTAAAAAATAAAATAAAATTAAGTAAATAAAACGGAAAAATATCTAAAATAATAACCTGTTTATGCACTGAAGCAATTGTGGAGCACAAGCCAAGTTAGCAATGATGACAGGGCGGAAAGAATAAAATGTCAATATGGAAGATAAAGGAGGAATAAATTATGTTCAGAACATATGAAGCATTGTTTGTTACTAAGTTTTTCTTATTAAAACCTTACTGGTTATAAGGGCAAACAGAAGTGAAAACTTAGCCCTTTGGAACATAAAGGTTGCATTCCCTATAAGATAATCAACATGTCAGAATTTTATTATTTATGAAGATTTGAGGATGGGGGCAGGAGGGCATGGAGAAGAGGGCCATTATGGATCAAGCCAGCAGCAGGCAGACAGGAATTCTGGATTCTTTGCTAAGTGCATCCAGAAAAGTTTCTACTCCATTCAAGAGCCCAGGAGCCCCTTTGCTTCAAGACCCTCCAACAAAAATTTCTTATTATGTACTAATTCCACTAAAACTGTGGTCCTAGATAACCAGAGCTCAGACTCGCAATGCCATTTTCAGTTATTTACCTGGAGATGTTGTCTCTGTCCTCTGAGAACTCACAATTTATACTGATGCTATGTTGGGTAGAGAGGTAACTGGTGACTTTTTTTCTCCTCTTTCTATATTATTTAAACTCTGTTCATGTTACTTTTATGATGAAATTTTGATTTACAAAGATTTTAAAACATAAAAGTAGTGTTATAAAGAAAAAAGTCTTATCTCCACCAATTCCTAGCTCTGAAACCTTGAACAGCCCACCTTACCTCCCTAAGTTTCTGTTTCCTTATCTGTAAGATGGGGATAGTCAAGCCTGCTGTTACTACTTTATAAGGTAGTTATAAAAATCAGGTATGCTCATGGAAATAAAAATATAAGCACTTATATATAATGAGGCATTAGTATAATTATCTAAGAGTGTCAAACTGCCCAGCCTCGCCTGATAAGAACCACATACACACTCATACTTTATGACCTGGCAAAGTTTCTCCACACTTTGCACATAATCTAATGACCCACTATTAACCCTATCTGCTTCATGAGAACTGTTGCTTAAAGGCAGAGAGGGGATTTTTATGATTTGTGTTAAAATGAATAGAAGTCTAAAAAACCAACATATAATAATGCTGTACTTCTAAGTTCCTTGCCTCTTTTACTTGATAAATCAATTATTTAAAATAAGTGCACACCCAATCGAATAGTTAACCCTTTTAAATTGTCCAAATGCATCTCTAATACAAACTTATTTTAAATCCACTTCTATGTAATAAAGGCTCAATAGTAATAGGTAAGCATCATGAATGTTGATGGAGCTACCTAGGAAATTCACAGATGAGTTAGAAAGTTAACAGCTGTGAGGGAAGAATAGTTCCTCCCATGCCTCAGATTTCCCTGAGGCGGGCCTTGGCTGGATAACACTCCTGGACTCGCACCTCTGCATTCCTCTTCTAGGAGAGGAGTTACCTGATTGGGCATACGTGACCTGGCCCCCTTCCTATAGGGAAAGTGGGTACATTATAATCTATACTCTTCGCAGTGCGGTGAGCTAAGAAGGGCAGGCTCTACCGCACCACCCTCACCATCCTCACCAGGGAAGCTTGCAGTATAGTGCCTGAAGTTCATTCAGAGGTGTGTCAAAAGCCCATTTCTCCAGGCATCTAATCTATATCCTCCAATATAGTCTTTAAGAATAATAAAGCTGAGAGTCTGATCTCTATTGATCTGACCCCTTTACCGATATCCCAACTGGTTCTAGACTTAGGCCAAAAAGAGACAGTTCTTTCAAAGAAAGAACTAAACACTTAAGATTTACAGGCACAGAATGGTAGCAGGGTCAGGGTTTACTCTTCAGAGACCTCTACCAACGTGTGTGGGAGTATTCAGGGTTCTTTCCCAAGCAAATCCAAGATCGCATCTGTACTCAAGAACTCCAGGCCAACATGCGTCAGGCCTATTGATTCAGCTGTGTGGAGCCCAGAGGTTCAGGAGCATGCACGGCTGGACAACCAGACTACAGAGACCCCCCAGTACAACTCATTAACTACCCAAGGGAGAGAAGGGACCCAATAAGTTCACAATCTATGGTAGGCTGTGTAGACTTTTAGGCAAGTCACTTAATCTCTTCAACTCTGTTCCCTCATCTATAAAAGGGATATGAGGATATGACAATACCTACTCAACAGGTATTAACATTGCTGTTAGGAAGAGCAACAATGAAGATATAAGGTCAACAAGCTCTTAAATAATGCATTTAAAGGAATAGGGGGGCTTCCCTGGTGGCGCAGTGGTTGAGAATCTGCCTGCCAATGCATGGGACACAGGTTCGAGCCCTGGGCTGGGAAGATCCCACATGCCGCGGAGCAACTGGGCCCATGAGCCACAATTACTGAGCCTGCGCGTCTGGAGCCTGTGCTCCGCAACAAGAGAGGCTGCGATAGTGAGAGGCACGCGCGCTGCGATGAAGAGTGGCCCCCGCTCACCGCAACTAGAGAGGGCCCTCGCACAGAAACGAAGACCCAACACAGCCAAAAATAAATTAATTAATTAATTTTTTTTTAAAAAAAGGAATAGGGAAATACTATTATTTTTTAAAAGAATATAAGTGCCTGGTCTTTCCTCCTGAATCACATGCTCATCATTCAGAACCAAACAGGATAGCAGAGTTCTGATCGGGAGCCACCCCTATGTGCCACAGTGCTTCACGTCATGTCTATTTTAGTAGATCTGTTAACTAACAGCACGGGTGGAGTTTTTTGTTTTAGTTTTTTTTTTTTTTATGAATTTATTTATTTATTTATCTTTGGCTCAGTTGGGTCTTCGTTGCTGTGCACAGGCTTTCTCTAGTTGCAGCGAGCGGGGGCTACTCTTCGTTGCGGTGGCTCCTCTTGTTGCGGAGCACAGGCTCTAGGCGTGCAGGCTTCAGTAGTTGAGGCTCACGGGCTCTAGAGCACAGGCTCAGTAGTTGTGGCGCACAGGCTTAGTTGCTCCGCGGCATGTGGGACCTTCCCAGACCAGGGCTCGAACCCGTGTCCCCTGCATTGGCAGGCAGATTCTTAACCTCTGCACCACCAGGGAAGCCCAAGAGTGGAGTTTTTAATCAGTTGTTCCTAAAAAGCACTTAGTCCACAAAACTAGAACATGATACATCAAATTCCTTTAAATTACCTGTGCTTACTGCCTTTTCCTCCTATCCTGATTTATTAATAAATACAATTATAATAAGCTGCTCTTTAATAGCCCATTGGTATGGTAATAATTTAGCCTTGCCCAATCATCTCTAATAAAACTTATTTTGAAGTGGCTTCTTTTTAGCAAAGATTGCTAACTCCCCCTGGTTTTTCTTACTAGTGAATGTGCTGGTCAACCATAAACAACGAAGCAGAAGCTCCTTAGGGTAATGCCTAGTGAGTCAGAAAGAAGCAAGAAGAAAGTACAGCAAGAAGGTGAGATGCACACAAAAACCCTGTCTCACCTTTCCTGAACTCAGTCCAGAGGTTTCCTTCTTAAGCTAGGAAGGATTTTTCCAAGAGGAGATGATACACATGTCTTAATAGCATGGGAAATGTACCTAGTACCTAAGACAAAAAGGAGGTCAAAGAAAACTAGGTTGAACTCTATATAATAATGTCTGGGTTAACTATCCTGCATTCCTTTTTTCTTTCATTGTGGTAGCACACACATAATTAAAAATTTACCATCTTAACCATTTTTAAGTGTACAGTTTAGTAGTGTTAAGTATATGTACATTGTTGTGCAACTAACCCCCGGATCGTTTTCATCCTGCAAAACTGAAACCCTATACCCTTTAAACAGCAACTCCCTCTATGCTGCATTCTTGACTAAACAATCCAAGAGAGGGTCCCTCCTTTCTCTCACAAGCCTCTAGTCAAAATTTGCCCATAACCTTAATGATTTAGCCATTTGAAAATCTCATCCTACTAAACAGTCTTTAAAACTCAGGCTTCCGGGTGACCAGAACTCCCTGCATAACTCTGGGATTCGCATATGCCAGCTTTTGTCAGGTAATAATTAAAGCTACCAATGGTCTGTGCCCATGCTGAGCTATGATCTAGGCTTGATAAGTGAAGTATTAAAATGTCTGTAACTGGTTTGCTCTCCATTCCTTTAATCCTGAGATGCTATACCTCTGTTCTTCTCCCTGCTTTCGACAGGTTTCTCAAGTAGATCAAGAAGACAAAATATACTTTGTCTTAGAGATTTAAAAGTGGGCAACCTCGTCGTCATTCCATTTCCCACGGAAGGCCAAACAACATGTCTCTCAACTCAAAAAGATATGGTAAGAGGAGGAAATGATGGGAAGGCTCGGGGCCAGGGTGGAGAGTCTTTCCTCCTTTTTCCAAAAGTGACTTTAACACAACTGCTTCTGGTTGACAACAGATATGAAGTGACGAACACAGAACTTAACAAATGTCTGCAACTTTGTCACTGGTGCCCTGTAAGGACACGGGCAATAACTCGAACTCAAAATATTTCAGAGTTTTGCAAGGCATTTCAGTTATCCGTGCACTCCTCTCGACATCAGGATCCTTACATGGAAAGATTCTTTCCTGGCTCTTTCAAGGCGAAGTATAATCACAAGACACCATGGTTGTCAAAACACTTTGTAAGATTAAACAGATGCGAGGGATTACAACTGGGGAAGCAAATGGGTTCATCACTAAAGATGCTCTGGCCAGGAAGTGAGAAGATGAAGCATCAAGATGCAGTTCAACCACTGCCTGGTTGAGGCACCTTGGGTATGTCACCTGCCGTCCAGGATTACTCGTTTGTGAAATAGTGACTTAACTCCCCCCTTGATTGCCTCACAGCTTTGTGTGGAGGAGCAATACACCGGGTGTCAGTGGAGCAGTCACATGGGGAGTATACATTAGCTGGGGTGCTATTATGCTCTATGCGGTCTAACTACCCACATACTTGCTCAAGTCTGAAGCATTGCTCAACTTTAAAGATGTCCTTCTGGGCTGCTTCACAATAAATTTACAAGTGCTTGTTTTTACAAATGCATTAGAAGACCTGTTGATTGAAAGGCAGAGTAGGAATTTTTATTGTTTCATTTTTTTAAAGAAAAATCTTAATTTTAATAATTTTAAAATGAAACCTACAAATGCTAATGCTATACTTCTTACGTTTCCCTTCTGTTTCTTCCTTTATATGTCTTTAACCTTTTCCTCTCTGCCCTCTTTCCAACTCAGAAAACGCACAAATCTCACTCGTTTCTCCTTAAAGTAAAACCAGCCAAAAAGATAACTTTCGATTTTGTTTTCTCTCCTGAACTTCTCCCACTCCTTCTCTTCGTAGGTAAAAGCTTCAAAAAAGAGTTGACTCTCACTTTCCCTACTTCCCCTCCTCCCATTCATCTTCCACTGCAGCCTGGCTCTTGCCCCTTTAGCTTAGAGGGTTCCTTGAAACCCTCTAAGCTAAAGGTCTATGATGACCTAACTACAAAATACAAAGGATGCTTTCCAACCTTTACCCATGTAGACCTCTTTGCAACACCTGGCTCTATTGACCTCATTCCAGAACTCACCCCTCCCCAAGCCCTTGCCCATCTTGCAGCTACCATCTCATTTAATCGGTCCTTCAAACTTCCATAGCTCTGCATGAAATCATTCCATTAGCTGCTCCTTCAATGTCTGTGTTCATGGGGCTTCCTTCCTTCACTCTCTTCTCATTTGTTTTGCTCTCTCTTGGAAAGAGCACGTACAGTTCATGCCTTCAAAACTACACATATGCTGAAAATTCCCAGTCTACCGATACAGCCCAGAGCTCTCTCTGAATGCTATACCCTTAATTTATCACTGCTTTCAGTAATATTTTTTTAAATTTATTTTATCCCAGCTTTCAAACTCAGCATTATATAAATGTTGATGCAGTGGTTACCTAGGAAACTATCAGATCAGTTAGAGGACAACTATGAGGGAGGAATACATATTTCTGAAGATGGCTCAGATTTCCATGAGCAGAGACATATGAAATTAAAAAGTAATGTGGGAAATAAATGCCTTCAGATCCTGAGAAGTTATTTTCAACTTCATCTCCATTCCTCAATCCTTATAAATATTGCACCCCTTCCTTATATTGTGAGGGTTGAGTCCTAAGACAAACTGCCAAGCCCATGAGTATTGTGAACATACTCAAAAGTAGCTGAAATTTCAAATGCAAAATCTAAAATGCCGAAGACGTGCTGTATAATTTAAAGTTTAATAAACCCGTAAGGGTAAATGGAAAGCACTTTTTCATGGTATAAAATAAAGCTTTAACAGAGTTGCCTTAATAACCGAGAAAGGAACAACTTACATATTCAAAAAGTGACAACTGGCTAAAATAATTCTAAAATGGGCGGAAAGGAACAGTACTTAGCAATCAAGTATGATATTATAAAACATATTCAGTGGAAAGGAAAAATGTCACGATATATTATGCTTTGAAAAGTGGGTTACCAAAGAGTAAAATTAATATGATCCCAATTTAGAAAAAGAATTAATATCTCTATATATGAAGAGAAAAAGAAAGAATACACACCCAAAAAACAGTTATGGTGATGGTAATACATGTTTTACCTCTCCTTTGTGCTTTTGTACATTTCCTGAATTTTCTACGACAAATGCTTCTTAAATGCACTTTTAAGCCAAGGTTACAAGAAGAATACAATTAGAAAAACAATCACAATACAATGTTCAATGAAAAAGGTATGGCTACATCTACATCAAGGAGCACATGCCTAGAGAAAAGACTGGAATGAAATATACCAAACTTCTAACAGTCCGTGTTAAAGTGCTCATAATTCTTTCCTCCATCTTCCCCGATGCTTGGCAATATGGTTACATTATTTCATAATAAAATAAATGGTTAAAATTTTATAAGATAAAAAAAAGGCTCAAGAGGGAGTTGTACCCCAAGAGTCGAATTTGGTTTTGTTTCTGTTTTTATGTAACAGGGTCACCTACTCACTAAATCCCTTAGGAGCTCCGAGACTCCTTCCCTAATTTGTAAAACGGGCACTACACCTGCCCAGGCCTCTCCCCACCCTACCCATTAGTAAAACACAAAGCCTTATGGTAACATCAACACTGCAATTTACCCAAGGGTTGGACTGCTCTCCCCAGTCCCCCAGGAATACCCGCACCGCCCCCCCCTTCCTGACCTTTTCATATTAGATGTTCGGTGCTGTCCGGATGCCTGTTTTGTATCAAATGATGAGAAGTGTTGGCTGCTTGTTGCCATATCTACACGAGAAGGCCTGTTAATAAAAAGGCAGTGAGGTTGTTACATCTTTGTCTTACAGGAAAAGTCTACATAGATTAAAGTATACAACACAAGTCCTTCAATTATTTATATTATCTCACTTCCATTTCTTATCAGTTTTGAAAATCAAATAGCAGAATCCACTCAGTTACATGGTGAATATTCCTGAAATACAGCCCCAATAAAATAAACTTATTTTTCTTTATATTCCAGTACACAAAAAAGAAATTAATGAAATCACCCCCCAAAACTCTCCACCCAAAGGTAACATTGTAGCTTGTATATATCCTTCCAAATCTTTTCCCAAGTAAATCTATCTATCTATCTGTCTATATTTTTCTTAATTGAAATGGTATATTACTGTAGGGGAGGAAAAAGTTTTCGTCAACCCTCTTAGGGCCCCCAGCTGGGTCTGGAAATTAAACTGACAAAGACAGATCGACAAGAGAAAAGCACACAAATTTAATTGAATGGTTACATGTACGTGAGAACCTTCATAGGAGAATGAAGACCCAAAGAAGTGAGCAGAGCAGAAATCTTTTATACCTTTCTGACAAAGAAACAATACATTTGTCAAGAATTGGCAAAACAAATGGTGAAGGCCTAGGGGTAAATGGTGAAGGAATAACCTGGAATAAATAAGGGTTAATTTAACAAGATTTGTCTGCAGACTCTCTGAGCTGTATGAGTCTGTCTCCAGTAAAAACAGAATTTATGTCCTACCTTTAGGCAGAAAGAGGGAACTTTTTCAGTGTTTACTGCTTCTTGATTGCCTTCAGCTCAAAATGATTTTTATGTCAAAGAGGCATACATATTTTGGGATAACATATTCTGGCTTCCTTCATTATATGCTTAATTTATGCTGAATCTTTTCTTCTCAACAAATACAGAGTTGCTCTATCATAGTGTCCACATAGCAGTCTACTGAATAGAGATAACATAATTTGTTACCTATCCCTCATTTTGAGGCATGCTAGTTGCTCCCAATGTTTGGCAATTATCAATACAAACAATACTGCAATAAGCCCCTTTACTCACTTGCCTGATTATTTCCTAAGAATAAATTCTGGAGTGAAAGGGCAAGTATTTTGTAAAATATCTTATGTTTTAAAAACTGCCTTGTTTCCCATTATATATTTATACCACAGAATGCCGAGGTAACACAGAGGAGCTGGAGATCAATCTGGTTTGCAGAATCTTAGGCCACATTTTGACCTAGATCTACCTCACAGACACACGCGGAGGCAAGCCTACTGCAGAGAAGGAAACTTCCATAGAGCTTAAGAATAAGCCATGCCCTGTATATAACAGAATCGTCAACCTCCCATTGACGATTCACCTTAACTGTCCACAAGCCATAGAGAAGAGAGGAAAGGGTTATTGACCATCCCTTTAGAAAAGCTTCTTTTTTTTTTAATTCTAAGATGTTAATACCCTTATTGTACATTAAGTGGAGTTTGATTATATTCTACCTTCAGACATCCCAATACCCGGTAATATTTTATATTCAACATTCATCTTTTCTTGAACATGTCAAGTTTCCTAAATTTCATACATCAGGTTAGGGGAAAATCAAGGTTCTTTTCACAAGGCTGGTTGGGTGTGGGTGATGGGAGAAAAGAAAATGCCACGGTTAAGTGGAAATGTAGCTTGAAGGCATGTTATTTCCCATCACAAGAACTTCTTACCAGGAGAATGGAGGAAGCCCTAAGCACTTAGGTAAACCAGACTCCAGGGTACTGAACTGACATCTCAGTTTACAAGCAGGGAAAGAGGACTAGATAGATTCAAAGGGCTGTCTAGCCTTTTGGACCATTCTTGCCTATCTGTTCCCTTACAGATTCATTTATAAGGGCTAGAAAAATATGTTCTCTGAAATGTATATAAAAATGTCCCCATTTCTCATTTGCCTTATCTTTAATTTTAAAATTCTCCCCAATATTGAAATTTTTATATAATCAAAATTAATCATTTCCCTTTAATATTTCTGATTTTGAGGGCACACTTAGGAAAACCTCCCCTCCACAAAGATTATATAACATAATTTTACCATGCTGCTTTTTTAATATTTAATGTGTTGATCCATTTATAATTTGAGTATATGGTACAAGATAGTGCTGTGCATTTTCCTTAATCTTTTGCCATTTTTCCCAAGATAATTTTTAAAAGCTTGTATCTTTACCCCAATGATTTGACATACCATATATATAAAACACTAAATTAATTAAGTTCTGCTAAAATCAAGTCTGTTGTGTCAGGTAAATGTTGCATGTTTCAAAGCTACAATTATAGCATCTTTACCAGGCAGAAAACACTTAAATTTAGCAGAACTTAATAATTATTAATAAAACAATACTAGATTTTTTTCATTTTTCTGGGGTACAAAAGTTTAGTTTTTTATGCTTTTATATACATGTACATGAAGTCCCAGAAATTCTACAGTATTTTAAAATTCATATTAATATCACAATAAGTACATCATGCTACACACTGATTTTTTTTTTAATTTTCTTTTTTTAATATTTATTTATTTATTTTTGGCTGTGTTGGGTCTTCTGTGCGAGTTGGGTTTCTGTGCGAGGGCTTTCTCTAGTTGCAGCGAGTGGGGTCCACTCTTCATCACAGTGCGCGGGCCTCTCACTGTCGCAGCCTCTCTTGTTGCGGAGCACAGGCTCCAGACGCGCAGGCTCAGTAGCTGTGGCTCATGGGCCTAGTTGCTCCGCGGCATGTGGGATCTTCCCAGACCAGGGCTCGAACCCGTGTCCCCCGCATTGGCAGGCAGATTCTCAACCACTGCGCCACCAGGGAAGCCCCAAACTGATTTTTTTATTCAGTTTTTTTTTATAGACCTAATTCACTCACTTACTAGATAGTAAACTACTATCTAGTATTTTATCAAGAACTATTTTCCCCTTTTTTATGAGAAATGCTTAAATACATGGAGAAAATAATTTAACACACAAGTATATCTAGAATCCACTTTTGTGTACAGTGTGACCTAAATTTAATTGTTTCCCCTATGGATAGGCAATTATCCCAACAGCAATGAATAACTCATCCTTCAGCTAGCTACTCAGTAGCTTTGAAATAAGATAAAAAAAAAGATCGCATGCCCACTCAATGCCATCTTGGAGCGTTGTCTAACAGGCCCTCCCAAGGAATATTTCATTCTATAAGGGATATATCCTTGTTTGATTTGCTATTTTCTATTGATTAAGGTCTATATTCTATAAAATATGTTAACTTGCAGATTTTTTTTGTCTGGTACATATGCAAATAATTTGGTACGGTTATGGTTTTATTGCCTTGTAGGAGATTAACCAGTTTTATATATAACAAATCTTATTCGAACATTCTTTCTTCAGTTCCCCAAATGCTCTTGGAACAGTTTCACCATCTTGATGGTTTCCTCATTGATAAGTAAATGTTTGACATGCGTTCACGCTAAAATTATCACACTCCGACGTAATGAATGACACTGTTGTTTCTAACCCAGGGCAGGTTTCCATACACGTACAGGGCAGTTTCAGGCACTCTTTTGATCCATTCACTTATTTGCCTCTGTCTGCACCACTGACACAACTTTCATTAGCTTGGCTTTATTAGATCATATATGACAATGGGCAAGCCCTCTACTTTATTAAATGCTCTTTGGGGAGGCGGGTGTGTCTGGGACTGCTATTGCAACTTCATTCTTATTTACAAATTTTAGAATCAATTATTGTAAAGTTCCAAGAAAAGTCCTGCTGAGGTTTTGAGTGGGACTTCATTACATTTTCAGAGATTTTGCAGAGAATTGTAAACTTTACAATATTATATTTTTCACATCTATACACATTTATTCAGGTCTTCTCTTACTTCCTTCAATAAAGGAAGGAAATATACATAAAACACTGCACTGAGGTAAGTGCACCCTTGCAAAGACGCCATGCTAGATGTTCCTTATATTGCTTTAGTTTTAGAACGTGTACCACCAAAGCAAGCACAGTTAGTAAAATTTTAGCTGAAAAAAATGACTTGTCTGTTCCACTTCTGAGTATAACCTAGACGTTAAACTCAAATGTCAGGAAAAAAATGTATTTTTAGCTAGAGAAAAATATTGTTATTGGGCTTATAGAGGTTCAGAAAAACAGTACATCATATTTCATTTACAGGTATAGGTATGCTAGAAAATGTGTCCTTATTTTGCCCTGATTTTACTGCTTTAATTTCTGTAAGTTTTTAAACAGCTTTATTGATACATTATTCACAGACCATACAATTCATTCATTTACATTATACAGTCAATGGTTTTTAATATTCATAGATAGTATGTCACTTTCACCACAATCTAATTTTACATTTTGTCACCCAAAAGATACTCTATATCCATCCACCAGCAATCGCTTCGCATGTCCCTCCACCTCTAGCCCTAAGAAACCACTAATTTACTTCCTGTATGTACAGATTTGCCTATTCTGGATGTTTTATATTAATGAAATTATATAATATGTGGTCTTTCATGATTGGTTTTTTTCACTTAGCATAATGTTTTCAAGAGTTATTTGAGCTGTTGCATGTATCAATACTTCATTCCTTTTTGCTGCCAAATAATAATCCATTTCATAGATATAACACACTTCATTTGTCATTTCATTAGTTGATGGGTATATGGGTTATTTCCACTTTTTGGCTATTATGAATAATGCTGCTATTAATATTCATGTACAAGTTCTTGTGTGGACATATACTTCATTTCTCTTGGTATATAACTAGGAGTGGAATTGCTGAATCCTATGGTAACTCCATGTTTGACATTCTGAAGAGCTGCCAGACCATCTTCCAAAGTGACTGTGTGATTTTACATTCCCACCAGTAATGTATGAAAGTTTCAGTTTCTCCACATCTCGGACAATACGTGTTACTGTCCATATTCGTGGGTGTGATGGTATCTTATTGTGGTTTTGATTTCCATTTGTCTAATGATGGATACTGAGTATCTGCTTAGCTACATATTAACCATTTGTATGTCTTCTTTGGAAAAATGCTTGTTCAGGTTCTTTGGCCATTTTTTAATTGGGTTACTTGCCTTTTATTATCGAGTTTCATACCACTCTACTTTTTAATCACTAGGTAGAACTATTCTCAGATGAAAAGCTTACAGATTCATTTTTTATACTTTTTCTCTCATTCAAATAATAGTTAGCAGAATCAATTCAAATTTAATTTCCCCCAGTAAATCCGATACAATGAGTTATGTTCCTGCAGGATGAAATACAAGCTAGCCCATTTAAAAAAGAAAAAAATGAAATAAAATTTCAAAAATTAATAAAAAGACACTTAATATCTTTGAGGCTTTTTCATCAAAGTTAAAATCTCTCTTTAGGGGACGAGAGAAATGCATGAAGAAAGACCAGTGGATGTGCTCCAGGAGGCACCATTATGAAACCTACAGTAGGAATGGCGCCCACTGGAGCTATGACACAGGACTCCAGGGGCGCCACTGACAGACTTCCGGGAAACCTACTGCTTCATATTATTGCCCATATGACCAACCTGTCTTTCTTACCAAAGAAAACTGCTCATCAGACCAAATTCTGTCCCATGGATGATGTTTTCAAATAGCCATTCTCATGGCCAGCGATCAGAGGAAAAAGGGAGGTGCTACTCCTGCTGCTGGGAGAGCAGAACAGCCCAGAAATTACCAGGCACTCCCCAAATACATGTTACTGTCAACTTCACCCCCTCGCCTGCCACCTATGCTATCAGAATCAAAGGAAAGGGGCTTCCCCGGTGGCGCAGTGGTTAAGAATCTGCCTGCCAACGCAGGGCACACGGGTTCGAGCCCTGGTCCGGGAAGATCTCACATGCCGCGGAGCAACAAAGCCCACGTGCCGCAACTACTGAGCCTGCGCTCTAGAGCCCACGAGCCACAACTACTGAGCCCATGCACCACAACTACTGAGCCTGCAAGCCACAAGTACTGAGCCTGCAGGCCACAACTACTGAAGCCCGTGTGCCTAGAGCCCGTGCTCTGCAACAAAAGATGCCACTGCAATGAGAAGCCTGCGCACCACAACGAAGAGTAGCCCCCGCTTGCCGCAACTACAGAAAGCCCACATGCAGCAACAAAGACCCAATGCAGCCAAAAATAAATAAATTTAAAATAAATAAATTTAAAAAAAGAATCAAAGGAAAGAAATTTCAACATTTTTTTTTTTGCCATACTAGTCCTATCCTTTAGAGGGAAGATCTAAAAAGCTGAAAAAGGCCAAAGGGCAAGCACCAACACAGGATATAATTATTCTATTAGGTGAGATACTAGTGAATTTATAAACTAGATAAACTACCCCTAAAAAACTCATGCTTAGACTTATTAAAAAAGGCTTCCTCGATCAAAATTATAAACCTTCATATTATCTGAAGGACTTGGGTGCTTTTTACATTCTTTGTGCTTTTCCATAAAAGGAAGAGCTCAAGGAGGTGGAGAAACTTAACTTGGAAGAAAGAAGAGTTAGAGGAAAGCAGAGAAAAAGAAAGAATACGAGAGCTATTTCCAGACACTTCCCTCCCTTGTTCACTTGGAAGGTTCCAATTCATCCTTCTAGATCAGCTTCTCTGGAGCTGTATCCTACTCCCAAATGATTCAGAAAAATACATAACAGTGAGTATACAGACAGAGAATAATACACAAATGTGGCAAAATGCTAAAAAGGGATTCAGGGTATAGAGAAGTTCTCTGTATTATTCTCATACCTTTACTCTAAGTATAGAGTTACTGCAAAATAAGATGTTTTTTAAAAGACAGCTCCTGTAGCAAAGGGCAGAGAACAGGGATTAAATAGGAGTGGCCACTAGGCCTCCGGCACCTGTGGACCAGCCAACACCAGTGGAGAAGGCCAAGCCCTTGGGGTCATGGGCACAGCAACAGGTCCAGCCATCACAGGTGTGCTTCAGGAGCAGAGGCAGCAAGAACAGAGGTCACTGCAAAAAGAGCCGATGAGAGGGCTTCCCTGGTGGCGCAGTGGTTGAGAGTCTGCCTGCCAATGCAGGGGACACGGGTTCGAGCCCTGGTCTGGGAAGATCCCACATGCCGCGGAGCAACTGGGCCCCTGAGCCACAGCTGCTGAGCCTGCGCGTCTGGAGCCTGTGCTCCGCAACAAGAGAGGCCGCGACAGTGAGAGGTCTGCGCACCGCGATGAAGAGTGACCCCCACTTGCCACAACTAGAGAAAGCCCTCGCACAGAAACGAAGACCCAGCACAGCCAAAAATAAATATAAATAAAAATAAATTTAAAAATAGCCGATGAGAGGTCAACCAGAGAGCAACACCCAGACCAGGGCTCCATCCCTGTGTCACTTCCTCCTGCCCCCAGAGGCCATCTGGGAAGGAGGAGAGGAAGGGGGAACCTTTGAGAAGGGAGATGTCAGCCCGATGCAGAGTTTAAATTTTTACTTGCCTGGGCATTTACCTCTCCTACTCCCCCAAGAAAATCTGAGTCCCTCCGAAAGAGGCTGTCTGAATTTTGAACAGATGATGTCATGTTTAATTGACAACTTAATGGTTTTTTTCCCATCCTCAAGGGAGATGAGAGTGCAAGGGCAAAGTGAGGACAGGTGAAAAGAATAAAAGTTCATTTTTGGATAAAAGATAAAGCATGCCCAGACCCTACTCACTAAGAAAATGGAGGGTGGGACTTACTGTCTCTTTAGAAAAAAGAAAGTACCCCAATAGATGCTGTTTTTCTTGCCCAGAGCCACAGCAAATCACTGACAGAGTTGGAAACTAAAATCAGAGCCTGTATCTTTTCAGCTTCTTTCCTTAGGCAAAGCAAACTGTACTCCACATTATTTAAAACAAGCAACAATAGAATGTTAGTTGGCAAGAGACATACACAGCACCTGTTTCATTTTGCTGGGGTTTTTTTTTTTTTTTTAATTTTTATTTATTTATTTATTTATGGCTGTGTTGGGTCTTCGTTTCTGTGCGAGGGCTTTCTCTAGTTGTGGCAAGCGGGGCCCACTCTTCATCGCGGTGCGCAGACCTCTCACTGTCGCGGCCTCTCTTGTTGCAGAGCACAGGCTCCAGACGCGCAGGCTCAGCAATTGTGGCTCACGGGCCCAGCCGCTCCGCGGCATGTGGGATCCTCCCAGACCAGGGCTCGAACCCGTGTCCCCTGCATTGGCAGGCGGACTCTCAACCACTGCGCCACCAGGGAAGCCCCTGCTGGGGGTTTTTTTTTACTGATTTTTTTTAATTTAAAATAAAATCCCTTCCCTAATGGAAGGTTCTCTTATTCCTAGTGGAAAACTTCTACCTCATCTTTTAATTATCCTTCTTCAGTTCCGTACTATAGTGCGAATTAGGAGAAAGCATGCTGCAACACAGGCAGAATGCTGGATTCTACCCTAGCTGTGCAAGCAGTGTGACTACGGACCAATCTCTCACCTCTGCCAGGGGCTGGGGGTGGGGTGAGTAGGAAGCAGGGAGGCTACTGTTTAACGTGTGTAGAGTTTACGTTTTACAACATGAAAAGAGTTACGGAGGTGAATGGTGGTGATTGTTGCACCACATTATGACTGTATTTATTAATACTACTGCAGTGGTGGTTATGACGGTTAAAGTGTATGTTACATGTATTTTACAACGATAAAAACAAAAACAAAAATGGGGGACTTCCCTGGTGGCACAGTGGTTAAGAATCCGCCTGCCAATGCAGGGGACACGGGTTCGAGCCCTGGTCCGGGAAGATCCCACATGCCGCGGAGCAACTAAGCGCATGTGCCACAACTACTGAGCCTGTGTGCCACAACCACTGTAGCCCGTGTGCCTAGAGCCTGTGCTCCACAGCAAGAGAAGCCACCGCAGTGAGAAGCCCACGCACTGCAGCGAAGAGTAGCCCCCATTCACCACAACTAAAGAAAGCCTGTGCACAGCAACGAAGACCCAACGCAGCCATAAATAAATAAATAAATTTATTTAAAAAAAAAAAAAAAAGGGGGGGGGGGGAAGCAGCACACACACAAAAGCCAGAAGAGGGCTAACGATATATTTGTCCTGTCTACCTCACAGGGTTGCTCTGCGGAAGCAATGCATTCCATTTTGTAAAATCACTTTTTAAACTGGAACGCGACATAAACGTAGGGCTGATGTTGTTAGAAGAGTTAAGTGATTGGGGCCAAGAACTTCCCATTAGACAGACCACTGCACTCCTGCTACTCAGCAGTTCAAGTTTCCCGCAGTCACAGCCAGAGGCCACTTAGTGGCACTCTGCCACTTTCCTTAGTCCCTCAAAGGAGGGATGCAGAGCCTTTTCAGGATGCAGAGCAAATGGAGGTTTTCAGCATAACACTGAATGGGGGTAACTGTTTATCATTTCTTTTAAAACACCACCTAAAACAAAGATTAGCAAAAAAGGAAATTTCTAGAAAGCAATGTTGAAAACAAGCTTTCCTTTCATTTGTCTCATGATCCATGAGGGAAAGAAAAATCAAGGCTACCCAAAAGTTTTCCAGGCTAGATAATGTGTCTCTCCTCTGGGTTCCATGGCCAGAATTTAAAACCCATCATAGTATGATGAATGGTCTACTTTTCAGTTGCTGTGAGTAGCTTACAAGCTTTTTAAGGACAAGGACTCTCTTAGCCCAGAGAAGCTCAATAAGTTCTGGTTGAATGAATGACATTTGTATTTATTCTATATATATTAGCACCCTTGTGCCAAACACAGTATCAATACTTGGTATTTTATGTCACCTATGTAGATCACGGAAAGTACCCATGAATATCATGGAGTCCTCATTCACAAGCAAGCAGCTGACAGTAAATATTACGGCTTCCCCCACAAACATCTACTAGATGACACAAGCAAAACAGAAGGGGAAACATACAAATACTCAGGTAATTAAGCGCCAAAGTTTAATTTTCTTTAGCTCTTCAATGTGTGGCTGTTTTCATAGTGGTGTACTGTATATATTCAGCCTGTGGTACCAAGTGGGCACATAAAATGGTTTTGTTATACAGGGATGATATTGCCTTTAAAAAAAGCTAATATTGAAGAGGGGTGATGGCACATAATGCTGTATATTAAGGCCCAGTTTGCTAGCTCATGGCAAGGCTCAAATTCTGCCCCACCCACTAAGCTAAGAAGATAATGACTATGGCCCCAAACCACAAAAGAAAGTCAAGTCTGGGTCCCACACTTCCCTGGTTTCTAAAATAGTCACCTGTAATGACCTGAAATAAGATATTCTATAACCCACTAATCTAAAACAATCACCAAAGAAATCCATTCATACCACTTGAATGGTCACTAAAGACATTCCACAACGGGTCTTCCCTGGTGGCGCAGTGGTTAAGAATCCGCCTGCCAATGCAAGGGACACAGGTTCGAGCCCTGGTCCGGGAAGATCCCACATGCCACGGAGCAACAAAGCCTGTGCACCACAACTACTGAGCCCGCGTGCCTAGAGCCCATGCTCCACAACAAGAGAAGCCACTGCCATGAGAAGCCCACGCACCTCACCAAAGAGTAGCCCCTGCTTGCGGCAACTAGAGAAAGCCTCGCGCAGCAACAAAGACCCAACGCAGCCAAAAATAAATAAAATAAATAAATTAAAAAAAAAACTTTCCACACCTGTGAACCGATGAACTATCAGAAGAAAAACAAGCTATGCATGAAATTCATGTCAAACTCATGTTCATATAACCTGCCCATAGATGCAGTCCTGCCCTTTCTAAAATGAGCCAAAGACGTAAGTGTAAATTTTGTGTTGAAAAGTAGAAAGCAAGTCAAAACGATAGGAAGATCTCTGAGCATGAGGTCAAAAAACCTATAAGCATTTTTCATATGCAGAGGGCACTGTGACTTTATTAAAAAAAGGGAGGGGGCTGCCTACATTCCCCCAATCAGCCCATGGCTAAGAGACGCAATACAACAGCCTGTAGGAGCACAGATCGGCCAACTTTTAGCACCATGGAGTCACAGTCAGCACTCTGAATGACTTTGGGCAACTGATTTAACATTTTCCCACCTCGTTTTCCTTCTCTGTAAAAGGGGAGATCAATTAACACGGTTGTTATTTAAGATACAAAGACAGACTTTCCGTGGGTACCGGACCTGACGGACCTGACGCAGAAGACATTTTAAAAAGAATCTAATCCATTTCTTCTCCACTGAGATATGAAAATGATGACACAGCAAAAAGCTGCTAAACCTCCCTCACTGCTTTGTTCAGGAAACCACACAGAGCCTCAGAATGCCTTATCTCATGACAGGCCTCAGAGACTTCTGCTAACCAAATGAGAGATTTGATGCAAAAAATGGGAGATTAAAAACTATACAAAGTCACAAGTGGGTTATAATCTTATAAATTTGTTTATGATGTACTGGGTTGGAAATCAAAACATATTTTCCATAAAAACAATGATTGATATATATCTATACCAATATATATCTCTATGCATGTGTTGTGTGTGTGTATATATATATACACATGCATATATCTCTATGTACATTCATATGTATTTGCACACAAATACGTTAAATTCTCTACCTAAGCCATCAAAGCCTATTTAAGCCCTAAATTATAAATAACTGGCCAGAGTCTTAGAGCCAGGAGCGAGATGACTTCACCACTCATACTTTGGTGACACTTCAGTGGCTCATCATGGCCCTTGCCACAGTTTCTTGGCAAGGTACCCTTGTTACCTGTCTTTCTCTAACCAGACTATCCTCACCAGAACTGCAGGCCTCTCAAGCTTCTTGGCAAACCCTGAAGAGACCATGGTGAAGGGGATCAGAGTATGTCACCCCCAAATATATCATTTTCACATAAAGATTATTTTGAGGTGAAGGCAATTAGCTCTCTGCTCTCCTCCTTTCTATCTAAAATCAGGGTATCGGGCTTCCCTGGTGGCACAGTGGTTGAGAATCTGCCTGCCAATGCAGGGGACACGGGTTCGAGCCCTGGTCTGGGAAGATCCCACATGCTGCAGAGCAACTAGGCCCGTGAGCCACAACTACTGAGCCTGCGCGTCTGGAGCCTGTGCTCCGCAACAAGAGAGGCCACGACAGTGAGAGGCCCGCACACCGCGATGAAGAGTGGCCCCCGCTTGCCGCAACTAGAGAGAGCCCTTGCACAGAAACGAAGAACCAACACAGCCAAAAATAAATAAATAAATAAATAAATTTTAAAAAATAAAATAAAATAAAATCAGGGTATCAATTTCCTTTTGTAAAGATGTCTCCCTCTCCCACACCAGGAAGAAAACTAGTCCAAAGATAACTCTTATCATCTGAGAGGACTCTTAGCTGCATAAAAAACTTACTAAACAATTCTTCTTTAACATACATTTTCTAATCATCTTCCCACAACTTACCCTCATCCAGAAGCCCCCCAAACTCTTTTATTTAGCCTCTTCTCCACACTTCATCATTCTTTGTTTAGATGGTAAATAAGCCCCAAATTCTAACCACCTCCTTGAGGCACATTTCATTGTGAACTTTCATATGTACGTATGCAATTAAACTTGTTTTTCTCTTTCCTTGCTAATCTGTCTTTTATCCATTTAATTTGCAGGGCCCCAAGCATGAACCTAAGAGGACAGAGGAGAAAGTTTTCCTCTCTTACAATGGTCTCTCATATCTCAGGGTCTTTGCCCTAATAAACCCTGCTGCTACACCTGATTGCCACTAGTATCTAGCAATATCAGCCTCAAGTCAGACATCTCCTCCTCCAGAAAGCCCTCCAAGGTCAGCATCTCTCTGAACTCCTGCCATCACCCAGGTGTAGGTTGGTCATCCCTCATCTTTGTTCCCACAGAACCCTGACCTTCTCCATACTACAGAGTTTATCCCATTACATCCCAATAACAGTTTCTTGTCTGTACCCCCCAATAAACTGAAGTGCCTGAATGAATATTAATAAGCCAAGATATCTGCTTTGTTTTCTTTAAAAAAAAAAAAAAAAGTCCTTAACTAGTTCACTCTCAAGTAGTAACCATCTGGCAGCACAGGGAGCCCTCTGAATCGGGGCTGTCTGGGCTACCAGGGGTTCTTCTTCAGAGCCAAGACCAGACAAACACTTTACAGGTTCAGGTTCTTGTTGCTACTATCTTGTTTTTGTTTTATTTTGTTTTGTTTTGTTAATGTGGTTGGTTGGTTTGGGTCTGTTGTTTGCTCTTGATTCTGGTTTTGATTTCTTAGTATGTATCTTTCCAGATGCTGCAATGGAATGAATGGCGACTAGGAAATCTAGCTACTGGACCCATTTTAACTACTGTATGATCTCTATCTTCGCTCTCCCCCATCGGTAAATTGAGGGGGTAGTCTAAGAATGGTCCCTAAACCTCACTGCCCATAGTCCTCAGGGACGCCTGTAATAAACACAGTTCTCCCTCCAGAGCTCAGCTAACTCTAATAAGCAGCCAGGTCTGGGGACCACTGGAAGGGGCAGAGATGTGAAGTCAAGTCACATCTGGGATCAAGTTCTAATTCCTCCACTCACTTCCTGTGTGACCTTCAGCAAATTACTTAACCTCTCTGCATCTCCATTTACTTGCTTGTTACGGCAGAGATAGTAACTAGTTTATAGGATTGAAGGGAAGATTAATGCACACAGAGAGTACCAATTAATGGCTGGCCCACTGCAGATGATCAGTAAATGGTACTGAGGCCCCTTTCCCCTCATGTGTATTCTTATGGCATCCTATCATTTCTCTGCCACGGCCCCTAAGAGCTTCCAGAGGGCAGGGCATCTCTGTCTTACTCTCCACCCCACCCCCAGTGCCCAGCACAGTGCCTATGACAGTGCCCAACATTACAGCACACACTCAGTAAATATGTATTGAATTAATGAATCAGTAACATACTAGAATATACTAACATAACCAATTTCCCTCCCTCTCTCAATAGACTAGACTGTGACCTCCTCCAAAGCAGGGCTTATTCCTTATTTACTGATCTAAAAACCAGCACTTAATATAGTGCCTATCACATGCTTGTTGAACTAATTCAATTATTTTCAAAATCTCTTTCCAGGTCAAGCATACCAAGGATCTGTGGCTCCAGAAGATCTGGGGCAGAATTACTTGCAAGTATTTGTATGTCTTTAATATAAATATTTGGCTGCAAAGTACCAATACTTTTACAGTTGAAAAATTACAACACATATAATGAAATAATTAGGTACTTTCTGAATGTTCTCCTCACCTGCTGATAGTATCTGCTCCACGAGGGCAGATACAATATCTTGTTCAGCATCATGTCCCCAAAGCCTGGCAAGAGCTTTGTGACAAATGTAAACGTTTGTTAATGAATGAATGAAAGGAATGAATGAATATAAGTTCTTTATCAGTCTAGGTAAGGAAGAATTTCCTATTTTTAGGACTCTTTCCTCATTGAATTCAAAGTTGCTGCATTTAGGAATGACGAAATGTTTAAAAATAAAAACAGCAGATGTTTGATCTCTGGGTGGTAGAGAGTTTCTTTTTTAAAATCCTTGATTTATTTTTTATGCTGCAGGAAATCAATCAAAATACTAGCACCCGAAAAAACTCATATAATATATTCTGCATCTACAAAGACGACTGTTAACAGTTGGTATTTAAAAGTATTTTGATTACTGACCTCTGAACTTAACTTTTAGAAATCGCTTTAGCTAATGTGATTTTAAGATAAAGGAATGAGATCAGTAACCAAATGATCTGAATCAGATCACTAAAATAATAAGACTTTCATGTAACAAAGACCAGTCAAGAACATATGGGGGTTATCAAGGGAACCAAAATTTAACCTCTCTCTTTACAAAAGGTTCAAAATTGATTCAATAAAAATTCAGCAAGGATGCAGTTCTAGCCTCCAGTGTATTCCAAAGGGGACACAATGACTAAGGACAGATGTTTAGACTAAAGGGTCTGCGTCACCAGAAAAAAAAAATGGCACCGACTCAAACGCACAATTAGAAAAGGGTGGTCATGCAAAGGTCACTCTTGGGTAACTCCCATTTACTGTGATCTGCTACAAAGAGACTGGCTGAACCCGACACAGCACAGACAGCGCTGAAGTCTATGACTACTGACGCTATTCTGCCAGCACGCCGCCGTACTTCATTTTTAAGGTTTTAATCACCTTAACAGAACAAAACGCCATAATGACGCCAACAAAGGACATAAGACAAACACAGCGAATACAAAGTGAGCCGTCATCATCCTTCCATTGTTCTGCAGCCCCATGTACACCTTGCAGCAGCAGTAAACCAGCCATAGCGTCCCGGGAAGACTGAATCCTTCTCAGCAAGATTCACTATTTTCTCCAATTTCAGCACTCACTCTCAGGAACTTAAGGAAAAAAGACATGGGGGGGGGGTGGGGGTAGCCCTGGCAGGCTTGACATGAAGGCTTTAATGAAGACAATGTCAATTAACAAAAACTGCAGGTCTCCAGTGAAATTTCACTCCAATTTTTTTAATCAGCATAGCTTTCCTTAAATTAAATCCTCACAGGTCCAAAGAGAACGCTGCAATCATACCCCTAGGAACAGCTAAATAAATGCAACATACTCACAGGTTTAGAGCAGCTGTAACTTTGAAGGAATTAATATAGCCCCACTGTGAAGATGCCCTCTCTTCTACCAGATTTTTTAAAAGCCAATGAAAAGAAGAGACAATCCTCAATTTAAAAGGCAAAAAAATCCTCAATTTCTGTTTTATTTCTTGGTCTCCGGTGAGACTCTCAATTACTGAGCTTAAGAAAAGAAGTTGCCCGGCAGCTGACAGCATCCCAGAGTTTCCCAGGGCAGAATTTTAAGACATGTCAGTTAAAGTGGCAGCTACACTCACTGCCGAAGCTTATGCTCCTGCAGGAAGGGATGCTGGGAGATTTTTTTTTTTTTTTCCCAATCTCTGCTGCAGCCTAATTCTAATCCATCACTGTTTGATTATCCTAGGGAAGCAAGCAAGAAAAATACAAATAGCCTGGATTTATAAAATCCACAGGGCCTTTTAATGATTTTTCACCTAATCCAGGGATTCACCACTATCAAAGAGGGTTGAATGAGGAATAAAATGAATTACCTCTTTTGTTTTTTTTTTGTTTTTTTTGTTTTTTTTTTTTACCTCTTTTGTTTTAAGGAAAATGTAAGAGCAGTCTGATGCTCCCAAGTTAGAATTGGATTTTATCTCTTACTGACTTTTTAAAAACACTAAATAAGGGAAAGTCAAGTTCTGTGAAGTTTTCAGTCAAATGGGTTAAATGCACAAAAGTTAAATTAGTGAAGTGAATGAAATATACATATAAAGTCATTCCAATGTAGATGGAAACTGCAATTTAAAATTAATATTAGATAAAGAATATTTGAATTGATTTTGATAAAACTCAAAAAAATAAAGTAGGCTTAGAGATGGTCAGTGACTTAACAACTTTCTTGTCTTGCATTAAGGGCTCTTACACATATTAGAACTGGACTGTTTCTATGATGTGGCTCACAATTTAATCTGATTATAAAAGTATCAGGTAATGTACTCTGATATTTCCTGATTTTAAAATAATAAAGTCCTTACAGAGAACTGCAAACAAAGAAGGAAATTAAAACTGCATATATATCCACCATGCATGTTATTTTTACCTGTGGTTAGGCTGACTAATGGCCCCAAAGACATCCAAGTCTCAACCCCTGGAACCTATGAATGTTACCTTATATGAGAAAAGAGGCTTGCAAGTGTAATTAAGTTAATAATCTTAAAATGGGAAGATTATCCTAGATTATTTGGTTTGGGCCCTAAATGCAATCACAAGTATCCTTATAAGAGGGAAGCAGCAGGATATTTGACACAAAAGGCACAAGGTGATGTGACCATGGAACCAGAGTGATTTGAAAAGACTATGTTGCTGGCTTTGAAGTTGCATAAAAGCAAAGTCAAGGTGCCCTCACAGAAACCTTTCTTTGCTGATAAAATAAATAGAAATTAAAAGCTTATAATTGCATTGCCTACAGGGGAGACCAAAACTATGCCTATACCTTTAAACCTGCTACTTTATCAGAGCTACATGGAGCTTTAACACATTTTGAGATCATTCTGCTCACAGGTAATAAAAAAAATACTCCTTGCTGGCTTGAATACTTTCACTCTGGACAATAAACATAAAATAAATAACACAGAAATTACACAAAAATAAAAATCACGTATAAATCCCCAAATACTTCTTCAGTGTTAAGCAATTTCAGAGTCCTTTAAATTTGTTAGTAGCTAAGTCTTCAGACTATTAAATGTGTATGATACATGATACTGAACTATACATTATTTATAAATAATGTACCTAATGCAAACATCACTTCGTCTCTGAGGAGTTCTAGCTACACTGTTCTACAAGCATGATGACACAAAGGGGAAAGGTAGGAAGAAGGGGAGAGAGGGAGAACCAGAGATACTGATTAATTTTCAAAACATAGGCAATGGAGAAGTTTGACACATTTCAAAAGGCAAAGCTCCCAAGTATCTGCTTTTGTGGTGTTTTATTACTCATTTCAGGTTGCTATTTTTATCCGGATGGATAAACATATCAGAAAACAAGGCAGATAAAAAATGGTAAAAAGTTAACAAAAGGTAGTGAAGCTCACTACATCCCCTAAAAGTATGACAGCTCATTTACATAAACTTCAGATGGAAAGTGAGTCAGCCCAGAGTCAAGTAACGGCAAAGGAGTCACTGACAATCTGCATAGTGCTTAGTACGCCCAAACAATTGGACATAACCTAATTATGTATGTACGGGTTGATTAACACAACCAGCTGTCATCATTAAAAAGAAGAAAAAAAAAAACACATCCCAAAAGATCCTTTAACTCACTCTCCCTTTGAACAATCACAGCAATATCATTGTTGCTCTATACTTGCTAAGTTCTCAGTAAATGATGGCTGGATTTTTTTTTAATGCACTGCAAATCCTTGCAGTTTACTTTGAATATTCATCTATCGTTTCCAATTAGTACATTAATTCAACAAATTTATTAATTCGACAAATTCATATTGAGCATCTACTATATGCCAAGCATCGTGCTTGGGTACAGGGTGCACCACGATGAGCAGAAGAGAACAGTCCCTTCCTCCTGGAACTTCAAGAGTCCGAAGGAACAGGCAGTCAAAAAACAAGTAAAAAATAACTACAAAATGAGAAATGGTGTGAGAGGAACAAACAAGATGCCAAGACAGAGGAATGAGGAAGGAGTTACGTATTCAGGTGGAGTCATTAAGCAAAGTGGGAGGACATAGCACCTGAGAGCTGAGGATGACCAGGAAGAAGCTCTGGGAGGAATGGAAGGAAGGTGCTCTGGTCAGAGAGGCCAGATGCACAAAGCTAGGGCAGCAAAGGTCTAGCTCAGTCAAAACCCTGGAAGAGGCTTCTGGCTGAGGGCAGAGAATGAGGGTGAGTGGAAGCAGTATGTGGAGACCTGACCTTGACCTCAAGCCTTGCGGGCTGAGGTAGATTGGAGTCTTCATCCCCAGAGACATGCAAACTCATGCACAGATTCTAAGCAAGACAGTGACATCATCCAACTGAATTTCTAAAAGGATCACTCTGTCCTGAATCAAACAAACCTGCTGTTAATAAATTATGAGGCAACTGGGAAATTTGAACACTGACAGGATATTTGATGAATGTTGTTAATTTTTTTAGGTGTGACAACAGCCTTGTGATGTTTTTAAAAAGAGACCTATCTTTTATATGCATACTAAAATACAGATACAGTGATGCCATAAAAGGCTTATAGATTAGATAATAGTTCTGTTTCAATGCAATTTCCTGACCTTGTTATCTGAACGGTAATTACGTATAAGAGCACGTCTTTGTTTTCAGGAAGCACATACTGAAATATTTAGAGGTAGAAATAAAGTATATTGTCTAGGATATGATTCCAAATAACCTTGGGGTGGATTATAGATGAAAAAAGATCAGCCTTGCATTAACAGCTGTTGAAGGTAAGTGGTGGGTATACAAGAGCTCAGTTTACTATCCTCTTTACTTTTTATATATGTTTGAAATTTTTCATATTAAAATTTTAAAATAAGATAACTTTGGCTGTTGTGTGGAGAACGAGTAGGATGCAGTTGGGAGGGTGGAAGAATAGAGAACAAAGGAAGCACGAAAACACATTGGGGGCTCTTAAAGTAATCCAGGCAAAACCTGAGAGTACCTCGAGCTAATGTAATAGAGAGGAGAGAGAGAGAAGTAAACAGATGGGAAATAAATGTTGGAGGTAGAAATCATCAGACTTGGCAGTAGGGAAGTTAAAGAAAAGGGAAGGAATCAAAGATGTCCACCAGGCATCTGGCTTGAGCAAGTGGGTGGAGACATTTACAAAGATGGAGAAGACTGGGAGAGGAAAAGGTTCCGGAGGGATGAGGGAGGCGGCTACCAAGAGTTCACTTTGAAACACAGAAATTAAGGCATTTGGGGGTGGGGACTTCCCTGGTGGTCCAGTGGGTAAGACTCCAAGCTCCCAATGCAGGGGCCTGGATTCCATCCCTGGTCGGGGAACTAGATCCCGCATGCATCCCGCAACAAAGATCCCGCATGCCACAACTAAAACCCAGTGCAGCCAAAATAAATAATTAATTTTTTTTTTTTTTTAATTAAGGCATTTGTGAAATATCCAAGTGAGTGATGAAATAGGCAAGGATTGGACCTATTTCCCATTACAACTGTTAAGGTAGTGCCGGACAGAGTAGTAGTCATGCCCGGAAGGCCACTCTTGGAGGAGGTAAGGAAGTCAGTACTGGGAGCAGGGCTTCTCTGACTTGCAGGCACAACTTGGGTGTTGCTACCTGGGGTTGAGTGATGGTCAGAGAGGCTCCTGAGCCTGCAGAAAAGGGAACCGCAATGACAAAGGCCCTGTCCATAAGGGTTTACGGGTCATTTTCCATTCATTTTGCCACCAACACCACCAAGTCTTCCACCTCCCCTGGGCCTCCTTGGTCAAATGAGACAATTGGACCAAAGGGTCACTAAGAAGCTTTCCTTTGAGCTAGGAAATCCTGTCACTCCTCCTCAGAGTGAAAGGAAGCATTCATAGAATATACATACCTTAACTTGAAGTGTGCATACACGCTCCCTCCCCCCCATAAGCTTATATAAAGAACTACTTATTGTGGAAGGTTCCAATACAATAGCGGACCATTAAAGAAGACCTAACAGTACAAAAGAAAATACACAGAAAAGCAATACAATACAGGGAAGAGATGCTTGGGACACTGCTCACTCTGGGCTTTTTAGTGAAATTTATTTCCATTCACTGTATTCCATTGACTCTATAACACAGATTTTTCATCACGTAGTATCCCCAAAACCCGGATGTATCTTAAAATCAAGAGCAACTTTGACTGCCCTAGATCAAAGTTAAATTCTTAGGGAAAGGATCCACATTTGCTTCTGCCAGTTACCTGAAGGCAAAACCAAGCTGATGCACTTAAAATTAAATTACCTGCTTGAAGTTGTTTGGGCCACACTGGTACCTAATATTCAGACCACAAACTAGCTTGTGATTGAGATTCTGAGAGTGCCGAAAAGTTAAACGCAGGATTCCCATACAGCCCATCAGTTTCACTCCTAGGTATATATGCCAGAGAATTACAAACATGTGTCCACACAAAGAACTGTGCACAGTTGTTTATAGCAGCATTATTCACAACAGTCAAAAACTGGAAAAAACCTGATTGTCTATCAACTTATGAATGGATAAACAAAATGTGGTATATCCACACAGTTGAGTATTATTCAGCCCTAAAAAAGAATGAAATACTGACACATGCCACAACATGGATAAACCTCAAAAGCCAGACACAAAAGAACACATATTGAATAATCCTATTTTTATGAAATGTCTATAGAGACAAATCTAGAAGCAGAAATTAGATTAGTGGTTGCCTAGGAGTAGGAGTGGGAAAGGAGAACGACTGTAAAGGGGCAGAGGGTTTCTTTTTCGGGTGATCAATTTTTTTAAATTAGATTGTAATGATGGTTGTACAATTCTATAAATATAATAAACTCCAATGAATTGTAAATTTAAAACAGGTATTTTATGGGACATAAATTCATAATGTGATAGAGCTATTTTTAAAAGTTCCCAGGGCAGAGAATCTCAAGAGAAGTTTTTTTCCCCTCCCTACCTAGTACCACCAAGATTGAAATACCCACATTTCCTTACTGTGTCTTCCTGCATGACAGTTTTATTTTTCCCTTCCCTTAGGCAAAGTCACCTGTAAAATTCTCCATTGTGTTTTTCTGCTTCCTCAGTGGTATATACAATGTCAGCGGCATCTTAGATCCAATGAAATAATTAAATGCCAACCTGGTGAAGAAAAATCAGGTTGAGGTCGGGGCAGAGAGGTGGCCCTCCAGACCAGAGCAACATTTGGATTACCTAGACAGAGAAGCTGGGTCAAGGAAAAGATCACAGAAACATGAAAATTAATCTAACTCTGCCTGTAGTTACTAGTTATAATTTAACCACTATGAAGAAAAATATTAACTAGATGTTTTTCAACTGTCATTCACCAAATATCACCCTAACTAACCTTAAAACAGACCAAACTATTGCACCATAATTAACTGATCTAAACTGATGAGGGCGGGGGGTGGGGGTTTGCCTTAAAAGCTTTACCTCATTCTAATCTACAGTTTGTAGTTCAAAAGAGAAGGTGTGAAGAAGGACGAAGTCCACGAGAAATGCTGCACTACAAAATATTTTTAATCCTACTGTAAGCTTCTTATCACCTGACTAAAAACGTCTGCCTCTTTCAACTTCTAGATGTAAGAACAAATTCACCGAAGTTCCTGCAAGTGAACACACACACCCCATTGCCTCAGGACTTGATTAAGCACCTATGAATTTCTATATAAGGATAAATTCAAAATTTTAATAAGGTATTATGGAATATTAAGAGATCACTGCTGAAAACATATTAAACCTGAATCTGCTCTAACAGTCTTTGCACATAAATTTGATGTCTCCTCTGACTTCTCTAAACTATCATAAAAAGAAAATCTTGATTAAGTAGTAGGCCCCCCAGTTAATTAGATTTTTGTGCCATGGCCCACTGTGGTTTTTATGAGAAAGAGGTTAATTGAAAACACTACCAATTCACTTGATTCCAAGCAGTTAGTCTACTCTCCTCACTAAACGGAAGGCAGGAATCCATGGTGACCCAAAATCTCTTGTGTCCATGGGTGTCCCAGGTAACCATGGTATCTCTCAAAACCCAAAACCAATGCCAGCCACTCCGATCTCCCAACCAGAAACAGCTCTCTGGAAACCCTGGAACATTTTATTTATTCTTCACATGTCATATCACTTAATTCATGAACAGACTTTATACCCACCACTACATTTTCAGATATGGTAGTTGTGTACAAACAGTGGGCAAGAAGGATACCCAGTCATCAGAGCACCAAGAAGCACATACCAGTATGGAATTGTTAAATCAGGGAGCCAGAGACTAAGGCAGAGCTAATCTTCTAGCAAATTTCTATAGGCCATGAGATGGGTCTAATGTACGGTTCCTCCCTGAGAGATTACTTCCTATGCTAAACAAGTCAGAAACTTCATAAACAATTTTTTAGTTTTTAGAAAGGACATGTTCAATGTCCCACTAACTGTTTAAAAAAAAAAAAAAAAATCTCTAATTTTCCCTCCAGTTCTAAATGTTAGAGATGTTTGTACGATCTACCAGCTTGTAAATCTAGCAACTTCCCAAAATAGTTAATCACTTAAAATAACACAATTGTTACCACAAAGATCCAGAACTAGGAAAACCTACATCTGTGGTGGTGAATTCATTAAGCAGAAAAGGAGAGTAGGAGATAATTTTCTTTTGTGGAAATACTTTAAGGCCTCCCTCATCTGTTCGCTTGCATCTTTTCATTAGAAATTCAGGAGAAAATATTCACAGGAAGAAATTAATCACCAGCTTGGCAAGAGGACCACATCCTGCTACAGAGAGGTGGAAGCATTGCTATCTGCACATAAAACCAAAATATAGAACCAAAATATGTGGTTCAATCAGCATACAGAAAAAGAACTCTACTGATTTCAGCATCTAATGGATCACAAGAGGAATGTCGTGGCATCGTAAATTTAAGAGAGAACGAGAGAGAAATTTTGACAAACCCTGAAATTAGGACAAAATAAAAGTTCACATAAAAAACAACTGAAGAATTTTTTTTACAATTAACATATACTTGTAATCAGAGAGAAAACATACATAATATTTTAAAAGAAAAATATTGAATAATAGATTACTTCAGTAATATTTTTAATTTCAGAAAGGGTCAGTAATACAGGAGACATAGTACAGTAACATCACGCTCTATGTTACGGAATAAAGAGAAACATCCAAGAGAGCTTTCCCTGTGAATGAAGCACATCCTACTAACTTTCAAATGCTATTTGAAAACATTTTTAGTCATTTTGGAATTTTCTTAACATATGTGACACAAGTCTCTACCCTCTTAAATAGAATATACTAGATATAATTTAAACTTTTTCCAATGTCTCAGAGACAGCAATATGAACATGCCTTTCTCAGTAGAGATTAACAGCATCCAAGGTGGGGGAGTAGTATACCACCGATATTTACTGAGCACCTACTATGTGTTTGTACCCATTATCACATTTAAATTAAATTTCATTTTATCTTCCCAATAAATCTGTGAGAGGATGAAGAAACTGAGACTTAGGAACTGTCCCAGAGGGACTTCCCTGGTGGCACAGTGGTTAACAATCCTCCTGCTGGACAGGAATAAAGATGCAGACGTAGAGAATGGACTTGAGGACACGGGGAGAGGGAAGGGTAAACTGGGACGAAGTGAGAGAGTGGCATGGACATATATGCACTACCAAATGTAAAATAGATAGCTAGTGGGAAGCAGCTGCATGGCATAGGGAGATCAGCTCGGTGCTTTTCGACCACCTAGAGGGGTGGGATAGGGAGGGTGGGAGGGAGACGCAAGAGGGAGGGGATATGGGGATATACGTATGCATATAGCTGATTCACTTTGTTATACAGCAGAAACTAACACAGCACTGTACAGCAATTATACTCCAATAAAGATGTTTAAAAAAATAAATAAAAAATAAAAATTTAAAAAATTAAAAAAAAAACAATCCTCCTGCCAATGCAGGGGACACGGGTTCGATTCCTGGTCTGGGAAGATCCAACATGACGTGGAGCAACTAAGCCCGTGCGCCACAACTACTGAGCCTGCGCTCTAGAGCCTGCGAACCACAACTACTGATCTTTTGTGCCACAACTACTGAAGCCCATGCACCCTAGAGCCTGCACACCACAACTATTGAGCCCACGCACCACAACTACTGAAGCCCGCACGCTCTAGGGCCCGCGTGCCGCAACTACTGAGCCTGCATGCCTAGAGCCCGTGCTCTGCAACAAGAAAAGCCACCGCAACAAGAAGCCGGTGCACCGCAACGAAGAGTAGCCCCCGCTCACCGCAACTAGAGAAAGGCCGCGCACAGCAATGAAGACCCAAAAGCAGCCCAAAAAAACTTTTAGAAAAAAAGAAAAAGAAACTGTCCCAGATCTCCCAGGCAGTAAATGGCAACTGAGACTGGTGCTCAAGTTCACCTGTCAAGTCCAAAGGCTTGACTCACCAGAAAGGTACATCTTGTTGTGAGCACCTAAGCTAGGTAAAACCACACTGCTGTGCTTTGGAGTTCTATGACTGTATGCCATATTTACTTTCTTCTTTCTCTGCCATTTTTTGCTACTATCAACAAACTGGCTTCTAAAACCACCTCCTCAGGAAGGGGAAGCTGGGACAAAGTGAGAGAGTAGCATTGACATATATACTCTACCAAATGTAAAATGGATGGCTCGTGGGAAGCTGCTGCATCGCACAGGGAGATCAGCTCGGTGCTTTGTGACCACCTAGAGGGGTGGGATAGGGAGGGTGGGAGGGAGACGCAAGAGGGAGGGGATATGGGGATATATGTATACGTATAGCTGATTCACTTTGTTATACAGCAGAAACTAACACAACATTGTAAAGCAATTATACTCCAATAAAGATATAAAAAATTTAAAAATAAAAATAAATAAATAAAACCACCCTCTTACCATACCTCCTAGAACTCTGGCAAAATTATGCCAAAAAGCATAAGTCTACTTACATTCATTGTAAATAGACTCTGGATGGAATCCTCTACTACAAGTAAAGGGCAAGATTTTTAGAGCACGGGCTCTAATACCTACTTTGGCTACCCTTTCTGGCTTTGGGCTCTATTTCAAAGAGGTAAGGTTCTCAATTAGGTAAAGTGTTACTATTATGTGTTGCTACAACTAAGGTGAGAGAAGCAAGTACCAGGGACATTTTGGCAACATTGAAAAGGAAACACAAAACTGTTTAAGAAACAGTCTCAGGTGTCACAAGAAATAATGCACATCAGAAAACTAAAAGAACAAGGCAAGTTCTAGAATGGGTAAACCTTTGGGTTTGGTAAACTGAACAGGACAGGGAAGTTAAATTTGGAAGTAAAAAAAATGCTGGCAACAGCAGATAAATGCAGCTAAAGACAGGCTGAAAGAGGCAATGAATGGAAAAGAATATGTTAGATAACAAGAAAGTGAGATAGCATTAAAAAACTATTGTTTTCAAGATGAGAAGAAAACTGTAATATGGTTGACAGTAGGATAAAAGAAGCTAAGACATACAAAGCCTCCAAGAATTCCACATTTTAAGAGTTCACAACAGGTTTCTGATAGTCATGAATCAAAAACATCTCGATCACATGGGTCATTTTTGGATGCTATTCTTCTGAGAACCAGTCATACTAATATCGAAACATCTAAAGCAGATAAGTAGAGCAGTTTTTGGTAAACACAGACATATAGATCAAAGGAACAAACCAGAAAGCCCAGAAACACAGCATTATTATTTTAATGAGTGTATTATTTGATAAAGTAGGCATCATACATAAATTTTCTTTTACTCACAGACTTAGCAAATGGCGTTGGAATACTGGGCTAGCAATTTTAGGGTTGGCATGAGATAGGGATCTAAATTAACTTCAGTTGGGTTAAGTTCAGGATTTTCTTTTTTTTAGTTCAGCTATGACCTTACTGATTTTCTCCCAGCTGGATCTATTTCTGAGAGAAGGCAGTTGAAGTCACCAACTATGGTAACAAAATCATCTATTTCTCCTTGTATGTAGTTTGTGCCTCTAGTAGTTTGATGTGCTGTTGTTAGGTACCTACACATTAAGAACTGTTATGTTTTCTTGGAGAACTGGCCCCTCTGTCATTAAGTAATGCCTTTCTTTATCCCTGATAACTTTCCTTACTTTGAAGTCTGCTCTGTCCAAAATTAGTATAGCTACTCCTGCTTTCTTCTGATTAGTGTTAGCATGGTATATTTTTCTCTGTCCATTTACTTTTACTCTATATGTGTCTTTTATTTAAAGTGGGTTTCTTGTAGACAACATATAGTTGGACCATGTTTTTTGATCTACTCTGACAATGTCTTTTAATTGGTAAATTTACACCACTGACATTCAAAGTGATTATAGATATAGTTGGATTAATATCTACCATATTTATTACTGTTTTTTATTTGTTGCCCTTGTTCTTTGTTCCTATTCTTGTCTTCTACTCTTTTTCTGGCTTATATTGTTTTAATTGAGCATTTTATATGCTCCATTTTCTCTCCTTTCTTAGCACATCAGCTTTACTTCTTTTTTTACTTTTTTTTGGTGGTTGACCTAGAGTTTGCAGTACACATTCACAACTAATCCAAGTCTACATTAAAGTACACTATACCATTTCACAAGTAGTGTGAGTACCTTATAATAACAAAATAATCCTAATTCCTCCCTCCCATCCCTGTATCATTGTTGTCATTCATCTCACTTATATGTAAGCATACATAAGCATGTATATATACATAAGATATAAACATAAGCATATATAACCAAATACACTGTTGGTATCATTTTCAACAAACTGTTATCTGTTAGATCAATTAAGAATATGAAAAAATGTTTTATTTTACTTTGACTTATTCCTTCTTTGATGTTCTTCTTTTCTTTAAGTAGATTTCAGGTTCTGACCCATATTTATTTTTCCTCTCTCTATAGAATTTCTTTTAATATTTCTTACAAGGCAGATCTATGGGCAACAAATTGCTTCAATTTTCGTTCACCTGAGAAAGTCTTTATTTCTCCTTTACTTTTTAAGATAATTTCAGAGAGTACAGAATTCTAAGTTGATGGTTTTATTCTCTCAATACAAACATTTCACTCTACTTTCTTCTGCTTGCCTGGTTTCTGAGGAGAAGCTGGATGTAATACTTATCTTTGCTCCTCTATAGGTAAGGTGTATTTTTTCTTTCAAGATTTTTTCTTTATCTTTGATTCTCTGTAGTTTACAAATAATGTACCTAGAGGTCATTTTTTGACAATCATCCTATTTGGTGTTCTCTGAGCTTCCTGGATCTGTGGTTTGGTGTCTAACATTAATTGTGGAAATTCTCAGACATTATTGTTTCAAATATTTCTTCTGTTCTTTTCTTTCTTCTCCTTCTGATGTTCCAATTATGCATATGCTACACCTGCTGTAGTTGCCCCACAGTCCTTGTATATTCTGTTCTGTTTTATTCACTCTTTGTTCTCTTTGCTTTTCAGTTTTTGAGGATTCTATTCCATTCTATTCAGGATTCTATTTCTACAGCCTCTAGCTCAGAGAGCCTTTCCTCAGCCATGTCCAGTCTAATAAGTCCATCAAAGGCATTTTTCATTTCTGTTAGAGTGTTTTGATCTCTAGCATTTCTTTTTGGTTCTTTCTTATGGTTTCCATCTTTCTGCTTACATTACCCATCTATTCCTATAGTCTCTCTACTTCTTCCATAGATCCCATTGCATATTAACCATAGTTTTTTTAAATTCCCACATCCCTGCCACGTCTGGTTCTGATGCTTACTCTGTCTCTTCAAACTGTGTTTTTGGCCTACGGGTCTGCCTTGTAATCTTTCTTGATAGTTAAACATGATGTACATGATAAAAGGAACTGTTATAAATAGGCCTGTGGTCATGTGGTGGTGAGGGGTGGAGGAGGGGAAGCATTCTATCGTCCTGTGGTGAGGTCTCAGTCTTTTAGGGACCCTGTGCCTCTGGACTGGGAACTTCTCAAGTGTTTCTCAGTTTTTCTTCTCTCTTAGATGGGACAGGATAGCCAGAGTGGGCTGGAGCTCCCCAGGTCAGTTAGGTTCTGGTTAACTACTCTCCCATGAGGGCAGGCCTTGTTAAGAACAGTAAACTCTGATGTATTTCAGAATGGTTCTTTTTCTTCTCACCCTGCTGGAAGCCCAAAGGGATTTTTCTCCTCTATTTACTGTATAAGTCTGGTACAGCTTCTGGAGGCAAATTTCACATTGGGGGTGGAGGGGGCTCCATATGAGTGGGTCTCCCTATGGTTCTTAACTCCCAGAGTTATTCACACTGAGCCCCCAGCAATTCATCGATCACAGGTGACGTTTTCCCACCCCTGACCTGGCCGGGGTGTACACCATGACTCTGTACACCATGACTCCCTGTATTTGCCTTTCTGTCCCTCCAGGCTTGGGGGCAGTGATTTTCCCTGTATCCTCTCCTTTCTTATGGATGCAGAATGAGTTGTAGAATTTTCAAGTCTGTTTAGCTCTTTACTTGTTGTTAGGAAAAACTGGCAACTTCAAGCTCCTTACTTGGAAAACCAGAAACCACAAGTCAAGTTCAGAAGGTTTTTGTTTCCCTATAATTTGATTTTTTTTTTTAAACTAATAGGTGCCGATTGGGATTGACATATATACACTAATATGTATAAAATAGAAAACTAAGAACCTGCTGTGTAATAAATAAATAAATAAAATAAAAACTAATAGGTGTTAGAAATTGCTGACAATGCCTTTCAGACCCAAAGGTAAAGCCATTGCCAGTCTAATGCAGCCAGTGAAAGCTCAAAGAAACACAAGTTTTAATGTGTGCCACCCATCGGTCATGTCAATTACATCAGTCTGACCTGTTTTCATCTCCAAGACCTGAACCCCTCTCTGGTGTGTGTCGAGTGTTCTAGCTTCTCATTGGGAACAGCAGCACTTCCACTGGTGAATTCCAGTCACCCGCCCCACAGTCAGATCCTTTTCTACCTCCTAGACTTCAGTCTACCAGGCCACCCAAGCTCAATTCCTGCCAACGCTCAGAGCAGAGAAGCCACAGCAGAGCTGAGTAAGATTTCTGGATGGCAAATAATGCACTCACCTTAAAAGTCATTTTTTAAATTACACAAGTAGATTACCTTTCAAAGAGTACAGTATGAAAAGGGAAGGGGGGAAAAAGAGTAAAACTTTACAGTGGCAAGATCTGACAAACACTATCTCAAGCCAAGTGATGAAGTTTAGCATCAGCAGGAGTAAACCAGGTTGATAACATGTATCTTTGATATAATGTGATGAGAATGATACTTTAGGTCTGTGATCTTCCTCCCAAAAACACATGACCTCAGTCTAATCATGAGGGGAAAAAAACCAGACAAATCCCAGCTGAGGGACATTCCACAAAACAAATGACCAGTACTCAAAACCAAGGAAACTCTGAGAAACGGTCACAATCAAGCATAGCCTAAGGAGACAGGACGAATGATTGTACTGTGGTGTCCTAAATGGGATCCTAGGACAGAAAAAGGATACTCCATAAAAACTAAAGAAATCTGAATCAAGTATGGACTTTAGTTATAACAATGTATCTGTATTAGATTATTAATTGTGACAAATGTACCATTCTAATGTAAGAAATTAATCATAGGGAAAACAAGTGTGGGATATACAGGACTCTCCGTACTATCCTCATAATAATTCTGTAAATCTGAAACTATTGCACAGTAGAAAGGTTATTTTTTAAAATCCTAATCACAATTAAGTTTTTTATTCACATACACATTCAATGACATAAACACTAAAACTTTTGGACAATATAAAAATTTGCAACTCTAACATAAAAATAGCAATTAAGGGAAAGTATCTGTAGCAAATAGGACAAAACATGAAGGTGTATATATATTTTAAAGTTCATAAGTATGTAAAAGAAACACTGAGAAGAATGTTAAATAGGCGAAAGAAGACTAGAATTCATACAAAAGGAAATGCAATGGACTAAACAATGATTATGAGAAAAAAAATTTAGGGGGTGGTGTGCACCACATGGCTTGTAGGATCTCAGTTCCCTGACCAGGGACTGACCCCAGGCCATGGCAATGAAAGCCTAGAATCCTAACCACTAGGCCATTAGGGAACTACCAGAAAAAAAAATTTCAAACAAAACAATTAGGTATCATTTAAGCAGCAAAATGGTTTCAAATAATACCTAGGGATGAAAATGCTACATTTTAAACCACTTCACTTATACACAGTTCACAGCCCTGCAAACGGGTGAAACTCTTTTGAAAGTGCTGTGGACTGAATAGCGTTCCCCCAAATTTCACATGTTGAAGCCCTGATCCCCAGTGTGATGGTATTTGGAGATAAGGACTTTGGGGGATAATCAGGTTTAGATCAGGTCCTGAGAGGGGGGCCCTCATGACTAATGCCCTTATAGGAGGAGACCCCAGAAAGCTTGCTCTCTCGCTCTCTCTCCCTCTGCCATGTGAAGATACAACGAGAAGGTGACCATCTGTAAATCAGGAAGAGAGCTCTCACCAGAACCTGACCACACTGGCACCCTGATCTCCGACTTCCAGGCTCCAGAACTGTGAGAAAATAAATCTCTGTTGTTTAAGCCACCCAGTCTATGGTATTTTATTATGGCAGCCTGAGCTAACTAACACAGAAAGGCAACTTGAGAAATATCACATTAAGAATAAAAATATTCATCCCTTTTAATCCAATAATTCTACATGGGTGAAGTTAACCTTTTGGAGACATTCAAAAATATGATAAAGCTATACACATTGAAATGTTCACTACTTAGTTTTAAGTTTTTAAACCAGTGAAAAACTAAATGTCTAACAAAGGAGAAATGAATAAGTAAATTGTGATGTTCCATTTGATCTAATATGATGTCATTTAAAATCATTACAAAAATTATGTAGGCTTATAGGAAATACTTATAATAAAACTAAGCGCAAACCAAAAGCAAAAATCTACAACATGAGGCTAACCATGTAAATAAATATGGGCAAGATGTAAAAGGGTTAGCTATAAACAAATAAACTTTAATTTGTCGGCAAACATTTTTTTCTTTCATTTTAGTTTAAGGTTACAAGAAATAAGACTCAAAAATATATTTGAAAAAAAAAATATATATATATATATTTGATAGTAACTTTAGACAGATCCTTTCTTAAGCTTAATCACATCCTAACTGTTAAATTATGGAGAAGTGAATTTTTCCAACAATAGCCACTACACTCAAAAAAATGAGAATGAAATATTTACATTTCTTATAAGAAAACCATCAATTTTTCTCTACTACATACTTTTTTATTATGTTACTACTTACATAGAGAGGGTTTCCAAGGCATCTTCAAAGATGTCCTGGGGGAGAACAAAAAACACAATGAGTTTCTCAAGAATCAAGAAATTTAAATATAAAAGAGAGAGAGAGTGTGTGTGTGTGTGTGTGTGTGTGTGTACTCCCCGTGTGTGTGTATGTACTCCCCATGTGTGTGTGTGTGTGTGTGTACTCCCCGTGTGTGTACTCCCCGTGTGTGTGTGTGTACTCCCCATTTGTGTACTCCCTGTGTGTCTCTGTGTGTGTGTGTGTGTACTCCCCATTTGTGTACTCCCTGTGTGTCTGTGTGTGTGTGTGTGTACTCCCCATTTGTGTACTCCCTGTGTGTCTGTGTGTGTGTGTGTGTGTACTCCCCATTTGTGTACTCCCTGTGTGTCTGTGTGTGTGTGTGTGTGTGTGAGTGTGTGTACTACCCGTGTGTGTGTACTCCCCGTGTGTGGGTGTGTGTGTACTCCCCGTGTGTGTGTGTATGTGTACTCCCCGTGTGTGTGTGTACTCCCCGCGTGTGTGTGTGTGTGTGTGCAGGTGCACACACCTCTCAGGGCAGAGTGGGGACAGTTTGCGTGGGCTGCAGTAGAACCATTCCACTTAACTCTTACTAATGGAATTCCTTTCAGAGAAACCAACACATGAATTTAAGTGAGGTTTAATTTAGGGTTGGTTTTGTCACTAATAAGACGAGTAAGCTACTCAGCCAGCAATCAGACTGGGCTCATCTGAAGAGAATGTGACTCCTTCAGTGGGGTCTTCAGTCCTCAGTCTCATCCAACCCAGAAGCAGAATAAAACAAAGAACAGGACCTGCCCGATTCAGTCGTCTCTTTCTCCATGGTTGGCCACGTTAGCACGTCTGGGCCTTCGGGTCACGTCTAACTCCACTACCCGCCCAGCAAGTCTCCCTGTCACCAGCTTTTACCTGTAGCATACAGGGCAGCGCTTTCCTTCATGCCACTGGCCTGTTCAAAATCTGCAACAGGAGAAAAACCCAAACACACACACATACACACATAATACACACACTCACTCACATCTGCTCACAAATCCACACATGCGCCCCACGCTCATACACACTGGCTCATACACTCACAATCTCACCCCTAAACTCACAGTCATACACACACAAACACACATACACTCACTCACTCACAAACTCACACTCACACACGAAGCTCCCTCACAGTTGCAAAAATCAAATCCAAGCTCCTCATCCGGGTATTTGGGACCCACCATAACCTAGTCAAACCTTCAAGGCCTCCTTCTCTCACATCCCTACCACCTTCTCCACAGCCAAGCACAAGGACCTCACTGGTCTCCCTACTCTCAAGCTTGACATCTGCCATTCAGTTCTTCGCGCAACAGCCGCAGTTATTCTTTCCTTTCCCTTCTTTTAATAAGCTCATACCATTCCACTGCTTTAGACCTCTTTAAAAGCTTTCCATTGCACTTAGAATAAACCCAAATTCCTTCCCGTGATCTACAAAGCCCTAAGTGACCCTGCCAGCCTCTGTCCACTCTCCACCCACCAGACTCACTCCACTTCAGCCAAAGGTCTGTCTTTCTGGTCCGTGCACAAGCCAAATTCATCCCACACCTCTCTGCATTGTCTCTCTTTCCTAGAATGTTCTTCACTCAACTCTTCCTATGACTGACTCATTCTCACCCTTCCGTTTGCAGTTCAGAAAGCCACCTCCTCAAAGAGACCACCTCTGATAACCCTAATTAGAATTACTAAGAATAGCAGCTTACTTAGTTTCCCATCATCTGATTTCTTTCATTCATAATACTTAATCTCTAATCATCTTATTTGTTTCCTTGGTTACAATCTATCTCCATTAGGGCATTTATCATGTTTACAGAGGAACCGCCAGGGCTTGGCACAGAGCTGTTGCTCAACAGCTATATGTTGCCTAATGAATGAATGAACTGAGCTTGGGCCATCAAGGCACTGATCACATCACCTCATTTACAGATAGGACACAGAAATGAGGAAAGAGCGTTACAGAGCTTTTCCCTCGTGTGACCATTAATATTGAACAATGTATACAACATACTGATTCTGCATTTAGGCAGGAAAGGAAAAAAAAATGTGTAAATACGAAAAAGAAGAAACAACATTATAAGTAGTGGCAGAAGTGAGTTTAGAATTTGGGATCCCTGACCTATTGATCTCTATTAATACCACACTCTGTAAGGGAGGCACAGTCAAGGGCAATTCTTTCTTACTCCTCACTCTCCAGAAATTAGTGATTGGAACAATATCAGAAGACTTTGTCATTTTGAATCACAGCTCAGTGTCCCACGTGCCAGCACACAGGTTTATCATGTGAGGGGTTGTGGAGAAGGGGAGAGACGAATACTCTCCAGGAGTACAGATCTGGTAGTGATGACCAGTTACCTGTGCCAGACACCAGCTCATGGTCCCTCTGCCATCCATTAACCCCACCTGGGCCGACCTGTACCAGGAAGGGGGAACGCAGACAGCGTGCTCCTGGGAGCTTCTGTACATCCAACCCCTTCCTCACAAACCTCAACCCAGAGCAGGGCTCACAGCAGACACTGAGATACTGAGTGGGCTTCAGAAAGGATAACTCGGGAAGCCAGTACTCCTTTTGAAAGGAGACAAGGATAATATTTACACTTAAACAAGTAATACCCCCATCCCCACCTCAAAACAAGAAACACTAAGTTATATCCAGTAAGAAATCATCTTCACTTGAGGAACATCTCTCCACTTTGTCACATGCAGAGGGTTCTCTAAATAAAGCGTGCTGTACAACGTGGTAACCAGAGTTAACAATACTACATTACATATTTGAAAGCTGTTAAGAGAGTAGATCTTCAAAGTTCTCATCACACACACACAAAATTATAACTATGTGAGGTGATGGATGTGTTAACGAACCTTAGTATGGTAATCATTTCACAATATATGCATGTATCAAATCGTGAAGTTGTACACCTGAAACTCACACAGTGTTATAGGTTAACTACATCTCAATAAAGCTGGTGGAAATTTTTAATTAAAAAAGAATGTTAAAATATATATTTTTCCATTTAGATGAATAATAAAAATTTAAGAGAATGCCTCTATTAGTAATGGAAAAAATCCACCAGAGTTCTAGGATATTATTCTAATAAACCAGAGATGAGAAAGAGAGAAAGTGAGAGAGAAAGAGTGAGAGAGAGAGGAAGGAAGGAAGGGAGAGAGGGAGGGAGGGAGGGAGAGAAAGAAAGAGGGAGGGAGGAGGGGAGGAAGGGAGGGAGAGAGGGGGAGAGAGAAAGGAAGGAAGGAAGGAAGGGAGGAAGGGAGGAAGGGTGTTAACTTAAAAAAATGCACAACGTAAGAGTGGCGAGTTAAGTTTGATTTGGGGCAAAATGAGGACTGCAGCCCAGGAGACAGCATTTCAGATAACTGAGAAACTGCTCCAAGGAGGCGAGGGGAGGAGCCATGATATATAGGAGTTTTGCAACAAAGGGCAGGTAGTCTGGAATGGCAAAAGATTACCAGATACTCAAGTTAAGGAATTTAGTGCTTTTGTATGTATGGGAAGATGCAAGAGTCTGGGCTCGCTGAAATCATTCCTTTGATATGCACCTCAGATATCTGGGGCCAGTATCCTGTATTTTCACATCCTGAGTTTCCTCAGGGCTCACCGCAGGAAGTGGCTTCAGTCTGTCGGCTGCTAGATGGCAGGTATTCTTTTCAGCCCTGAGTTTCCTCAGGGCTCACCGGCTCACGTTGGAGGGCTGCAATCTTTGATGACTGTGACATCCTTTGTTCACTGATAAGGCAGGAAATACTCCATTTATAAATATTCCACTTATCAAGGGGAAGAAAACTTTGTCTCTGAAGGCCAGACAAAGGGTGAATTTTTTTCACTTAAAAAAAAGGAAAGGTAAAGAGAAGAACTAAGATTTTACGAGTGCCTATCATGTGCCAGGCACTTTACAAAAGCTCCTCCCAATTTGCAGCAAGTAAATCCAGTCGCAGGTAACTACCTGCCCAATATTACACAGCTGGCAAGGGAAGGAATTGAGATTCACCCTCAGATTTCTTTAACTCCAAAGTATTTTTTTCAATGTTAATAAAAAATATCCAAAACTTGGAGCTAAGGCAGTTGGGCAGGAGTTGAGAGTGGGTGGGTGAGGAGGGGGCGGTGTATCTCTGCAGGTCATGCCGCATGTTGTTGCGCAAATCCTCCCAAGGATTCCTGAATTCTCTAGGAGAACTTCCTTGTGTTTGAGACTTTGCTATTTACTATAAGATTAGAACCCAGATACTGTGAGATGACATGTTAGCTTGCAGATTTCGGAATGGTGAGAAAACCTCAATGATTAGTTTTACAGCCCTGTAGGACACTATCCACTTTTATCTGTAGCCTAGCAATCTTAATCTAACATTGTTTTTGTCTTAAGCCTATAAATACCCAGTTCCACAAATACCCGGAGAATCAGTTTACCACCTCACTGTTTTCCTCGTTGACAGGTTAAATAAAATTTCTACACGTTCACTTTATATCTTTATGAAAATCATATTTCTAATTTTTGGAAATTATACTTTTTAAAACATCTTTATTGGAGTATAATTGCTTTACAATGTTGTGTTGGTTTCTTCTGTATAACAAAGTGATTCAGCTATACATATACATACATCCCAATATCCCCTCCCTCTTGTGTCTCCCTCCCACCCTCCTTATCCCACCCCTCTAGCTGGTCACAAAGCACCGAGCTGATCTCCCTGTGCTATGCAGTAGATTCCCACTAGCTATCTATTTTACATTTGGTAGTATTTATAAGTCCATGCCACTCTCTCACTTTATCCAGCTTACCCTTCCCCTCCTCGTGTCCTCAACTCCATTCTCTATGTCTGAGTCTTTATTCCTGTCCTGCCCTAGGTTCATCATAACCATTTTTTTTTTAGATTCCACATATATGTGTTAGCATACAGTATTTGTTTTTCTCCTTCTTACTTACTTAACTCGGTATGACAGATTCTAGGTCCATCCACCTCACTACAAATAACTCAGTTTCGTTTCTTTTTTATGGCTGAATAATATTCCATTGTATATATGTGCCACATCTTCTTTATCCATTCATCTGTTGATGGACACTTAGGTTGCTTCCATGTCCTGGCTATTGTAAATAGTGCTGCAGCGAACATTTTGGTACATGACTCTTCTTGAATTATGGTTTTCTCAGGGCATATGCCCAGTAGTGGGATTGCTGGGTCATATGGTACTTCTAGTTTTAGTTTTTTAAAGAACCTCCATACTGTTCTCCATAGTGGCCGTATCAATTTACATTCCCACCAACAGTGCAAGAGGGTTCCCTTTTCTCCACACCCTCTCCAGCATTTATTGTGTGTAGAGTTTTTGATGATGGCCATTCTGACCGATGTGAGGTGATACCTCATTGCAGTTTTGATTTGCATTTCTCTAATGATTAGTGATTTTGAGCATCCTTTCAAGTGTTTGTTGTCAATCTGTATATCTTCTTTGGAGAAATGTCTATTTAGGTCTTCTGCCATTTTTGAATTGGATTATTTGTTTTTTTGATATTAAGCTGCATGAGCTGCTTGTATATTTCAGAGATTAATCCTTTGTCAGTTGCATCATTTGCAAATATTTTCTCCCATTCTGAGGGTTGTCTTTTTCTCTTCTTTATGGTTTCCTTTGCTGTGCAAAAGCTTTTAAGTTTCATTAAGTCCCATTTGTTTATTTTTGGTTTTATTTCCATTTCTCTAGGAGGTGGGTCAAAAAAGATCTTGCTGTGATTTATAACAAAGAGTGTTCTTCCTATGCTTTCCTGTAAGAGTTTTTATACTGTCTGGCTTTACATTTAGGCTTTAATCCATTTTGAGTTTATTTTTGTGTATGGTGTTAGGAAGTGTTCTAATTTCACTCTTTTACATGTAGCTGTTCAGTTTTCCCAGCACCACTTATTGAAGAGGCTGCCTATTCTCCATTGTATATTCTTGCCTCCTTTATCAAAGATAAGGTGACCATATGTACATGGGTTTATCTCTGGGCTTTCTATCCTGTTTCATTAATCTATATTTCTGTTTTTGTGCCAGCACCATATTGTCTTGATTACTGTAGCTTTGTAGTATAGTCTGAAGTCAGGGAGTCTGAATCCTCCAGCTCCGTTTTTCTTTCTTAAGACTGCTTTGGCTATTCGGGGTCTTTTGTGTTTTCATACAAATTGTGAAATTTTTTGTTCTAGTTCTGTGAAAAATGCCATTGGTAGTTTGATAGGGATTGCTTTGAATCTGTACATTGCTTTGGGTAGTATAGTCTATTCACAATGTTGATTCTTCCAATCCAAGAACATGGTATATCTCTCCATCTATTTGTATCACCTTTAATTTCTTTCATCAGTGTCTTATAGTTTTCTGCATACAGGTCTTTTGTCTCCCTAGGTAGGTTTATTCCTAGGTATTTTATTCTTTTGTTGCAATGGTAAATGGGAGTGTTTCCTTAATTTGTCTTTCAGATTTTTCATCATTATTGTATAGGAATGCAAGAGATTCCTGTGCATTAATTTTGTATCCTGCTACTTTACCAGATTCATTGATTAGCTCTAGCAGTTTTCTGGTAGCATCTTTAGGATTCTCTATGTATAGTATCATGTCATCTACAAACAGTGACAGTTTTACTTCTTCTTTTCCGATTTGGATTCCTTTTACTTCTTTTTCTTCTCTGATTGCTATGGCTAAAACTTCCAAAACTATGTTGAATAATAGTGGTGAAGAGTGGGCAACCTTGTCTTCTTCCTGATCTTAGAGGAAACGGTTTCAGTTTTTCACCATTGAGAATGATGTTGGCTGTGGGTTTGTCATATATGGCCTTTATTATGTTGAGGTAAGTTCCCTCTATGCCTACTTTCTGGAGGGTTTTTATCATAAATGGGTGTTGAATCTTATCGAAACCTTTTTCTGCATCTATTGAGATTATCATATGGTTTTTCTCCTTCAATTTGTTAATATGGTTTATCACATTGATTGATTTGCATATATTGAAGAATCCTTGCATTCCTGGGATAAACCCCACTTGATCATGGTGTATGATCCTTTTAATGTGCTGTTGGATCCTGTTTGCTAGTATTTTGTTGAGGATTTTTGCATCCATGTTCATCAGTGATACTGGCCTGTAGTTTTCTTTTTTTGTAACATCTTTGTCTGGTTTTGGTATCAGGGTGATGGTAGCCTCATAGAATGAGTTTGGGACTGTTCCTCTGCTATATTTTGGAAGAGTTTGAGAAGGATGGGTGTTAGCTCTTCTCTAAATGTTTGATAGAATTCACCTGTGAAGGCATCTGGTCCTGGGCTTTTGTTTCTTGGAAGATTTTTAATCACAGTTTCAATTTCAGTGCTTGTGATTGGTCTGTTTATATTTTCTATTTCTTCCTGGTTCAGTCTCAGAAGGTTGTGCTTTTCTAAGAATTTTTCCATATCTTCCAGGTTGTCCATTTTATTGGCATAGAGTTGCTTGTAGTAATCTCTCATGATCCTTTGTATTTCTACAGTGTCAGTTGTTACTTCTCCTTTTGTCATTTATAATTTTATTGATTTGAGTCTTCTCCCTTTTTTTCTTGATGAGTCTGGCTAATGGTTTATCAATTTTGTTTATCTTCTCAAAGAACCAGCTTTTAGTTTTATTTGCTATTGTTTCCTTCATTTCTTTTTCATTTATTTCTGATCTGGTCTTTATGATTTCTTTCCTTCTGCTAACTTTGGGGTTGTTTTGTTCTTCTTTCTCTAATTGCTTTAGATGTAAGGTTAGGTTGTTTATTTGAGATTTTTCTTCTTTCTTGAGGTAGGATTGTATTGCTATAAACTTCCCTCTTAGAACTGCTTTTGCTGCATCCCATAGGTTTTGGGTCATCGTGTTTTCATTGTCATTTGTTTCTAGGTATTTTTTGATTTCCTCTTTGATTTCTTTAGTGATCTCTTGGTTATTTAGTAGCGTATTGCTTAGCCTCCATGTGTTTGTATTTTTTACAGTTTGTTTCCTGTGATTGATATCTAGTCTCATAGTGTTGTGGTCAAAAAAGATACTTGATACGATTTCAATTTTCTTAAATTTACCAAGGCTTCATTTGTGACCCAAGATATGATCTACCCTGGAGAATGTTCCAAGAGCACTTGAGAAGTGTATTCTGTTGTTTTTGGATGGAATGTCCTATAAATATCAATTAAGTCCATCTTGTGTAATGTGTCATTTAAAGCTTGTGTTTCCTTATTTATTTTCATTTTGGATGATCTGTCCACTGCTGAAAGTGGGGTGTTAAAGTTCCCTACTATTATTGTGTTACTGCCAATTTCCCCTTTTATGGCTGTTAGCATTTGCCTTATGTATTGAGGTGCTCCTATGTTGGGTGCATAAATATTTACAATTGTTATATCTTCTTTTTGGATTGATTCCTTGATCATTAGGTAGTGTCCTTCTTTGTCTCTTGTAATAGTCTTTATTTTAAAGTCTATTTTGTCTGACATAAGAATTGCTACTCCAGCTTTCTTTTGATTTCCATTTGCATGGAATATCTTTTTCCATCCCCTCACTTTCAGTCTGTATGTGTCCCTAGGTCTGAGGTGTGTCTCTTGTAGACAGCATATGTACAGGTCTTATTTTTGTATCCATTCAGCCTGTCTATGTCTTTTGGTTGGAGCATTTAATCCCTTTACATTTAAGGTAATTAACCATATGTATGTTCCTATTACTATTTTCTTAATCGTTTTTGGTTTGTTATTGTAGGTCTTTTCCTTCTCTTGTGTTTCCTGCCTAGAGAAGTTCCTTTAGCATTTGTTGTAAAGCTGGTTTGGTGGTGCTGAATTCTCTTAACTTTTGCTTGTCTGTAAAGGTTTTAATTTCTCCATCGAATCTGAATGAGATCCTTGCTGGGTAGAGTAATCTTGGTTGTAGGTTTTTCCCTTTCATCACTTTAAATATGTCCTGCCACTCCCTTCTGGCTTGCAGAGTTTCTGCTGAAAGATCAGCTGTTAACCATATGGGGATTCTCTTGTATGTTATTAGTTGCTTTTCCCTTGCTGCTTTTAACATTTTTTCTTTGTATTTAATTTTTGATAGTTTGATTAATATGTGTCTTGGAGTGTTTCTCCTCGGATTTATCCTGCAATCGACTCTCCACGCTTCCTGGAGTTGACTGAGTATTTCCTTTCCAATGTTAGGGAAGTTTTCAATTATAATCTCTTCAAATATTTTCTCAGACCCTTTCTTTTTCTCTTCTTCTTCTGGGACCCCTATAATTCGAATGTTGGTGCATTTAATGTTGTCCCAGAGGTCTCTGAGACTCTCCTCAATTCTTTGCATTCTTTTTTCTTTATTCTGCTCTGCGGCAGTTATTTCCACTATTTTATCTTCCAGGTCACTTATCCATTCTTCTGCCTCAGTTATTCTGCTACTGAGTCCTTCTAGAGGATTTTTAATTTCATATATTGTGTTGTTCATCATTGTTTGTTTGCTCTTTAATTCTTCTATTCCTTGTTAAACGTTTCTTGTATTTTCTCCATTCTATTTCCAAGATTTTGGATCATCTTTACTATCATTACTCTGAATTCTTTTTCAGGTAGACTGCCTATTTCCTCTTCATTTGTTTGGTCTGGTGGCTTTTTACCTTGCTACTTCATCTGCTGCATATTTCTCTGTCTTCTCATTTTGCTTAACTTACTGTGTTTGGGGTCTCCTTTTTGCAGGCTGCAGGTTCATAGTTCCCATTGTTTTGGTGTCTGCCCCCAGTGGGTAAGGTTTGTTCAGTGGCTTCTGTAGGCTTCCTGATGGAGGGGACTGGTGCCTGTGTTCTGGTGGGTAGGGCTGGATCTTGTCTTTCTGGTGGTCAGGGCGACATCCAGTGGTGTGTTTTGGGGTGTCTGTGAACTTAGTATGATTTTAGGCAGCCTCTCTGCTTATGGGTGGGGTTGTGTTTCTGTCTTGCTAGTTGTTTGTCATGGAGCATCCAGCACTGGAGCTTGCTGGCCATTGAGTGGACCTGGGTCTTAGCGTTGAGACGGAGATCTCTGAGAGAGCTCTTGCCGACTGATATTACGTGAGGTTGGGAGGTCTCTGGTGGTCCAATGTCCCGAACTCGGCTCTCCCACCTCAGAGGCTCAGGCCTGACACCTGGCCGGAGCACCAAGACCCTGTCAGCCACACAGCTTTAGGCCGGAGGGCTCTGAGGTCAAGACTGCCTAGATTCAAAACTCCATTTGGCCTTCTCTGGCTATGTGGTATCAGGTGAATTTCATCATCTGCAGTGAGAATCCATGGCTCGACCTCTTCCCAACTTTCAGGTGCATTTTGATCCCAGAGGAGCCATGCATGGCATTTAAATGCTGTAGTAGTTAGAGCTTAACCTAGTCCCCAAATCTCCACGAGGCACAGAAAACAAAACAAAATAAAACAAAAACTCTTTAAAAATTCATAGCCAATGAAGTCAATCCTCCTCACATAGGTTTTCTTAAAATTAGGTCACCTTTTTCTTTCTCCTTTTTGCTTTGTCTCGTGTCACTTGCTCAGAGGGTGCCGTGTGCGGAGGCCTCACAGCAGCCCTTCAGACCAGAGTTTGGAAATTATACTTTGACATTAATAGAGTGTGACAACACACTCTCTCCCTGGGTAACTGCAAATACAGTTTCCCAGCTCCTTGGGAAAACTGCTATGGGTTCCACCCGAGGGATGAATTGCCAGAAGTCAAAGGGACTGTTCATACCTCCCACACCATATACCTGTCTAAGTCCCAACACCCAGCTCAAATTCTATCCCTTTCCTGCTGCTGCTTTGGGGAGAACATTTCTTCTGTGGATTCCTATCAGGACCACTAGGTTTGGTACCTGATCTACAGGGGACTGCTAGTCAACAGTCTCCCACCCAGCATTAAATATCCCCACATACATTCCTCACAGAGCATAACAAGATTTTTCTACCTCTGGTCTCTTTGCTTCTCCAAACTCACCATCAACTTCCCAAAGCTTCACCACTGCTGGTTTTCACTTCCCCAGTGATTACCACAGCTGGTTTCCCTTAAACCTCCTGGTACTGGGTAGGCATACCACATGGACTCCAGTTGAAACACATATAGTCAGAGAAGCATCCAGAGTCCTTCCGGTTTAAGGAAAGTACCACAGGAAAACTCATGCTGCTGACAAAGAAGATGTGTTCATAGGAAAGCCTCAGTGTTTAGTTCTGTCCTTGAAGGCTGCTGCATTGGCCTCCCCAACTCCCATGCCGAGGCCAACCTTGACGAGCCACCACCCTTGGGCATAAGTGTAATAAATATTTACTTGCGCCACACCTGGCTCCTAAGCATACATTGCCTCAAATGGTACCTGACTTTCTCAAGAGCCTATCTTGACTCCTGGCTGCAGTCAAGGGCCATGTGACTCCTTTTGAATCCACTTTATAACCTAACACAGTACTCTGCACTTCAAAGACTCTTAGCAGATGATTGTTGGCTGACTGGCTGACTGAGAACCCTTATCTTGAGATGGGAGGTCCTTACCTTGACAGTTTCATTTTGCAATTCAGCAAAGGGGCTAACCCTGTTAGGTGAGAGATTCCTTGGGGGCGGGGGGGGGGGGTAACCTTCCAGATGCCAGCTAGCACTCCAGGGCTTGCTCCTTGTTGGGTGGGGAGCCTGAAACCTACCCCCTGCCCCCAGAGCGAGGGAGGATCCTGGACACACAGCAACAGACACAGAAGTGAGGAAAGGGAATAGGGGTGCTGCATCAACTGCTAAGGCTTTTCTAAACAATTTTCATCTTAATTTGTTAACTTTGTAACATTCTGAGCAGCAAAAATGCATGCAAGTGCCTTTAAGTGACAGCAGGTTCTTAATAAATGTTTATTTCTTTAAGAATCTTAAATAATGGAGATACTAATGATGAAGATGTTTACATTATTTTTATCCCTAAGGGGGAGAGGCAAAGGATAAAGACAACAAATATGCTATTAACAGCGATAATTTAAATACTCTGTATTAATTTCCAAAGAGACCAAATAGATGTACAAACTTTTCAGGCCTCCCCATCTGAATTTTAATTTACTTTGTGGTGTGAAAAGAAATATTTATGTGGCAAATATTACTCCAAGAAGGAAGGGGGAGTAGGAAGGAACGTGATAAAAATCAAAACGAGATACTGCAAATCCAAAAAGTCGAATCACTTCTCTACGGTCTCTTCCTTTCTCCCCTTACCTCCTTATTCTCCTCCTCCTCATCTTCCTCCTCTGCCTCTTCCTCCATTTTTCCCTCTCTCATATGGATGACTTCAATGGGTCTGAGAGCTGAAGCCACCATGTTCTCATTTAACTGTTGTTCTTTAGGGAGGGATGACAAGGTCTGATGGGGCTCTGTCGACACCTTCCTCCTCAATGAGGACCACTCCCCGCCCCATAGCATCAGACCCTCCCCGCTGGAGCTTTTACCCAACATTCCACTCAATGACTAAGGAAGCTGTGTGTTTGGTACCATGGACTCAAAGAACCCCAGAGCTGCTGAGAACTCTGACAAGTCACAGATTGCACGCCTGGCTCTGGGGCACATCTGCACTATTCCCAGGGAGATGAGACATGAAGAGGGTGCCCCAGCCTCCTGCAGGACTAGGGCAGGGATTAAGAGCCATGGGTATTGTGGCCCTAAGAACTGCAAACACTTCTCTGCATGGTATTCTCCCCTGGTCAATCAAGATGTCCAAAATGGAAAACAAGACTGACACCAGTTGTTACACTTTACCATTATCTTAGTGACACACCAGGAGTATTCCTCAAATATTGGATGTAAATCTTTTCACACGTAAAAGGAAAAAGCACATTGCTAGTTAAAGGAATCATGTGGGAAATGCATAAACTTAAGTGACATCATTCTCTACTATAACTTCAATAAAGTGCTGATTTTTCTAAATCAGGATTAATTAATTTAAAATACACCTTTATTATATGTCCATGAAGTGACCCTTAGAACAAAACTGGGGCAAAGAACTTTTTAATATATGCACCCTGAGCTCATGTGCCAGGGAGAATTTTTCATCTGCTCACATCTGCCATCCATGGCCTTTAAACTCCCTAGTTGCATTTTACAGGCTGCATTTTTTAAAAGTTCATATTGTAGGAGGGAACAGCAGTGCCCTGAGGCTCTCTGGAGCCAAATGTAAACCTCGGCTTCAGTATCCCCATTACTGTGTCTAAAGGGTGCAGACACCACTTATACCTCCCCTTGAAGGATTAACATCAAAACTTAACTGACCCACAGAGCTCTTAATCGAAGAGAAGGAAAGCGATGAGGGCCCATACACTAGAGACCCCTCACACCCCTCGTCCCCACCTGGTCCTTGCAGTGAACAAAATGTGACCTTTCCAAAGTTATGAACAGAATTCTCAAAAGTAGCAGACAAAAAAAAAAGAACATGACACAGAGTTCATCTTCCAAATCTGCCCAGAAGGCAGAATCTAATCAAAGGCAAAATCTATTTTGCCTTTAGAAGGCAAAATCTAATTTTTTGGATATGCTTACAAAAAAACTGGAAGTTTTCCAACATTATTCAAAAATAGTTTTTAAATTTCAGATAATACAAATAGTAAAAATCAGCTGCCAGAAGAAAAAAATGTGTGCCTGAGAAATTTTTATTTTAAACATTCATCACTTGAGATTGAAAATGATTTCACACATTCTCCAAGTACAGTATTAACATAGTTCTCTAGTTTCTCTCATGCCAGGGAAGTACTCCAATATTACCCCATAAGTCCTGTCTTTTTTTTCAAAGCTTCATATTTACCAAAAATCGCAGGTCTTATAGTGAAAATAGGAGATATACAGTAGTAGTAGTCACTTCATTAGGAAGGATTACATTGAACACAGAAATAAACTGAGCATATTTTTACTAAGCCACTATTACGTGTTGGTGAGTTAGGTTTTACTCAAAAATTCACTTAAGTGCATTTCCAACATAGAACAGTGGAAAACATAAATTTAGGCCAGGAAGTTAAACCTGTCTGGGTCTGAATCTCAGCTCTACCCCAACCCTGGGAAGGTCTAGCCTTCTGAATCCTCCTCCACTGACTTTCAAGAGCCTATCTCAACGCCCTGGCTGAAATCAAGGGCCATGACACTCCTTTTGAATTCACTTTGTAACCCAACGCAATACTTTTGCACTTTGCAGACTCTTAACAATGGGGATTCCAACCGCCTCCTCAAATTGTTGGAAGGATGCTAGTGAGTTAATGGCATATAAAGATCCAACTCAAAACAGGCTCAATAAATACAAAATACAATTCCTGAGGATACTAACTTCTCAGATATGGGTTGAATCAGTAGACTCACGGAGACAGAGCTGGGATCCCTCACTGTACTTCCTCAATAACTCATTCCCACTAAAGATTCTGCACCCTCTTTTGGATGAGAGAAAAAAGGCTGAATGTGGGAATATTTATTGCAAACAAGTACTCAAAAATGTTAACTGCCTTTACTTCTCCCATCTTAAAATGCCTTTGTCTCCTATCCTTTAATGCCTGGACTCTTCCAACTCAGTGGGTTACTCAGCACAATAAACATAACTTATGGGCACAGAGCCCAGGACTCAGCTTAGTGGGGAACAGTGACCTTGGCCAACACAGTGTGACCTTGGTTAATATATTCAACCTCTTGGGGCTCTAGCCGCCTCATGAGTAAAGCAAAGAGGTTGGTATAGATGCCATCCCTTACTCAAAACCTTAAATTCTCTGAATTAAACACAAATCCTCCCCAGTAAGGTGGCTGTTTGTCCATCACACATGCTAAAATAAAGTCCCTCAGGGAAGGCTGACATCCAGAGGGACTGCATCTAAATGGAGTGCTGGACTTTCAAAGCCCTATCAGTTGTACTAACTCAATCCTCAATAGCCAGCTAGTATGTTAAGTACCAGGCAAAGCAGTTCACACAATGATTCTTTGGAATTTCTAACAACTTCTGGCCAAGCACAGAGAAAACGTGAGAATTAAAAAGAACCACCAGATGTCACCCTCACAAATAACAGATGAACTGGACAGCGTGACTTTAGTTTCTGCTAACATATAGAGAAGCATGTTTTTAAAAAATGAAACAGTTAACTTTATGAAGGAGGAAATATTTTCCTTTCTGCACCTCATTATAAATATGGAGTTGAGTTGCAGCTTAAAGTAGGGGTTAAGTTCTAAGGCCAGTACTTAAAAGGAAAATCACGTATAGTCAAAATTGACATTGAACAAATACTTTCAATTGCCGTTACTATAGAGTTCACATGGTTTTGCATATAACCTCAGAGAGGAATGGGCATGTACAAACACAAAATGTGTACAGCAACGTATGGTGTGTAATAAAGAGTATATATGCAAAACATAAGCCTTTTTACAATGGTGTATTGTTGAATTTGTTTAACATAAATGAGCAAATTATTTTACTCCCCTGTACATAGTCCTCAGTTACTATTTTTATGATTGTAAAATGAACCTTGGCAATCACTTAATATGTCATGCACTCCTGTCCTCTAGTACCAGCCCTACCTAATCTATAGTAAACAGAGGAATATCTAGGGCATACTATTTTTGCAGGAGAATAATGTTACACAAAACAAACAGCAACAAACAGAACCAAGAGACTGAGTTTTAACATTTTAAACTGCTTAATTTTGAAACAATCATGAGTAGAGGTATTTTTAAATTAAAATGAACAGAGCTTATGCTTCTTCCTATGAATAAATAACCATAAATTCCATTTATTAACACCCAGGCACTATATTAGACACTTAGATGCTTATTTCCAATTCACAAACAATCATAAAAAAAAAAAAATTTCACCTCTACTGTTACTACTACTACTACTATATTCTGATAATAATAATAATAACAATAATAAAAGGTAATACAATTCAGTGCCAAACACTGCTCTAAATTCTTAAAGTGCCTTAACTCATTTAATCTTCATAATGACCCTATGAGATAGGGCTATTATTATATCCAAATAAGGAAACTAAGACTCATGGAGATTTAATTAACCTATCCAACATCGCATAGATGAGCCTCAGTTTTTTCATCTGTGAAATGGGAATAATGCCACTTAATTTACAGCATTGTTTTGAGGTTTAACTGAGATAACGTATTTAATGCACCCGGCTCCGTGTTGACACAACACTAACAAATAATTTCTCTTGTTATCATTAAAGTGGTTCTACAGCTGGTAGTCTTCAGTGCAGCCTAAGGACAAGCAAAAAGAAACCTCTTGCATCATCTTATTTGACCCTCAAACTTTCCAACTATAACAGAAAAATGGCAGAGTTAGCACTCCCTTACTTGTAGCTCAGTTCCAAAGTAAATGTCTTAAAAAGAGAATCTTATCTCTTAATATGAGTGCTGGGAAGAGGCAGTTCCTGAAGAGTAAGGCTTCAAAGGCAACCTCAAACTGAGAAAGCCCATAATGTGGGAGAAATAAGGTAAGACTTGAGCTCACATGCTCAGAATCAACCTCCCTGGGTTCCAATCCATTTCACCATCTACTAGCTCTATGACCTTAGGCAAGCCTTCTCCTTTCTTGTACCTCAGTTTCCCATCTCACTGGGTTACTCACTGATTAAATGACACATGTGAAAAGCACACAGTACAAAGCACCCAGGACAAAACACTCACTACCACGATTATTGTTGGGACTTGACTCTCCTAAAGGCACTAGTGAGTGGTACTAAGTGATGCAGCCTGGAGAAGGTTGGGGAGTGGGCAGGGCACAACACTTCACACTAGGAATTCTGATTCTGCCCCACCCCCGGCTGACATGTCCAGGTGTCCCCAAAGAGATCCAATCAGTCCACCATCACAGAGGTCAGCCAACTACAACTCATGAGCCAAATCCAAGCTGCTGCCTGTTTTTGTAAATAAAGTTTTATTGTAACATTGCCACTCTCAATCATTTACATATTGTCTATTTATATATTTCCTGTTACACCCGCAGAGCTGAGTAGCTGCAAGTGAGACGATATGGTCTACAAAGCTCAAAATATTTACTATCTGGTCTTATACAGAAAAAGTTTGCCCACCTTTGCATAAATGGATAAACCATCGAATTTCCTTCCCTACCCCATTAGATATTTTGAGGATAGAGTAAGAAACAGATGTGAAAAATCTAGAAAATAGTAGGAATTATTTACCCAAAAAACTCACTGCCTTCAAGCTTCAAATTCAAGGTGGAAATAAATAATGCTAGTAACATGGGTTTAGAGTCCCACCAACAGCTCCATCACTTCTTAACTATGTGTGGCTTTGGGCAAGTTACTTGGCTTCTCTAAGATTCATATTCAACAGTGTAAAATGGGAATAACAATAATACCAAACTTGTGGGATTGAAAGAATTAAGTGAGCTGTATGTAGGTGTCTGGTCCATAGTAAGTATCTGATAATGTCAGCTCTCATTAAGTGATTACTTTAATTGTTATTACTGCAGGAGAAAGTTTTATGCCCAAATACTGGACCACTCAGACAGTACTTTCCCTCCCAGGGTACATACTCTCATGAGAACTATAGGTGCTAGCAAAGCAGAGATGCTGAGAATGCTAATCTGTTCTTTTGGGGGAATCTAAGAGAGAAAAGGCTAAAACTTCAATATATTCATTTCTGTCAAGACTAAATTCTCCTCCTCTCCCACCAGTACTCCCCCCTCAACATCAAGAAAATTTCAGCAAGAAGCTAAATGCATACCTACACATTTGTATTATGTAGAGAAATAAACTTTATACTATAAGACAAATTGACTAAAGCAATCCCATCATATGTGAAATGCTGACAGTTTGCTTCTAACAAGAAGCAATTAAATATAGAAACTTATTCCAAAATAGCAGAAGGGGGCTTCCCTGGTGGCGCAGTGGTTAAGAATCCGCCTGCCAATGCAGGGGACATGGGTTCAATCCCTGGTCCGGGAAGATCCCACATGCCACAGAGCAACTAAGCCCGTGCACCACAACTACTGAGCCTGCGCTCTAGAGCCTGCAAGCCACAACTACTGAAGCCCATGCGCCCTAGAGCCCACACGCTGCAACTACTGAGCCCACCTGCCACAACTACTGAAGCCCATGTGCTCTAAGGCCCACATGCCACAACTACTGAGCCCACATGCTGCAACTACTGAAGCCCGCGCTCCATAACAAGAGAAGCCACCAAAATGAGAAGCCCACGCACCGCAATGAAGAGTAGCCCCTGCTCGCTACAAGAAGAGAAATCCCACGGGCAGCAATGAAGACCCAGTGTGGCCAAATAAATAAATTAATTAAATTAAAAAAAAAAAGAAAGAATGCAGACATGGACTCCTGTACACGTAGGAATTTATTTTATGACTCCATTAAAATTTAAATTGGAGAAAGAATAATGAATTATTTAATAAATGATGCTGAAGAAACTGGTTATCTACTGGGACCAAAGTGAAATTAAACCCATATGCAAATTTCTAGGTGCATTAAAGAGATAAATACAAAAACAAAAGATGAATGTACGCAGAATATTTTTCAAAATCTTGAAAACAGGGACAATCTTTCTAAATAAGACACAAAACCAAGAAGCCATAAAGAAAAGAGTAAAAGGTTTGGCTACATAAAAATTTAAAATTTCCAAGACAAGCAAATGGCTAGGAGAAAATATTTAAGGCACCATAAACAAGCAAAAACATTATTATCCATAATATATAAAGAACTCTTACAGATCAATAAGAAAGAGACAAACAACCAAAAGAATCATAGATAAAGGGTATGAAGAAACTGTGCACTGGAAAAGAAAACCAATAGCCAATAAACTTGGAAATGTGCACCTAAAAAGTAGTATTATTTTGTCCATAAGATTGGCAAACATTTTTTAAATTGATAATATCCACAGTTGGCAGAGATGTTGGAAAATAGAACGTATACTGTTGCTACGGTCTATTTAGAAGTCAGTCTAGCTGCATTTATTTAAAAATTTTAATGCATACATTATAAAAAATTTTAATGCATGCACAGCAATATTACTTCTAGGATTCTATACTATTAAAATATACACATGCACAAGGGTCCATCTATTATGGTACACACTGTATTGAAACAACCTAAATGCTCTTCAACAGGGAAGTAGTTAAATAAATTATGGTACAATTATATTATCCAACTCTCTTCCGTCATTAGATAAAAAGTAAAGCAAACAGTAGAAATACCTCACAGATATATTAAATGGAAAGCCTGTTCCTGGGAAAGGTGTATGGTATAAGATCCCATTTACATTAGTCAAAACTCAATGCTGATTTCTGCTAAGCATGGACAGGGAAGGAATGGTAAAGTGAAAGATCATGTTGTGGCTTCTGAATGACTTAAATCTTTTAAAACAGGAATGCTTTGATGTATTGCTTGAGTAATGTAAAAAAGAATGGACAATTTGAACAATATAAAAAAAGTTAAAGTATTTAGTTTGCAATAAGTAGATCCAACATACCTAGAGAAAAATTCAAGCACAGTAAGGTAAGATGACATTTCAACTAAACTGCTTCATAACCCAGATCCTTTTGTGTCTAGTATAAGTGAAAAGCACTTTCTGTTTCTAGAAAACCGTTTTTTTGTTTTTTGGTTTTGGTCACGCCATGTGGCTTGCAGGATCTCAGTTCCCCGACCAGGGATTGAACTTGGGCCATGGGTGTCAAATCCTAACCACTAAACCACCAAGGAACTCCCCTAGAAAAAATTTTTTTTAACTTTTAAAAAAAATATTTATTTATTTGGCTGCACCACGTCTTAGTTGCGGTACGCACGACCTTTGTTGCAGCATGCAGGATCTTTAGTTGTGGCATGTGGGATCTAGTTCCCTGACCAGGGATCAAACCTGGGCCTCCTGCATTGGGAGCACAGAGTCTTAACCGCTGGACCACCAGGGAAATCCCTAAAACTTTTTATTTAGAAATAACTTCAAATTTACAGAATGGTACAAAGAAAGCTTCTATGCCATTTATTCAGATTCATCTAGTGTTAACATTTTGCCCCATTTGCCTTATAATCTGCTCTTCCCTCTCCCTCTTCAACTCCATTTCCCTTCTTCTCTATCTAGATACAAATTTTTTTCTAAACCATTTGAGAGTAAATTACATATATTGTGGCCCTGTACCTCTAAATACTCCAGTTTGTATTTTTTAAAAATACAGATACTCTCTTACATAACCACAGTACAGTTACCCACATCAGTAAATTTAACTACTTTAAACTCCTGTCCATTTTCCAATTTTGTCAATTGACCCAACAATGTTCCTTTGTAGCATTTTTCCCTGCAATACAGGAGCTAGTCTCAGGTGAACTATTGCATTTAGCTGTTCCATCTCCTTTGCCTCCTTTAATCTGGGACATTTTCACAGCCTTTGTCTTTTATGACATTGACATTTTTGGAGAGTACAGCCCTCTTCTTTTTTTTTTTTTTTTTTTTTTTAATAGAACCTTCCTTATTTTAAGTTTCTCTGATGTTTCCCTGTGATCAAATTCAGGTTAGACTAGTACAGAAGGGACCCTGTGTCCTTGTCAGGTCACTGCTATCTGGAGGCACAGATGCTGTCTGCCCCCACTGGTGATATTAATTTTGGTCACCTGGTCAAAGTAGTGTCTGATTTCTCCACTGCATAGTTACCATTTTTGTCTTGCAAGTCATAAGGAATCTGTGGTGAGATAGGGTAAGAGCAGATCAGTATCACGCTCCTCCCCCAAACTTGTCTATATCACCTGTGATGACGGCTACCTGACTCCATCTTTACTAGGAGAGCTGAACACTGCTTTCCCACCTCCAGCACTCCCTCCACTTCTACCAGTTGGTCTTTGGCATTCTGCTGAAAGCAAATCCCTCCCGTCTCCTCCATGTGTCTATCTAGTTGGTCATCATCCATATGGACTCAAGGAGACCTATTTTCAGTGGTCTATAATACATTACTGTCTTTACTTATTTTGGTGCTCAGATTGTCCCAAATTTGGTCTAGGAAACTTTTACATTTCTCACTCTTTACCCCCTCGGAGCAAATTCTAATACCTAGAACTTGCTTATTATGAGAATTCTGTTTTGCCAAGGAATCTTATAAGGTTAGGCACATCTAAACTTTTGCAATAAGACTCAATTATTTTTCCAAGTCCCCTAATGAAAACTGAGGTATGTAGCCACTGACCTACACACTTGACACGCCGATATACATTACAAAATGGACTTTGTTAAAAAAGAGAACATTAAGGGTCTGCTTGATTTGCTGCCATCTGAAGCTGAGTTTCCTTACCAATTCTTAGCTGATCGAAATACTGGGAGAACCTAAAGGATCGTTGGCGTCTGTATCAGAATGATGGTGCAGACCTCTAAAACTCAGTCTCTTTCATTGTTTCTTTTTAAGTAAGAGAAAGAGCTATCTATAGTGAAAACTGGCAAGAGTGTGCAGCCAACCTGAAAATAAAGAACTGCCAAAATTAAGAAGCTGAGAAACATCTGGAGACAACAGAACAAGTCAGAACAATCAATGGAGTTTTGAGCAATCACAAGAGAAATTTGAGGAACTGCAGTACAATTTACAGAAACAGGAGCTCCTGAGAGCCTGATAGATTTGTGGCTGTAGAGGAAGTAAGCTGATTCTGGGTGAGAATTAGGTTACACCCATTAAGATATACCCATACAAGATCCAAAAGGCTGAGGTCATTTTCCTGCCCCTTTCTGACTTTTTCTGCTGACAAGCAAGGGTGAGAGAACTGACGTGGTCTCAACAGCAGGGCTCAGCATCCTTTCTCCACCTTCCAGCACATATAAGACAGTGGCAGCAGAGGTGTCTCCATTCTGGCTTCCTGATCCCTGAACCACAGCTACTGCAAAGCGCTGGGAACTCTTAGCTCTAGAACCATCAGCCACAGGATACCAGCACCTGCCCTAGTGAGTCAGTTCTGGACAGCACTGAGGGTCTTTCACAGAGTCCCAACCTAGAACCACACCTATAGCCCCTCCGTGCACTTTGTAAACATCTGGGGATTCCTTTCTTAAACTCTTTCTTATGTAAACTACCTACACCAGTTTCTGCTTCCTGTGCTGAAACCTGATGGAGAGAGATCACAGAAAAAAATAAGCAAACTAGGTAATACAGATGGTGATTATATCTATGAGGAAATAGGATGCGTAATAGAGGACAGAGAAAGGCTGCTTTGAAGATGAAACCCAAGGAAAACTGCACTTGGAACCTGATCTTTAAAGTGAGGATGGAAAGTTGAGAAGGAGCTGGTCATGTGAAGAAGTGGTGCAGCCCGCCAGGCTGGGGAAACACTCAGGCAGGAGCACTATGGTGGAAAAGAACTGGGCATGTTCGAGAAACCTAACGGAAGCCGGGGTGGCTACAGCAGAGGAACGAAGGGGATAGGGGCAGGAGATGAGCTGGAGGAGGAAAGCAAAAGAAAAGAAGTGTGGATTTCATCCTAAATAAACAGTTTGAAGCACGGGCGTAATGTGATTACTATTTGTAAAAGAGCACTTGGGCTGCAGAGTGAGAGTGGATTGCAGAGCCAGAGAGGAAGCAGGGAGACCAGTGAGGATGCTCTTCCAGAGATGCAGGGGGGAGAAGACAGTGGTGTGGCCTGGGGACATAGCGGTGATGGAGAGAAGGGGCCAGTATGCAGTAAGGAGCCATGTTTTGGAGGTAGATCCGACAGGACTAGCTGATGACAGAGACGTGGGAGGCAAAAGAAGTGTAAATTGAGGGGAACAGACAGGAAAGATCAAGGACGAGGCACGGGGAGGGCTTTTTTGGTTGAGTAATGCTGCTTTAAATTGTTCCCCCAAAGTCTTGTGCTTCCTCCTAAAATAATTATGGAAGGGGTGATTGTCACCAAATTGCCACAGTTGAATTGGAATGCTTTTCGGTCTTTAACAAAGAGACAGGAGCTCACTTTAGCATGTCACCCCCGTTGAACCTAATCTATTGTCACGTGCAACCTGCTCCCTGAGGCATGCAGACTTAAAGTTCTGACTGTGTACATCAAAAAGGGGGAACTCTTATCTAAGTTAAAATGTAACCTCCTCCACCATAAACTATAAAGGGAGGTAAAAGCAGGTAAGCCTTTAGAAGATTAAAAAAAAAAAAAAAAAAAAGATTCTTTCTAAGCTAGTAGCTTTACTTTTTAAATTTCCAATATAATTAGCAATATAGTTGGACTTGTGGAACCTAACACCTTATAAAGTCATCTCTACTATTTATGAAATCTGAGTAAATTTGCTTGACGTCTGAACAAAAGGTCCACGAGTCTCAATGTTTTCTATTTTGAAAAGTTGGGAGAAATACCACCTACGCACGTATGCTAGTATTACTAAATAGAAAACTGTTAGAAATGTGAACACCTCAGGCTTCTAAAAGCATTAAGTGTATGAATAAATTATACTCATCCTCATTTTCTGAATGCTCCCTATTTAGCCCAGCTAGATAACATGCGTTATTTCACTTCATCCCACCGTAGGAGTGAGGAAGCCATGTCTCCAAGTGTCTTGCCCTTGGTTACCTAGCTTGGGCCGGTGTCCGCAAGGGCATTTACCATTGTTTGTATTTTAAAATGAAAACAAAAACAAAACCTTCTCTCTCAAAACTAGATCTTAAAATGAATATCAGCAAATGCATACTGAATATCAAGATGTTCAATATGGCTAGTTGCAATATTTGACACAATCTCACTAGGATTCTTTCCTGCTCTGTAAGATTCTAGCCATTCTTATGTACTGATAAAAAGCAAAATCTATACATCATTGCTATTCAAATGAATGGCTCCGGATGAGTTGCCAAGGCTGCTAGTAGCAACTCTCTGAGGTGGCCATTAGAATCCCCCACTGACTGATGAGGAGACGGAAGCTCACAGAGAGATTAAGTAACTTGCCCAAGGTCACAGTGCCTCTGCAAGTGACAGAACCCAATCCATGGCCACTAACCTGTAAGCCCATCCATGTTCTATCCTCTCTCCCACATGCCTTCCTAGGAACAGATACGACAAATCTGAAATTCAGATGGGGTGCCTGAAAAGAGGCAGAAATTTTCTGACTCTCTTTGTCCTATTCGAGACTTGTGCTAGGGGCGACAGTCCCTTTCACTCAACTGTTAATGGCTTAGAAATGCAATTGCTTGTTTGTGCTTCTGGCAGCAAGCTAAACATGTTGGATAAGTAGCATCTGCCTTGGGGAATGAACTAGAAAATCAGGAAGAACCATCATCTGTATATACTACACATCTTCTGCTTTATTGCAAATGGGACAAATTATTCATCTGGACAAGGGTAATTCACTCAGCCCTCGAGCTTGTCTTCTGATGACGTCACAGTGTTAAGAGCCAAGTCAGCGCTGACCCAAATGCACTCTGCTCTGCACTCTTGCGTTTTGATGCCTAACATGTCTGCTTTGTCCCCATCATATATAATGGCTGCTCATTTTTACTTCTGCCTGGGAAATTCTATTTTATCCTGATGATTTTTAATTTTTCAATCAATTTAAAGGTGAAAAGTATATTGAGGTGAGAGCAGACAGGCACAAGGAATCTTTATGGGGTCATGGAAACGTTCTTAAATTGGATTGTGGCGATAGCTGCACAATGTAAATTTACTAAAGATCATTGAATTGTAGGGGCTTCCCTGGTGGCGCAGTGGTTGAGAATCTGCCTGCCAATGCAGGGGACACGGGTTCGAGCCCTGGTCTGGGAAGATCCCACATGCCGCGGGGCAACTGGGCCCGTGAGCCACAACTACTGAGCCTGCGCGTCTGGAGCCTGTGCTCCGCAACGAGAGAGGCCGCGACAGTGAGAGGCCCGCGCACCGCGATGAAGAGGGGCCCCCGCTCGCCGCAACCGGAGAAAGCCCTCGCACAGAAACGAGGACCCAACACAGCCAAAAATAAATAAATAAATTTTAAAAAGCTAATAGATTATGGAGGTAAATTCTCCTTTCTGGTTGAAAGGCTAAAAATATCACGTTGTTAGAAAGCACTGAAGGGAGTTCCTTTGTTGCTTTCTGGGGGGGAATGTCCCACCCTTTCCTTCTGGAACACCAAGGCACCTACATCCTATCCCTGCTGGGTGTCATAGCCTGTATGGTGAAAGAGGAATATTTCTCCTTGAAAGCAGCCAGGAATGCTAAATGGTCATTGAGTAGCTGAAGGGGAGAAAATAAGGGAATATCTGGAAAGGCTGGAGGAGAAATGGTACCTGAGGGAGGTCTTCAACGATGAAGAGGAATCAGCCAAGTGAGGGAACAGTGTATGAAAATGCTGAGAAGTGAGAAAGGCTGCCCCTTTGGGAGATGGCGCCTGGAAGGGGAGCTACAAGCACCTCACCACAGCTGATATTAAAGGTCCTGTTAGGAGGGCAAACTCCTGGGAACCACCCCAGACCTACTGACGAAGAATGGCTTGTGGTAGGACCTAGGAACGTGCATCTTAACAAGCCACCCACTCCCCTAACCAGGTTACCTATGCACCCTAAAGTGTGAGAACCACCGAGATAGGGCCTAAGTAAGGCCTCATACACCATGCTAAAGTGTTTGCATAATACCTCAAAAGCAACAAAACACTGTGGACAGATTTTAAGCAGCAAGGTGAGGATGGACTTGAACTTTAAACACAGCAGTCTGGCATGGCACATGATTTTGGGGCACAGAAAGAACCCTGGAGCTCCCTCCAGGGCCCAGGAGTGCACACACACTGTCATCTCCTTTACCTTCTAACCTCTTAGACTAAGTAGCCGAACACAAACATACCTCCTACAGTCTCCTATGAACACCTAGGTGCTTTATGATCTTATGAAAATGTCATAAGAATGTTATGACATTCACCAATGTTAAAGAGGGGACCATCCTGCACAGCCACACATTTGGAGAAACTAGAGGTTACCACACATACCATTTAGGTGTCAGGGGGCAAATGTCAGTTTCAAAATATTACGGACATGGCCAAGTCCCTTGCTGACTATTATAAACACTGTTCTGCTGAAACAGATGGCCCTTTGAGCCCATGTTTATACTCTCTTTTGCGGTAAGTGGTTTCCCCTCTCCACTCAGGGAGGGAGACGTGTGAGGATTATAAACTTGCAGAATTGACCTAGCTGGAGTCCTGAGATTAGCCTTAGAGGTATCTGCATCATCCTAAAGGAATCCAAGTGGAAGAGGAGTCTTGCAGGACTCTGCATGGGCCGACCTTTATACAAGGTCAGTTCCTTATCGGATTGGGAAATCAATGTCAAGTATCCTCATCATGCAGCCTTAATAATAATAGTACTAAAGGCCAACATTTGCACCCCATATGATAAGCACTTTATAGGGTGTTAATCCTCTCAGTAACCCTCTGAGGACTTTCCTGGTGGTGCAGTGGTTAAGAATCCACCTGCCAATGCAGGGGACACGGGTTCGAGCCCTGGTCCAGGAAGATCCCGCATGCCGCGGAGCAACTAAGCCCGTGCGCCACAACTACTGAGCCTGCGCTCTAGAGCCCGTGAGCCACAACTACTGAGCCCACGTGCCACAACTACTGAAGCCCGCACGCCTAGAGCCCATGCTCCGCAACAAGAGAAGCCGCCGCAATGAGAAGCCCATGCACCACAACGAAGAGTAGCCGCAGCTCTCCACGACTAGAGAAAGCCCGCGTGCAGCAACGAAGATCCAACACAGCCGAAAGTAAATAAATAAATAAATAACTCTCTGAAGCAGGTTCTACAGCATTATCCCCATTTGACTGATGAAGAAACTGAAGCTTAGAGAGATTAACTTATCCAAGGCTGTACATGGAGGAGCAGGGATTCAAACCCATCTGACTCCAGAACTTCTGCCATAGCACTTCATGGGGTGTGTCAAATAGATTTCTATGTTTTCCAAGTTTTTGATGCCTATAATAGGAGTATTAAGGAAACAAGCAAATTTAATTCATAAAGCTTATGACGCTTTATAAACAAACTCACGTATAGCCCTAGAAATCACCTAGTACAGGGGTCAGCAAACTGTTTCCACAAAGACCCTATAAATATTTAGGCCACGTGGGCCATACGGTGTGTCCTAACTACTACCTCTGACATTGTGTGTAAACAGCCACAGGCAACACCTAAACAACGGGGCATGTCTGTGTTCCAATAAAACGTTATTTACAAGAACAGGTAGGAGGGAGGCTACATTGTCCTTGCAGCACAGTCTGCCACTCCCTGACCTAGTGGAAAGGGCCATGAATGTAGAGTTAGAGCACTTGGCTTCTAACCCTCATCCATGCCTAAGCAAGCTGGGTGGCCTTCGGCCGGTCACTGCCTGTGTCTAGGCTGTGTACTTCTGCATTAGTTTCTCCCCTATAGGCTGCAAAAATAAGGTGAAATTATATTCGGACACACTAATACAGATTCTCCATCAAACCCATAAATAATAAACCGTGGCAGCAATACCTTAAGGTAAAGCAGAAGGGAAGAGAGAATTAGCACGTTATGGGTACTTCTATGTGCCAGGTGCTTTGTAAAACAGACTCTTACTTCATCCTGTTTGCCAACCTTATGGGGTAGTTATCATTATTCCTGTTTTATAAATGAAAAGCATCAGACAAGTTAAATAACGAGCCCCAGGTCACACAGCAAATGAGACGAGAAGCCTAGATCGGAATCCAAGCCAGGGGTAGCTATTCTCGAACAACAAGCACTCGGGCGATGATTTTGCACAGATGATGACAGCTGAGTGCTTCCGGCAGAGGGTCCTGGACCAAGGCCTCATTCCCCTCTCTTCCAGACTCTCCCACTCTGTCATCTGCGTTGCCCGCCTCCTCTCAAAAAAGATCCTACCCCATTTGGTCTGAAAAAACGATGTGAGACTCTGAGGTTTGTTGCCTTTAGCTCTGAGTGCAAGGACTGTGTTTCATGCATGGAAAATAGACCAGGAAGCCCAGAACTCCGGGGCAAAGCAGCCTAAAGAAGCAGGGCGAGAGAAAAGGAGGACAGAGGACACCCTCAGAGAACCCCTGACTGGTCCTGCTGACCGCACCAGAGTCGTGGCTCCAGGGGTTCTGCGTCTGAGAACTTAGCTGAGGGTAAGAGTCTGTGTGACAAAACACAGCCTATGGAAGTACTCAATCGTGCCTGACTTGTCTGCCTCCTTAACTAGTGCGTTGCAGGTTACGGTCATCAGTTTAAAACTTAAGTAATTTGGAAATGGGGCTGGGAAAGGAGAAAGTGAAACCAAGAAATGGGATCATCATTGCTTCCTTCATCAAAAAAAAAAAAAAAAGAAAAAGAAACACATTTCCCAAATGTGGGAGGATACATATGTCAAGGAAGAAAATTGAAAAAAACAAATGAAAACAAAGAACCCAAACTGCTTAGCTGAGCGTTCAAGACCTACCAAAATCTGCTGGAACACACACAGCACCGCCTTCCAGCCTCAACCACAGAGCCCTCGCACAGCCTGCACTCAGCCTCCACCAAGCTTCACCCATGCCCGGGCATGTGCCCCCGCGGCTCCCTCTGCCTGAAGGAGTGACGCCGTGACCTGCTCTCCACGGCTGCCTGCTAAAACTCCACCCCTCAAAGTCCCGATCACATGTCACCTTCTAGATCACAAACGTCAAAGCCGAGAACTTCAGAAACAGATCATCAAGATCAATGCCTTCACGTTACGTAAGAGGAAACCAAGGCCCAAAGGGGTTAAGTCACACAGCTGGGCAGTAAAGACTTGGTCTGGAAACCAAGTTAGCTGATCTGACTTGGGGGCAGAGGGGCAGGGAGGCACACCTCACCAGCACCTTCAGGGTGAGTGACGACCCCCAGGAAAGCCCTCTCTTCCTCCTCCTCCTAGAAGCCCCAGGCCTGCTTACAAGCTCTCCGAACTCGCCCCTCCATTCCAGGTGAGAGTGGTTTTGTGTGTCCATATTCCTGATCACCTGCTCCAGAGGGATCAAAACCATGTCTTTCCCATCGTGTTATCCCAGTATGTAGCTAGCGCTGCACAGAGTGGGCCTTCAGGAGGCTGTAACAGTCATTCGACAAAACAAAAACACCAGAAAACAACCTCCCTCCCCAGCTCCGGTCCTGTCTTCCTCCAATCAATCGGCCTCCATGCACTGCCAGAGGGACCCACCTACAGCACGGATCTCACCACACCTCTGCTCAGCTGCAGCCCTTAAATGCACACCATGCACATCATGATATCCACGATTCCCCATGAAAAACTTAGAAGAGCCCTTCCTGCCCTTGAGCCTCATTTCCTGCCACCCAGAGCACCACAAGCACTTCTTCACCTCCGAACCCTATGCCTGCTGTTCCCTCTCCCCGGGATGCACTTCAAGAGTTCCCTTTGTCCCCAGCTCTCTTCTACATGGCTAACCCCTACTCATCCTGCAAGATCCAGAATGTCTAAGAAATGGCCTCCTTGAGGAAACCATCCCTGATTACCCATTCCCTCCCCCCACTCCAGGTGAGATGCCCTCCTCCGTGCTGCCAAAGCACCTTGGCATCCCTCCTCTGTAGTTCTCAGCACAGAGAATTGCACCTATTTGTTTACATACCTGCCCCCACCTCCCACTAGACCATCACTTTAGGGCAGGAGCACCTGGCATGAAACCCAATACATTAATTTAGACTGAATAATCTTCTCCTTCACTAGTTACAATCAGACCCAACAAATATACATAGTGCATCATTTCACTAAAATATTTTTTTTTAATATTTACTTATTTATTTATGGCTGTGTTGGGTCTTCGTTTCTGTGCGAGGGCTTTCTCCAGTTGTGGCAAGCGGGGGCCACTCTTCATCGTGGTGTGCGGGCCTCTCACTGTCGCGGCCTCTCTTGTTGCGGAGCACAGGCTCCAGACGCGCAGGCTCAGCAGTTGTGGCTCACGGGCCTAGTTGCCCCGCGGCATGTGGGATCCTCCCAGACCAGGGCTCGAACCCGTGTCCCCTGCATTGGCAGGCAGATTCTCAACCACTGCGCCACCAGGGAAGCCCTCTAAAATATTTTAAAATACAGGTCCACAGATCTCAGCAAAAAAAAGCCCTTACTACACACCCAGTCTTTCAATAAAGAGCTCAAGATGCATAATGGCATTATGAACTGCCAGGAAGTCAACACGTCAAGAGTCCCTTTAGAGAGGTGTGCTGACCTAGCCAGTATGGCCGACTGGCCAGAGTGGCTCTGGGTATGTGACCGACTCCCACTAAGCACAGGGATGGAAGAGGATAGTTCTGACACAGTGGCCGAGGGGAGGTTTGACAAAGGGAAGATCTCCCCAGGAAGCCTCTCAGCGGCCAGGCGAGTCCCCGGGCACTCCTCTCCTGGGAAGTGAGCACGCAGTAACTTCAGGAGACCTGCCTGAGCTGGCCACCGGGGCACCTGAGGCTGGGGGCCGGGGGACCGTCAACAGACAGACGGAAACCACTAGCCTCACAGAATTCACGGTATCCAGTTCACACGGTGCATAATTAGTAACAGCACCCGTGTGCAGGGAGCTACGATAGGAAGGAAAGCAAACAGCTAACCCAAGGAAGAACTGATTCCTGTCTAAGAAGCACGCCTGCACCACTGGACTTGAGGGGGAGGTAGGAGGTGTGGGGCAAAGGGGCGTCAGCAGACAATGAGGGCAAGTTTCACTGAGAAAGTAGCATTCCCAGAATAGATGGGCTTTCAAATGATTTAAAATTGAACATTTCAGGAAAATTGCCTGTTTGTTAACCTGAGCTGGCATCCAGGCTGACGACGGTAAGCTGACGCTATTTTTTTCCTCTCGCTCACCTGCAGGACCAATTTACAAACATCCTTTCCTAACCTTGTCCAGATTCATCCACTCATAAGCAAACGGCCGTGCTCCCTCAGTAAGGAAAGTCACAGTGAGCCAAGCAGGTGAGTTGATTCTGCATGAGGTCCTTCCCCACCCTCAACACCCACCGGAAGGCTGAATCCTACCCAGTTCTCTTCTTAGGTAACAGCACCACCAGCCAGCCAAGAATCATCTCTTACTGGCTCCTCCCTTCCCCCCATTCCACTGCCCCTCCAACTGGGGAACAGGCCACCAGGCCAATTCCTCCTCCAAGTTCTCCCTGAGAAGTCCCTCCTCTCTCCAACCCCATGACCTCTGCTCCACTCCAGTCCTCATCACCTCCCATTCTGAACTGTCGCAGCAGCCTCTTGCCCTTCCTGCCACCACCTCCAGTCTGGCTGCACCAACTTCACCAGACTTAGCTTCCTAAAATAAATAATTGTATCACTCTTGCCTAGTTAAAAAGCCCTCTGGGTCCCCATTTTTTAGGAGATCGCAGCCCTCCAAGGCACTCCTCCCCATATGCTGAGCACCCTGCTGACCCCAGGGTGTGCTCTCATCCCCCCCATCTCAACTTCCACCCACGCCTCTGCCTTATCGCACTTGCTCCACCTAGCACACCCTTCAAGATCCAGTTCAGGGAGCCGGATTCTTCCAGCTCCATTCTTCTTCCTCAAAATTGCTTTGCCTATTCGGGCTCTTTTGTGTTTCCATACGAATTTTAAAAGTTTTTGTTCTAGTTCTGTGAAACATGCCATTGGTAATTTGATAGGGATTGCATTGAATCTGTAGATGGCCTTGGGTAGTATGGTCATTTTAATAATATTGATTCTTCCAATCCAAGAACACAGTATGCATTTCCATCTGTTTGTGTAATCTTGGATTTCTTTCATCAGCATCTTATAGTTTTCAGAGTACAGGTCTTTTGCCTTCTCAGGTAGGTTTATTCCTATGTATTTTATTCTTTTTGATGCGATGGTAAATAGGATTGTTTCTTTTATATACATACTACTATATATAAAATAGATGACCAACAAGGGCCTCCTGTATAGCACAGGCAGCTATACTCAATATCTTGCAATAAGCTAAAATGGAAAAGAATCTAAAAAAGAAATATATATATATATATATACACATACATCTGAATCACTTTGCTATACACCTGAAACTAACACAACATTGTAAATCAACTATATTTCAATTAAAAAAATTTTTTTAAAGACCCAATTCAAATACCACCTCTTCTTTAAGGTCTTTGCCAGCCGCTAAACGAGGGCAACCAACCATTCCTGTTTGCACCTGTTGTCCTGGAGTAATTACTGAAAGCAGCACACTGACTTCCCCAGGGCCCTGCTGAGGATGATAAATTATATGGCCCTCCTACCTAAAATCTACCCTGACCCAAAGACAGCGCTCGTTACTTGTGTAACTGTGTCTTTTGCTAGAGCGTGTGTTCCTCAAGAGCAATCAAGCCATCTTATCTCAGTATGGACTTCCAGCACCTGAAGACTGCCGGCACCTGGGGAGGCGCTCAATGAACACTGATGGAATGAAAGAATGAATCTGATCCGAAGAAAACTGTAGCAATCAGTTTTATCTAAACTTCATCTAAAATGCCAGTGGGGAAATTTTCTAAATCAGAATTAGATCGAAAAAATCCTGGGCCAAAAATTCAGGCCATGAAAGCATCTGTCACATAAACCATTTCTTTCCCTAATCCAGTGTTTCTCAACTTTTTTTCAATATTGTCCCCCTGCCCCAGGAGCCTTTTTAGACATTTTTTTCCTAACCACATCCCCCATGAAATGTTAATAGCACAGAGATATATCTGTACTTTATACATAAAAGAGCAAGTATAAAATTTATTCTTCTCATATAATAATGGGTTCAGAATGGCAATAAAATGTTAAGTCACATTTTAAAATTTAAAGCTATTAACATTAAACTTTGTATTTGCTGAGTAACTTTTAATGTAATTTTAATGTAAAAATGTGATGTATCAAATTACATATAAAAATTGCCAATTTCTACGTAATAATAGCAACGTAACCAAATTTTTCAAAGACTTTCAAAACTGCTATTTTTCCAGAAAAGGTAAAACAATTGAAAAAAAAATCTTAAAAGTTATTTTTCATGAACTTAACTCTTGTTTTATATGAGAAAATAATTTTTAACTTATCCAGCTGCTACATATTCATTCAGATATCATCAATAGTTTCTCTTTTCAATACTTGGCATAGTTATTAGTGGGTTGAATAATTCTAATAGGATTAAAGAATAAAATACAAAGTACTTTTATTTAATTTTCAAATCCCAAGTCACACACAAAGCAGTGTGGGTCAAACATAAGCCCTTAACATCCACAAGGCAGCCAAAGGCAGCCCTAATGGATAAGGAAGTCACCAACAGAGATATGACTTCAGGATCAAGCTATTGATGGACAGAAAGTTCTCCAGTCATAGCCATCTATTTGCCATAGGTTTGCAGTAGTGACCCTGCATACATTCTGTATATCTTCCATGAACTCAATGTCAATGTTTCTTGTGTAATACCCAAGAAAAAACAATGAGAGAAATTTAAATGTTAAGAAGTAAGATTTTGCCCACCAAGCTTTGAAGGGCCACAAACCACTGGAACATCTGAGAAGTTTCTGCCTCCCTCCAGAACCAATTTTTGCTGCCCCTGAGGTTGCAAGCCCTAACCTCTGTGTTCCCACGTTTATCCTCCTAGCACCTAGAGAAAAAAATTTAAAAAAACAAAAAACACCAGTTTACCTAAGAAAACACCCCATCCCACAACTATCATAAGGTCCCCTCTACTACCATCATCTCCTTGGGTACTTTGAAAGAAAAGGGATTCCCATACTATTAGCCTTTCTCCCAAACAAAGGAGCCCCCCACCTCTAAAAGTGTAGACTTTTAGAGCTGGAAGAACACTCAGGGCTCATGGAGACCCTCCATCTTCAGATGAGGAAACTTAAAAGAGCCCTAAGAGGTTGAGAGACTGGCTCAATCAAGGTCACTATATTGTTATAGACAGAGACCTTGTCAGCCTGGGTCACTGTTGTATCTCTAAGCTAGGACCAGGCTTGGCACATAACACAGTCAGATGTTTGCACACTTAATGAATGAATGGCTATTGGGCAAATTAGTGACAGAGCTGAGAACCCAGTTCACCTAATTCCTAACCTACTACTTTTCCAACTACACCAATTTGTCCCTTTTTACTTCCCTAGAATATCAAATAGTGGCCTCAAAGACTATCAAATTTATATTAAGTGTTTGAAAAGCTTCCCAGCTCTTCTAGTTTCACACATCCAGGAAGTTGAAGAGCAGGGTCTTGTGCACTTGTGGTAGAGTGCTTCAGCCCACTGAAAGTGAGGGGCTTTCCACAAATAAGTCAAGGGTACCCGGTTGACAATGCATCACTTCTTACTTGCTTACCCTGCCTTGATCTCTTTTCTAGAGTTCTTGTTCACGTGCCATTATCTCCTTACCCAGACTGAGAACCGTAGAGAGCCAAAACTGCCTTCCGTTTCTAAGGCACCTACTAAGTTTAAGCACGAAGCAAATGTTCAATAAATGTTTGCAAAATTTATTCCAATGGAAATGGTGCACCATGAGGGACAAAAGTGGATTTGGCATGAACAAAGAAATTCTGTTTGTACTTTGCTCATTTCCTAGGACCAGTAGAGTACCTAACATGTAACGGCAGCCTAACAGTTACTGAATTTTAAAAAACAAATGAAAGATATGGCAAAAACTGAGAAGTTATTAAGCATAGTCTTCATTCATTCAATAAATTCACATTGAATTTATTCATTCAATAAATATGTATTACCAAGTATCTGTGTGCCAGGCTCTCTGCTGCTCTGAAACCTAATTTCCCCCACAGAGCTAGAGCCCTCCTCCCTAGCAAACGCATGGCATTAGGTTCACCTTGCAGGCTGTGGGCACAGCTACGGTAGCCATGTCTCAATATGCCCAAGACAGTCCCAGTTTACACCTATTGTCCAAGTGTTCTCTCCCAACAATGCCCTGGTCTAGACAATTATATCACCCTAAGTGTAGCAAATCTTTTTCAACAAGAAGCCCAGAGATTCAAAAATTTCACTCCACATTTACTAGCTACTCCCAGTCCCTTTTTTTTTTTTTGGCTGTGCCATGCAGCATGTGGGATCTTAGTTCCCCAACCAGGGATCAAACCCATGCCCCCTGCAGTGGAAGGGCAGAGTTCTAACCACTGGACTGCCAGGGAATTCCCTACTCCCAGTCTTGTTTCCTTATTTCTAATACAGGCATAACACATTAAACTAAATGGTTATATAAATAGAAAAGTGGCTGGGGACAAGGCTGGGACATCAGATTGAGACTACACTGTAGAGAGCCTTGCATGCCAAGAACACGGATACATAATTTAATATAGAGCAGGGAGCGATAAAAACCTTGAACGGAGAAAGTGAATGTATAGTCAAAGCACCATGAAAGTGTTATGACGTTGATTACAGAAAAGCTCTAAGACAGGAGGAATGAAAAAAGCTGGCTCCAGGTCATACCAAAAAGACAGCCTAAAGCTGTAAATAAAGAAAGGTTTTCACAGATGAAAACGGCAACAAATATGCTATTTCATCATTTGTCTTTAAGTGTAATTTAAAAGTTTCAACAACAGATGCAGCTATGCAAGCTCTAGTTCATTGATCTGTGGTGCTGATACCCTCCTTGGAAGGCACAGGCTGTAAGGAAGCTTCTGGACAGTCCGGCTTGCCCTCCTGTCGGCCAGTCGTGTAAAGGAGCTGGAGTTCTGTGTTTGTTTTATTTGAAGGGCTACATTTCAAACATAGTATTCGTTGTCAAAAGAGTTTCCCGACACTGAAAGAGATGGGCAGGAAGCTTAACCCGCCAACTCCAGATCTTCCACTATTGCATTATTTGAAACTAAGCTTCCTCAGGCAGCGACTTGTAAAATTCAAGTCAGGTAAAATGGCAGCAGCAGCCGCTGTGGGTGCTGCTGCTGCGGCCGCCGCCGCTGGCCTCAACTTCAAGCGCCCGGAGAGCGCGTCTCTCCGGAGCTGCCAACCGCTCAAAGGAACAGTCGATAAATCAACAGGTCCTGCTCGCCCGCCCGAGGGTGCTCAGACCCGGGCGCGCCAGCCACAGGAGGAAGTGGCTAATTATTTAAAGACAGTGGAGACCACTGGAGGTCGGAGTCGGTTCTCCAAGCGCCTTCCCTCCGTCCACCACCCACACTGGGAACCTGCTGGGAAAAGGCCCGGGCCCCGTACACAGAGGGGAAAGCACCAATTCCTGGGCTGCTGCCCCAGGTCCCTAGCCCTCCAGCCCCTGGGCAGCCCTGCACTGCCCGCGGGTGCAGACACCCCGAGGGCTCCTTTTTCCTCCGGCTGTCCCCCTCCTCTCATCGATTGCAAGCCTTTCTGTTCTGCCACCGGAAACTTCCATAGAAGGTGAGATTCCCAGGTCAAGAGACGATTCTACAAACTCTAAAGGGCCAATGTCGGGACTTCTGAGTCAGACCTCATAACGCCTAGGCGTCCCTGGTGAGGCTCAGTACTGCTCTGTACTGCGGGTCCTGCGCTCCCCCGCGTTCGCACCCATCCACCCGCTGGCCGGACGTGGTGTCCTCCGATCCGCAAGAGCCCACGGTGCCGGCGCCCGCAACTTGAGCAGCGCCTCCGCTCCGAGAGCCGCAGAGACCCTCCTCGCTCCAGCGAGGACAGACCTCCCAAAGCCTGGTGTCCCCAGCCGCAACCCCTGTCCCTTCCTCCAGGCGGGAGGCTGCAGGTCCCAGACAGGGAACCAAGGGGGCGGGACCTTGGCCGTCCCTGCCGGACTCGCTCAACCCTGCCGAGCTCGCTCATTCCTCCCGGGCTCCAGGGGCAGTGCCCACACTCCCCACCGGCCAGTACCTCGTCCGCTTCCAACTCTGCTCCGTTGCCTACGAGCGCCATGTTCCTCCTCCGGCTGCCGCCGCCCAGAAACCAAACAGGGAGCTCAGAGCCAACTCAGTTTCTCGGCTCCGGGCTCAGCCCAGCGCCAGCAAGGGAGGAAGAGGATGGCCCCGCGCTCCCGCCGGGTCCCGGGCGGGGCCAGCGCGCAGCTGAGCGTGTGCTTTCCCCGCCCCCGGCGCCCGCACACCAGACGAGCATCCATTTCCCGAGCCGGCGCCGGGTGGCGGGCCTCTACACAAGCTCCGCCCCCTGCAGGCCTCGCCCCGCCCTCTACGCGGCTCTGACTAGAGCAGCCAATCAGATTCCCCAAAGCTCTTCCGCCTCCAGACGGCATCCACTTAGGATCCACATAGGCGGGGTCATTCCGTAGGCGGGGTCACCTCGTGGGCGGAGTCACTGGCGAACTTCGCTGGTCTGGCCCGCCCTCTGGGAAGGCACCTGAGAGTACCAGCTTCCAGTACTCTGTGAGGAGGCTAGTCCTCGCCTGGAGCCAAGAGAGCGCTGGGTTAACGAGGCCAACCAAGGTCAAAGCCACCTATCCCTGATGCCCCTTTGAACCGTCCACCTGGTCCCTGGGCCTGTGCCAGTCCCCTTCCCTCGCCAGGTGCGCACTGCATCTCGCAAATGGTGAGGCCAGAGAGCAGCCTTGAGTCAAGGTCACAAGTCACCCAAAGGTCTCTGTCATTCCACCTGCCCAGACACTAAGTCAGGGACATCATCTTCAGATACAGGAATGCTGTGTTTGCTTCTGTGTATTTTTGAAAAAAACAGAAAAACCACAGGACATATATTTATACAACTTAGAGCTCCTCTACCCCTCCTCCCAATATCCTGTCACGATGACCCATTTTGTAACCCCAAACATAAGTGCATAACTCGTGCTTGAACTGTAAGATCCATGAGGGTGGGGATGCTGTTTGTCTTCTTCAAAACTGTATCCCCAGCACCTAGAACAGTGCCTTACACGTAGTAGATGCTCAACAAATATTTGTTGGCTTCGTTTAGAAATTGATTCCTGCGTCTAACATGTAAGGTAATTGAACTATCCAACTGAAAAATTATAAGCTACATTTTTTAGGGTATTTGGGGGGGGGGGTTGGTCAGCTTTATTTTACATACGATAAAATTCACCAAGTTTAAGTTTGTAATTTGATAACAGATGCTCACAAAACACCATTCCAATCATGAAAACACATCCAAAAAGTTCCCTGTGCCTCTTTGCTGTCAATTTCCTTCCCCCACTCCCTGGCCTCTGGCAACCACTGATCTGCTTTCTGTCACTCTCATTTTGCCTTTTCTAGAATTTCATATAAATTCAATCACAGAGCACATGGTCTTTTGTGTCTGGCTCATGAAGGGCTATTTAATGGTCATCCAGTGACAATTATAAAAATTGCTAACATTTATTGAGTACTTATTATGTGCCAGGACTAGGCTGAGCCCCTTGCATAAATTATCTCCTTTACCCTTCATAACCCCATGAAGTAGGTGCTGTTAACTTACAGAGGAGTGAAATGAGGGTCAGAGAGTTTAAGTAACTTGTTTGAGATCAGACAGCTATTAAGGAAGTAGGGATGCCAGAGTCTGAACTTCAGCAACCTGACCTTAAGGCGTGGTGGTAACCATTGTTCTGCACTGCCTCCAGCCACCACCTTCCCTTTCTTTCTCCCTATTTGTTTCAGTAGATCAGCTGCCTGCACATGTCTATTACACATACTTTCAGTGAGTCACCTTAGCATCCTTGAAACTTGCTCTACAATTTTAATGAGTCACTATGTACCTTTATACTAGAAAAATAAAATGCCTTCTACCCCACAAACAACATGGAAAAAATGGATTAGATTATGGTGATGATTGCACAACTCTATGATTTACTACAAAGCCTTGAATTGTATAATTATAATGGGTGAGTTTTATGGTCATGTACATTATACTTCAATAATGCCACTTTTAAAAACAGGTTAACACATTCTTTCAGCACTCTTAGAATCACATATGTGGAGCTAGAAAGGACCTAGGGGTCATTTAAATCCAATACACCTGAAACTTTCCATTCCTCCCCCAACCTCCTGTTTATGCTTAGCTTTCTGAGGCTGGATTTCCTGTCTGGGTCCAGATTCCACTCTGTATTGCTCATGCATGATTCCGTTTTTTAAAGTTCTAAAATTTAGTTGGCTCCTAAATTAATATCACATTACTTGACATTAAACCATCCTGTGGTGGCTTCTTCCTCTCTTGTATGCTTTATTATTGTCTTTCAAATTTCAACTCCTCAAATTTTGAAGAGGTACAAAAGAACTTAGCTCTAATTAGTGGCATGATTATGTTATAGTGAGAATCAAGTTTAATTTTTCAGAAATCATTCTTTTTTTTTTTAATTTTTTTAAATTAATTATTTATTTTTGGCTGTGTTGGGTCTTCGTTTCTGTGCGAGGGCTTTCTCTAGTTGCGGCGAGCGGGGACCACTCTTCATCGCGGTGCGCGGGCCTCTCACTATCGCAGCCTCTCTCGTTGCGGAGCACAGGCTCCAGATGCGCAGGCTCAGCAGTTGTGGCTCACGGGCCTAGTTGCTCCGCGGCGTGTGGGATCTTCCCAGACCAGGGCTCGAACCCGTGTCCCCTGCATTGGCAGGGAGACTCTCAACCACTGCGCCACCAGGGAAGCCCCAGAAATCATTCTTATAGATAAAAGTTGGTAATTTTTGTAAAATCAGAGATCAAATCTGAAGCCCCGTATACTTTATTCTTTTTTTAATAACAATTAACTTTATTTATTTATTTATCTTGGGCTGCATTGGGTCTTCGTTGCTGCACGTGGTCTTTCTCTAGTTGCGGTGAGCAGGGGCTACTCTCCGTTGCGGTGCACAGGCTTCTCACTGCGGTGGCTTTTCTTGCTGCGGAGCACAGGCTCTAGGCACGCGGGCTTCAGTAGTCGTGGTGCGCGGGCTCAGTAGTTGTGGCGTACAGGCTTGGTTGCTCCACGGCATGTGGGATCTTCCCAGACCAGGGCTCGAACCCTGCATTGGCAGGCAGGTTCTTAACCACTGCGCCACCAGGGAAGTCCTGCCCGGTATACTTTTTCTTTTTTAACATATTTATTGGAGTATAATTGCTTTACAATAGTGTATTAGTTTCTGCTTTAAAACAAAGTGAATCAGCTATACATATACATATATCCCCATATCTCCTCCCTCTTGCGTCTCCTTCCCACACTCCCTATCCCACCCCTCTAGGTGGTCACAAAGCACCGAGCTGATCTCCCTGTGCTATGCGGCTGCTTCCCACTAGCTATCTATTTTACATTTGGTAGTGTATATATGTCCATGCCATTCTCTCACTTCGTCCCAGCTTACCCTTCCCCCTCCCCGGGTCCTCAAGTCCATCTTCTACGTCTGCATCTTTATTCCTGTCCTGCCCCTAGGTTCTTCAGACATTGTTTTTTTTTTAGATTCCACATATATGTGTTAGCATATGGTATTTGTTTTTCTCTTTCTGACCTACTTCACTCTGTATGACAGTCTCTAGGTCCATCCACCTCACTACAAATAACTCAATTTCGTTTCTTTTTATGGCTGAGTAATATTCCATTGCATATATGTACCACATCTTCTTTATCCATTTGTCTGTCAATGGGCATTTAGGTTGCTTCCATGACCTGGCTATTGTAAATAGAGCTGCAATGAACATTGTGGTAAATGATGCTTTTTGAATTATGGTTTTCTCAGGGTATATGCCTAGTAGTGGGATTGCTGGGTCATATGGTAGTTCTAGTTTCAGTTTTTTAAGGAACCTCCATACTGTTCTCCATAGTGGCTGTATCAACTTACATTCCCACCAACAGTGCAAGAGGGTTCCCTTTTCTCCACACTCTCTCCAGCATTTATTGTTTGTAGATTTTTTGATGGTGGCCATTCTGACTGGTGTGAGGTGATACCCCACTGCAGTTTTGATTTGCATTTGTCTAATGATTAGTGATGTTGAGCATCCTTTCATGTGTTTGTTAGCAATCCGTATTTCTTTGGAGAAATGCCTGTTTAGGTCTTCTGCCCATTTTTGGATTGGGTTTTTTGGTTTTTTTGATATTGAGCTGCATGAGCTGCTTGTAAATTTTGGAGATTAATCCTTTGTCAGTTGCTTCATTTGCAAATATTTTCTCCCATTCTGAGGGTTTTCTTTTCATCTTGTTTATGGTTTCCTTTGCTGTGCAAAAGCTTTTAAGTTTCATTAGGTCCCATTTGTTTATTTTTTGTTTTTATTTCCATTTCTCTAGGAGGTGCCGCCCTGTATACTTTAAATTCACCTCAATAGATAAGTACCATTCCTGTTTCTGAGGGAGCCAATTATGAACACTGAATAAATAAGTGTGTTCTAGCCACTGGAACATCTAATCAAATATGCTGTACTAATGGCAGATGCCAACTTCCCCTTCCCGCACATGTGTGATTTTACAAGATTATGAATCACAAATATAAAACACTTTTTTTCAAAGAATAATTAGAATGAATTCATTTTTGTAACAGAATTCCCCTTGCCAGTTTGCTGATAATTATGTACTCTAACAGTCAAGTGAGATTAGTCAAGTATTCCATTTCCCAAAAAAAACCTAGCATAGGGGTTCAGCAAAAGCAGTGTCTGAATTTTTTTCATTTTGAAGATACATCTACTGGGAGCTGTTTAGGTTTCAAATTAAATCTAATATTGCAGACAATCTAATCTTTAGTATTCCTAAACCTGTTACCCTTAGCAGATGTGAGGTTTTTTTTGTTGATACTTGATTCAAATAAAAATTGCCTTTTCATCATTTGTGTCATAGGAGAGAGAATGATTTTGCACTTAGAAATTAAAATTTTCAGGCGCTTGTATCATTGTAAGTCATGTATTTGTCAATGGCTTTGTCTCACATTCATATCTTAGCTCAACATGGGAACTTCCCCTTCTAAATTATCCCTCCCTCTCCATCACCTACTACCGTGTCTTCCTGCTACCTCTTAGCATTTATCACTATCTGAAAATATCTTGTTCATTTATCTGTTTACTTGCTTATGGTCTATCTCCCTCAACAACACCCTCACAGACACTGTACTGTAAGCTCCATGAGGGAAGGAACTTTGTGTTTTGTGTATACAGCAAAACCCCAGTGCCCAACACTAAATGGATATGTCATAAATGGTTATTGAGTGAATGAATGAAAGTATATAAAGTTCATAGTACACAGAACATTTTGTTTAGACCTTGAAATGCCAGTGCTTTAGCATAATGATTTTTTTAAAAACAGAGAAAACCAGTAATAATGAGGGAGATTAAAGAATGCAAATTACATGAAATCTGAAAAGTAAATAATGTTTTTCATAGGGTGATGTGGCAGGCATGACGACTATCTTTAATGCCTACTCATTTTTTTCAAAATTATACAAGAGCTAAGTACTTAGAGGCCCCTCAGTGACCTAAAGGAGATTAATTCAGGTCCCTGAGAGAGGCTTAAATGCTAGGGGAAAAAAACTCATCATTTAGTGGAGGCTGAAATTCTCCCTTAAGAATATCCCTGCTCTAGGCATTTGGAGCTGGGTAAACACTCATTTTGCCCTGTTTATCAGTTGTTCACTTTTTCACACACACATATACCTATAATCTTTCCAATCACCTTCCTATTTATTTTCACTATATCTCTTTAAGTTAGATTAATCTCATATTTTTCAGTTGAGGAGAGACCCACAGAAGAGAAAAGCAGAACAGAGACTAATCGCGGCAATATGAAACCTCAGAGTGCAGCGTTGAGGATTTAAAAACAAGAATAAATAAGGAATCTGTGGCAGAGGTGCTCTTTGCCACCTGCTGTTTGTTCTCCCCTTGTTCTATTGGTAAGAGAACCTGATTTTATATAAGGCAGCAAGGTGTCCAGCTAAAAGACAGCATTTTCAAGAACTCCTTTACAACTAGGAATAGGCAATGTAACTAAATTCCAGTCAATGAAATATATTATATTTGACTTCCAGGAAGGCTATTTAAAGGGAAATGACTGAATAAAGGCATGTGGCACTTTTGCCCTTCTACCTCTCCTCCTTCCAACATCCTGGAACAGATGTGATGGTTGGAGCTCCTGCTGCCCTTTTGGACCATGAAGTAATACCTCGAGAATGGAAGCCATAAACTAGAATAGTGGGACAAAAAGACAGAAAGAGTCTGGATTCCTGATGACTGTGGAGCTACCACACAAGTACTTGACCAGCAACCTCCAAATTTCTATTATTCTCAATTACTATTAATTATATTAATTTCCATTACTATCTTGTTTAAGTCACCATTATACTGAGTTTTCTGTTAGATGCAAACAATCTTAAATGTGTATGTATAAGTATCTAATTCGAGGTGTTATTAGATGTGCTGGGTTCCCATATACCTTCCCACTGATTTCAGCTGAAGCATTTGGAACTTCTAATCCAGCGTTGGATTGGAGTAGCCTACTTAGAGCAGTTTTGCAGCCCATGCACACCTTCTTTCCTGAAGACACCTCCTTCAAGTCCTCTTTCTCGGGTTTCTGTTGTGCCTTCTTTTCTGGCATGTTTCCTCTTACATTGCTAGAATCCATTATTGTCCTACAATCCAAATATTCTTCACATTCTGAATAATACTAGCATCTTTTTTATGACAAAAAAATTGTATTTCATGCACAGTTTTAGTAAACCAATAATTATCTTTGGCCATCTTTGGCAATTCTATTCTCATAGCCACTTATAGGCCTAGTACTTACAACACTTCTGACTGAGCACTTTGGATTTATATTAGGCAATTCCTACACTCACCGAGAAGAGTCAGATACAGACCTCCTCCCTAAGACCTACACATAGTAACATCTATATTCTAAAATCAGTTTTGACTCAGCACTACAATGTAGCTCTACGTGTCTCTAAAGCAATGGCTCTCAAACTTGAGTATGCATCAGAATCACTCGGAGGGCTTGCTGAAACACAGATTGCTGGCTCCAATCCCCAGAGTTTCTGATTAGACAGGTCTGGGGTGGGGTCCACTTGTTGCTGCAGCTGCTACTGCTAATTCAAGAACCAGGCCTTAAGAATTGCTGCTCTAAACCGTGGAGAGCAACTTGAGCTCCCCGGGCGCAAGCAGCCTACCTGGCAGATATAGCCCACCCTCTAAGGGATCAAGATGAAAAACTAGTAGAGCGCTTTTGTGCTGCTACTTAGTACACAAAGACTAACATTAACATTCCATCTAAAGGAAACTCTGTGACCATTTTCTCCTTGATATTCTTTCAACAATGAGGAAAACAATCTAAGTGGTGAAAATATAGCTTTATTTTCATATGATTCAATAAAACCATATTCATTTCATTTTCATCAATTTTTCCTTTTGTTCAATTGACCGACGTGAAAAAGAGGTAGGTCCTCACTGCTCCAAGTGAGCCTGATTCCCACGCAGATACTGGACCATCAGTAATTAAGCCTCATCTCTTAGCTCCTTGAGACCCTGATTTGTGATCTTTGAAGAATCCACTTCAATTCTTTCAGCTTCTTTTGTGGGTGTCAAATATAGAATGAGGGATAAAAGTACATGACTTTCCATATCCACAAGACTACAACCCTGGAATTTAGTTGGAGTGAAGGAAGCTCTCCTTGACTCACAGTTATGACAGAGAGCGGAATGTGGTGACTGGAAGCAGCCACGTAGGTGATTTTACATGTTCCCAAGTTACCAGGTATCTCAAGTAATTTCCCCCAAAGTGCCATACTAGCTAATATGCTAGGGGGGGAAAAAAGATTTTTAAGGGGAAATAATTTACACTATTCTCTATACTTTATACTATCTATATACTTTCATGGCTTTTTGATGTTTCTAGCTGACTTGGAATTTCCCATTGATTTCTAGAAATATATATAAACATTGAAAGTAGGCTCCAGGGTGATGGGCCTCAGGTGCAGTTTGAGAGCCTCTGACACTGCTTAGCAGTTATGTCTGGGCTCAGAGGCAGCATAGTATTATTTCTGCACGTCTGAACTGTTTTATTGCCTCCCAAGCACCTTCACCGTGAGGTGGGCAGGGCTTACATCTTAACAGATGAGAAAACTGAGGTTCTGAGATGTTAGACGACCTGCCCGAAATCATTACTGAGTGGGGATCAGCCACATGTTAAGGCCCTTTTCTGTTTATATCCTTTATAAAGGATATAACTGTGGCCTGGAGGCTGTTTTTTGGAGAGGCTAGGAAAGGCTTAAATACCCCAAAATCTGCCTCAGTACAACAAACATACCCCAGAAACTGGTGAGCCCACCAACCACTCACCCACACCCCACAACCCACCCCCGACACTGCCGGCTGTTTGTTTTGTCATTATCAGACAATTCCAAAGCCTTTGGAGACATAGACACTTGGTGAACTCAAAATCTGCACTTCATGCAGAAGGGATCTATAAAAATCATAAATGCCAAACTGTGAAGAATGGCGACACAAGTCCAGAGAAGTACCTCCTGCAGGTAACAACCTTCAACCACAAAAAACCTACCTGAAGGCACTGAAGAGAGACCCAAAAAAGGTATATTCTGAAGGCTGCTGGGCTCTCATACTCGAGAAAGAAAGAACTTACTCTGTGGCTTACTTGTTTTTTATGGCATTAGCCTGAGGAGGGCCTGTGTGATTTCATTGGTTCAAAGAACCTGAGGACAGAGTTCAGGGCAAACACAGCAGCTGGAAATTGAGAGGAGATATCCAGGAAATGGGGATGGGGTCTAACTCCTGGGACTATAAACTCCTGTCCAAATCTCTGGCTGACCCTTGACCCATACACCTGTGAGGCCAACTCCAAGCAGCCCCAGATAAGTTTAAAAGAACTGAACTGAAATCTCAGCAGCCACTCACACTAGGGGAGTGTTTATTGTTTGTGTTTAGCCAAATTAACTGATTTAAAAAATAATCAGTCAATACTGTTCAGAGGATCTAAAAGAATCCAGTTCAAACTCCGGTGTATTTGATTCCAAAGCGATCTTTCTAGCTGCTTCCTAGCTATTTAAGTAATCTCCTTTCAAGCACTGTAGGTGGGAATGGGAAAATTAGCACATCTTCCTTGAAAAGTTTGGCAATGACGATCCAGAGTTTAAAACCCCACAGCTGGAAATTTATCCTATAGATATACTCACATATATGTAAAACTGCTAACGCACAAGGTTACTCGCTGTGGCAATATCTGTAATAATATAAGCTTGACTTCTATCTAACTATCCATCAACAGAGAACTGGCTAAATGCCTTGTGACACTTCCAAATAATGGAGTATTCTTCAGCCTTAAAAAATAAAATACATAAAAATGAGGAACCCCTTTAAGGGCTGATATTGAATCATCTCCAACATATATTATTAAGCGAAATAAGCAAGGCACAAAGCAGTATTCATTGTTCTCCAATATCCCTTCACACTTCTTCCAAAATTTTTAGCCAGATACTTCCTCATCTGGAATCGACTACCTTTTCCAGTGTCCCTTGCAGCTGGGTGTGGCCATGGGATTGAGGTCTCCTCAATGAGGTTTGAGCAAAACTCTTATGTGGCAGATTCCAGGACGCTTCCTTAGACACAGGTATTCTGTGACCTTTGCCCTTTGTCTTCATTGGACACATCCTTCATTGGATACACTCCATCCTGCTGTAGAACATAGATTCTCTCATCTTGGTTCATGATTGAGCTGGAAGAAACCTGAATGCTTCTTGGAGTTCCAGCAAGTACCAGCTCTGGATCACATACACTTGGAATTTTACATGAGAGAGAAACTTCCATCTTGTTAAAAATCACAGTTAGTTTGGGTCTTGAGTTATTTGAAGTTGAATCTAATCCTAACTCTTACACAGGTATAAACACTGCAAGGATTTTGCCAGATCTGGCTAATTTGCCCTCCAGAAAGACTGTGCCAATTTGCACTGCAACGAGTACTATATGAATGGGTAGAGAGCTCTTTTTGCTACACTGTGCTGCCTCCCAGATGCCAGCTGCCGGATGCCAGCTGCCGGATGCCTGATGGATCCAGAGACAGGTAGAAAGGACCCACAAATGTGACCTGGACACCAGGACAGGCAGAAGTACCAATGCCAACAAGAAGGAACTTCAGAAATTGAAGCTTCCCTTACTGACACTGGTTTCAACTAACCAGCCTCTCTTGTTCTTCTCACTTTCTTCAGGTTCTAGAGCTTTGGTCTCTTCTATTCTGAGTCCCCTCCAATACCAGCCCCAGACCTGTTTCCTGGTGGGAAACCAAGAATTTGGATGCCTGCCCCTCAAATAGGGAAAGAAAGGGCAGCAGGCTTCACCCAGTGTCCGCGTCTCCTGCCTGCTGAATGCGGCACCGGCCAGCAGAGTGGGTTGTGCTGATCCACAGCCCTGACTGATAATATCAAACAAGCAGGAAATACGAAGATATGATGAGGAAGCTATTTAATTCTCTTTCCCGCTGTCCCTTCTGGTCATGCTATTTTCTGCTCCTGGGTAGAATCTTAGGTAGGTGCCATAGCTTTTGACATCACTCGGGGATATTCTAGAGTCTAGCCCAGCCTAATAATCATAAGAAGCCAAGTATCATTCAATTTAAAATTCCCCCCCACCCCATTTCAAGCTTCTGTAGAGGGAAAAGAGAAGACAGACTGTTTCTTTCCTCTTTCTCACTCTTCCTCCTCACCTCCATCACTAGCTACAATTTTGGGATCCTCATAGGACAGAGATGTTGGAGGGTACATACTTGTAATGAGTAGAAGGTCCCAGAGATCTAATGCACAGTATAATGAATATTGACAACCATACTATATTATAATCATTAGACTTGCTAAGAGACTAGAACTAATTAATTACTCCAACCACTAAAAAGGAGTGACAATTATGTAACATGATAAAGGTGCTAATTATCAATTGCTACAATGGCAATCATATTGCAATATATAAATGTATCAAATTAACCTGTTGTACACCTTAAATTTACACAATGTTTTATGTCAAATACGTTTCAAGTCAAAACAAAAATAAATAAAAATTTTAAATGTGGTGACCCTCCAAGGTTGGAATGACAGAGATAAAGGGCACAAGAGCTCTCACTTGACTGCTACTGGTGCCCTCTTTGTGGGACAGATGACAAACGTTGATTCTTCCTGTCACAAAAGACTTTTGAGGGTTGTTTGGAGATTTCTGCAGGTGTGGATTTTAACCTCCCTCATCCCCAGTGCTTCCCAGAGAAAAATGCTTCTTTGGCAAGGGGGGGATCCTTCACTCCCGCCATGTGTTCCCGGAGAATGTCTGAAGATCCTGTTAAAGACAACGTACACTCAGCTCTATCTGTGAGCGTCTCATCTAATGGTGTACAAGAAACACACACGTGTCCCCGACATCAGAGGACATGCAACTTGCCTCTAAGGAAGCCCTTCCTTCCGGCTAAGTCCACAACCAGGCTTTACATACACCTCCCCCAGCATAGGCAGACACCAATCCCTCTGCCCTAAAGCTCTGGTGGATGACTATCAAGTTTTCTGAGTGGTTTTATTGAAAGCTCCTTTGCTTGAATAGAAGGGAAGGAACAGCCCCCATCCCACTCTCCTCTTCCCCCAGGGTGGGGTAGAAGGAGAACTTGCAGAGGACACCACAGTTCTCTCTCCTAGAATCAGCTTTACTCTTATTATTCCAATGACCTCTCAGGAATTCTTAGCATTCTCTTGCATCACCTCGAAGTGGATAATAATCCAAGGTCACAAAGCAGGTTTGGGAACTCACTCTCTTTGCATGTGCTACAACAGATGGCCTAGTCCCTGCCTTGCGAGGGTCCTTGGCACACTTTGTTTTATTTTTAAGCCTTTGGGTCTTCAAACAGTTAACACTGTTTGCCTCCAGGGAGAGAAACTGTCTGTTGGCGAACACAGGAGTGGGCAGAAGAATTTTCAGAATACACTAAAGAGATATGCTGCAAAAAACGTCTCTGCCGTTTTTCTGGTAGACTGCCTCTTCGTTTTAAATACCCAAACGTCCTAGAATATATACTTCTCAAGACGTTTTTCAGCCAACGTTTACATAAGAAAAAAATTATATTAACATTCCCCAAATACTTTTCAGGAAAAGTCTTATGTTATAGTCCAAAACCAATTGGTAGAATATTAGAATCTCACTTAAATAGTTTTGAAAAGTGTACTGAGTGTCAGCACCAGGTTTCTGCCTCAAAGATGGTGCTGACGCAGAGACACGACCGCCTGCAAAACAAATATTGTTTATAACCATATTAGTTGTTTGGTGACACGGAGCATTTTTTATCCTAGCAAAACTGTTTAACAGTGTTTTGATTATATTTTAGGAAATTTAGGGGGCTTAGGGTCGATATTTAATGCGTTATAATTTTTCTTATTTAATATTTTACTTACTAGAGCAATGTTTCATAATCCTGCCTAAAGAGCATAAGGCTCTCTGTAATTTTTCTTTGACCGACAATTTACTAATGGCTGGTCCCAGTTAGATATCTGCTTGTAAATGACTGATAATTGCAAACAATTTCCGTCCAGTAGAAAAGTTTTCCCCAAAGTTTTATTGCCCTGAATTACATTAACCAGTTTTGCATCCGCTTATCAACCTCATTTTATATTCTTTCTTTCAATGACTATAGATACATATGTTTCTCCTATGCTCCTTTGAACCAGTGTTACGTTCCTACTGGTTTCATTATTAATGAATTAAGTATGTTTTTAAACATGTGCTCACAGTATGTTTGTATTAGAGTCATGTTTTTAGCTTTCTGAAAATTCTAAAATGATAATTCAAATGTTGAATGAAGAAATTTTAGAACCACGATCATATCATTCCATTTACATGAAATGATGTGTGTACGTGTATATGAAAAATAAAGAAATATTTGAAATAATTTTTACCAAGATAGTTAACGTTAGGGGTTTTGAAACCGAGGGTAATCATCAGTTAGACCCATTAAATCTGGAACCTGCCTTCACTGATCACGCTTGCTTTAACTGTTGCTACAAAAACTTTCATGTCCTCCAAGCAGCATGTAGCCTAGACTATAACGTGTTTGCCTGAGTTGTTTTTTTGTTTTGTTTTGTTTTTTTTCTTTTTTTAGGAATTTGGAGTCAGCTGTGTCCAGTTCAAGCTCAAGCCAGTTAAGAATGGTTAGGACCACCGACCCTCCACCTAGGTGTATGCCAGTGATCTTTTGACATCAGAGGACCAAAAACTTTACCCTCAGAAAGTGCGAACCCACCATTTTCTGATCACGGGTCCAGTGGGGAAGCCTGCAGGTGTTACGCCTGCGCAGAACGACAATTACCGGAACTTTTTATTTTCAATCATTCTTCCGCAGGCTCCCCTCGCCTCAGGCAACCCTGCTTCTTTATCCCAAAAATACCCCGAGCCCCTTGCCTTAGGAGAGATGGATCTGAGAATTGTGCTCCTATCTCGTCGCCTGGTTGCCTGGAGAATAAACCCTTTCTCTGCGGCAAACGTTGGCATCTCAGCGTTTGGCTTGCTGCGCATCAGGAAAAACAGGCCTGGGTTCAACAACGTTTTTCTCTGAGAGGTGGGTAGAGTGTTTTTCACTTTCTTCTAAATACATTCCTTTACTGTTTACATTACTTTACAATGGACTTGCACCACTTTTTAAATTAGGGGGAAAATAATACAGTTTATTCTCATTGTTCATGGTAATAATGTTCTATAAAGTTGCCGCAAATACTGAATTAGCAAATACTGAGCCCTTGCTAATAGGGGAAATACAGGGTTAGTTTCCGGCAAGCTTCTGGTCACAAAATTTTTGTCAGCTGATCAGTGTACGTACCCTTGTTTTATGTGTGTTTCTGTTTAAAAACATTTATATAATATATATTATTGACTCACTAACACTGAATTCACAGACAACAGCACTATAACTTATGCCTGAACAAAGCTTATCTATACACTTAGACACATCAGCACTGTGCTTGAGGGCCAGTTTAAGCAACAGATTCACCAACAAACAACAAAAAGCACAAAAATGCAACAACAACAAAAAATGGCACTAAATAGACTACGAAAACGACACTGGTTTTCAGCATGACAGTGAAATGAGAAAGCAGAGTATTGCCTCATTTAACCTCAGTTGGGAACGTGAGTATTGGCTGACTCAAATTTTTCACTGCTTTGTACATTATAATTTAGAACATATAATGTTAAAGTTCTATAAATTATAATTTTAGAATGTCAGAAAGCTAAAACATGACTCTAATACATATCATGAGCACACACTAAAAATCTATTTAATTCATTAGTAAGGGAACAAGCACAATAGTAATGCTGGTTCAAGGGAGCATAGGAAAGACCTTGAAAGTGCCACCAGTATTGACTTGGGGGTTACAAATAAATTTTAGCAAGTTGGTGAATTCAAAATGCTGAATCCACAAATAATGAGGATAGACTATATAGCTATTTTTTACCATTTGAAACTATAATACAAAAGAATTTCTTAAATCGTCTATGTAAGTTTTGCCTCACCTGCTAGACTCTGAGCTCTAGAAGACAGGGATGATTTCTCATTCATAACGAAATACTCAACAGCTAGCTAAGTGCCTATAGTATGTGTTTAATGTTCTTTTCTCACCACCACCCACTTCTCTGAATGACAAACTACAGAGCACACACAAAAATTTATTCTCAGTTCTGTAAAGAAGTTCTGCTGTTTAGAAATCATCTCTCATTGTTTTTAGCCACCCAGCATCTAAAACTCTGTGGTGAGAGAACTCCCACCTAAGGCAAAGTTTACCTCCCTCTTGAAAAGCTGAAAATGCCAGACTTTCTTCCACAGCCTCCTTTGTAGCTAGAATGCAAGTTATGACCTAGGGTCCACCAATCACAGGAGCCCAACTCAGGTGCTGAATTCAAAGCTTGTACGTGAACCAGCAGGTATCCTGCAGAATCCATATCAATGTGGGTAGTGACAGTGGAAACTACTACAAGCCATTTCGAAAAGCAGCTAGAGAAACAGTCCTAGTGAAGGTGGTCAGTGTCCAGTAGTGTCACTAGCACTGACAACATGAACTGCAGAGTCTGTACAGTGGGACCCACATTGTGGCATGATAATGGACATTATTTCTGGTTGTGAAGTCTCTAAGTTGGTTCTATGAGCCCTCTGGAAAACAAGCAAGATATCCTTCTAATAGCCTTTTAATTAATTCCTTTTCTGCCTCAGTTAGCAAAAAAATGGTTTCTGGTGCGGTACTTCCCTGGTGGTCCAGTGGTTAAGACTCCGCGCTTCCACTCTAAGGGGCGTGGGTTCAATCCCTGGTCGGGGAACTAAGATCCTGCATGCCACGCGGCGTGGCTAAAAAATGAAAAAGAAAAAAAGAAGGAAATGGTTTCTGTTGCCTGCAGCTAAGAATCCTGACTGATACATATATACATACACACATACACACATATATGGAATTATCCTCCTAGATAACAATTCGGTCTCAATTTGACAGCTTTAACAAAGAGCAAAATTACAACAGATTAAATAATAACATGTGTTGAGCATGCACAATGTACCAGGCACTTTACTTATATTATCTGATTTATCTTATCTGGTAGATACTGTTTTCAGTATTTTTTTATGGAAGTATGGTTGATTCACAATGTTGTGTTAATTTCTGCTGTACAGCAAAGTGATTCAGTTATACATATATATATACATTCTTTAATTTTTTTTCCATATGGTTTATCATATGATATCGAATGTAGTTCTCTGTGCTATACAGTAGGACCTTGTTGTTTATCCATTCTATATATAAAAGCTTACATGGTAGATACTGTTTTGATTCTCACTTTACAGAAAAGGAAACTGAAGCTTAAAAGTGTATGGTAGAGGATGAGGTTACCACCCCTATATCCATTCTTCTCTTCTTCCTCAGCAGTAGAAAATCCAATTTTTAGCTGGACACAAGTAACCAAAACAGAGATTTACATTTCTCAGACTCCTTTTTTTCCAACTGTGACAACCTTAAAAAAGAGCCAATGATATGTAAACATGAGCATTGTATGGCTACTCCTTGAAACTTACTTAAAAGATTAGTTGGCCTTTACCTTTGCCTTTTTATTCTTTCAATTTGCTGGGATGTAGATGTAATGGCTGGAATTCAAGCAATTCTCTTGTACTATGAGGATACACACTGAGAATGTTGATCTAGCAAAATAGAAACTAGGTCCTTGATGACCATGTAGCCACCATATCAGCTCTCTACTGCCTATGTCTGAATTTCCTTTATGTTAAAAATAAATAAATAAATCTCTATCTTGTTTAAACCACTGTTAGTTTAGGATTTTCTGTTGTTTAGAGGTGAATGCTAACAAATTTAAGAGGTAATATGCCCCAAATCACTCAGCTAGTGATGAGACAGGAAATGAAGCATAGTGCCAGAGTCCTTGGCCACTGCACTCTCTCTACTGAGCCGTGGTGCCTCAGTGCCACCATATATTAAATCCAGAAAGATCTGGGAGAAGACCACACACCTCTCAGAATTTGGTAATAACAGTGTTTTCTCTATTTAGGCTCTAGAAATCTTATTTTTCTCAGGGCAGAGAAGAGGAGAGGATTAATCTTTTCTCTTCCTACTTTCCCAAACTTCCACGCTCTATGATTTTCTTCATTCCCTTTTTTTTCACCTAAAATAAAATAAAAATAACATCATGCACCTTTTGAGTAACCAGACTCTAAATCGACAGGCTACTTTTCACTCCAGAGCCAATAAGGATTCACTTAGAGACATTTATTTATTAGTTAGTTAACTATGAACAGTGAAAAGTTGATGAAGCAATGAAGAATATATATTTAGGCTAATTTTTTTCTACTCTTCTTTTATTCTGTTGTCTTCGATAAAGTTTTGTTTCTAACTCAGGTAATACCTAGACCTGAAATGAGTTTAACCTACAGTCAAGCCAAACTTAATGTTTCTCAGTGGTTCTCACTTTATCTTCCTGGTCATTTAAAAAATCTACATAAAAACAAAACAAAATTAGAAGACAAGAATCGTGATGCTCAGTTATAGAAACGAAAACTGGAAGATTTTATAAAAGCAGAAAACAGGTTTTAGTGAAATTTTATCTGCTTTTGTACCCCATAAAATGGATAGACCCCAGCTTTCAGATTCCTGTAGTATAAAGTAGAACTAAAAACGCCTGACCTTTGTCCTGCTTCCTTAAACAGAAAACTTGAGCAAGGCTCTTATCACGTAAAATTATTACAGCAAGTATCTCTCACCTGATCTTAAATGGAAGAATATAAAATTTTGTACCAGAGAGCCTAGCTCTACTGTAGTCTCCTTTCTATGAATTTTTAGTGCATTTTGCAGCCAGCAGAGGGAGGGTCATATGAATTATTTTTGAAGCTTCTGCTATATTCAGACATTTTTAAAAAATGAAAACTGCCATATCTACCAAGTCTATCTTCCCCAGACAAAATTGAAAACCCCGGAAATTTTTGCTCTTCTGATCACTCTTCCCCATCACAGAGCTGTTCATGTGATCATGAACATCCTGTCATGCATCTTAGGACCCACGACCATACTGCCTCTCCCAAACTCTGGGTTTTTCTTAATTCATAATTTGCTCCTCCACATTTATTCATTCAGCAAACGTTTACTGTAGTTTAGTATGAGTAAGGCACCATGCTGGATCTGTAGATGTAAAGATGGCTAAGATAAGGGTCTTGGATTGGAACAATTTACTCACTAGTGACTGGTAATAAAAACGGCACACACACAGCAGATCCATGTCTGGCGGGCCTGAAACTTGTAAAGACTGGGGAGCCCTCTTTAAGCAAAAGAGCATTTGGGGGTACAAAATTAGGTATGAAAATGAGTATTTAGAATGAGAAAGTAAAAATCATTTTACTGATTTAAATCATTTAAATCATTTTAAACACCTGAGGCTTAGAGAGTCAGATCTATTTCTTCTAACATCTCTTTAGGCAATTTATCAGAAATGCTCCCTGATTGCAACCTGGCTTCCCCTCCCCACTTAGAAACACCCTATAACTCCCAGCAACTCCCAGCACCCACAGCAGCCTGAGCAAGTGAGAGACCCAAAAGTTTAACTCTTATTAGCTTCTTGGTATTAATGTTAATCTGCCTCTGGACGCACACACTTTGTATATTCTCTAGAAGTAGGTTCAAAGTACCAAGGGAGCTTAAGGAGGACATGGCTTTGCTCTAGTTGGGGACTATTTCCTGGAGCAATTAAAGCTTAAGAAAAGCCAACAAAGAGATGGGTAAAAAATGGAAGAGGAACTGGAATTTCTGCCCAGTTGAGAATTTCAGGGTTTACAAAGCCACCTCATTCCCATTCTGGTGTTTTTTTTTTTGTTTTTTGTTTTTTAAATTTTTTATTGGAGTATAGTTGATTTACAATGTTGTGTTAGTTTCAGGTGTACAGCAAAGTGAATCAGTTATATATATACATATAAGCACTCTTTTTTAGATTCTTTTCCCATGTAAGTCATTACAGAGTATTGGATAGAGTTCCCTGTGCTCTACAGTAGGTCCTTATTAGTTATCTATTTTATATATAGTAGTATGTAGATGTCAATCCCAATCTCCCAATTTATCCCTCCCTGCCCTTCCCCCCTTATAACCATAGGTTTGTTTTCTATATCTGTGACTCTATTTCTGTTTTGTAAATAAGTTCATTTGTACCTTTTTTTAGCTTCCACATATAAGTGATATCATATATTTGTCTTTCTCTGTCTAACTTAGTTCACTCGGTATGACAATCTCTAGGTCCATCCATGTTGCTGCAAATGGCATTATTTCATTCTTTTTTATGGCTGAGTAATATTCCATTGAATATATGTACCACATCTTCTTTATCCACTCCTCTGTCAATGGACATTTAGGTTGTTTCCATGTCTTGGCTATTGTAAGCAGCACTGCAATGAACATTGGGGGTGCATGTATCTTTCCGAATTATGGTTTTCTCCGGATATATGCCCAGGAGTGGAATTGCTGGATCATATGGCAACTCTATTTTTAGCTTTTTAAGGAACCTCCATACTGTTCTCCATAATGGTTGTACCAATTTACATTCCCACCAACAGTATAGGAGGATTCCCTTTTCTCCACGCCCTCTCCAGCATTTATTATTTGTAGATTTTTGGCTGATAGCCATCTGGCCAGTGTGAGGTGGTATCTCATTGTAGTTTTGATTTGCATTTCTCTAATAATTAGTGATGTTGAGCATTCATGTGCTTTTTGGCCATCTGTATGTATTCTTTGGAGAAATGTTTATTTAGATCTTCTGCACATTTTTTGATTGGGTTATTTGTTTTTTTGATTTTGAGCTGCATGAGATGTTTGTATATTTTGGAGGTTAATCCCTTGTCAGTTGCCTTGTTTGCAAATATTTTCTCCCATCCTGTGGGTTGTCTTTTTGTTAATGGTCTCCTTTGCTGTGCAAAAGCTTTTAAGTTTAATTGGGTCCCATTTGTTTATTTTTGTTTTTATTTGCATTACTCTAGGAGGTGGATCAAAAAAGATCTTGCTGTGATTTATGTCAAAGAGTGTTCTGCCTACGTTTTCCTCTAGGAGTTTGATAGTATCCAGCCTTACATTTAGGTCTTTAATCCATTTTGAGTTTATTTTTGTGTATGGTGTTATGGAGTGTTCTAATTTCATTCTTTTACATGTAGCTGTCCAGTTTTCCCAGCACCACTTATTGAAGAGGCTGTCTTTTCTCCATTGTATATTCTTGCCTCCTTTGTCATAGATTAGTTGACTGTAGATGTGTGAATTTATCTCTGGACTTTCTATCCTGTTCCATTGATTTATATTCTGTTTTTGTGCCAGCACCATACTGTCTTGATTACTGTAGCTTTGTAGTATAGACCTCCCACCTTTGTCTTACCTGTGATGTTAAAGATGTCACATTCTTTTTCTCTTATGTTTTAGATTCACTGGTTTCAAATCCTTTCAGTTGAATACCCATTCTTAAAATCCAAGAGATTAAAACTGAACACCAGAGCTTATTAATACCCAGGTTAGGGGAAAAAATTATATCTAATGGAAAAATCCTAGTTAGGACATGCTGTAACCAACAGAGATGAACACTGTCTCATAAAAGGGTATTTGTTATTGGTGAAGTCCTTGTTGTCATGGAGACAGAGGTCTGAGACTCAATGATAGATGTGCTTTGCTCCTTATTATTCCTTACTCTTCATTCTCTTTCCTCCTTGGAAACTCTAGGACCCTTTACCTCCCCTGACCCCACCCCACAAGTTGTCTTCACCCTTTTCTCATTCCATGCTGTTTTCACCCTGGATGATCTTATTCACCACCCAGGTAAACCATTGTCTAAGTGTGGGATTCCCAAATCAGCATCTCCACCTCAGCTCCAAATCTGTGTTTTGCCTGCCAGCCTGACATCCCCACTCACATTTCTCATAGTATGTCGAACCCTCCCAGTCAAACTGCTTGAAAACTCAGTCACTGTTGACTCATTGCTGCCCCACATTCCCACATTTAATCTATCATCAAGTCTTGTCATTTCACCTTGGTAATGCCTCTTCTCTCCATCCACCCAGGTTCTGAGTAGCATCATCTCATCATTTCTTAATTGAATTTTCAGCTGATCTCACTGAGTCCAATCCCTTGGCTCATCCATGGATCCTTCACATCAGGGAGGCACTAGGGCACAGAGTAAGTGGCCAGGTTCTAACATGGGTTCCAACAGAACCTCAGCTCCCTTGATTTGTGACTGCCAGCAAGTGACTTAATTAAACTAAACCTCAATTTCTTCATATAGGAAATGGAGGCAATTATAAGTCATAAAGATGCTGTAAGGAGTACATACAATAATGTATATAAAATGTCTAGTATATAGAAATGCTTAATACATTTCACCTGTTATTATCATAATTCTTATCAGAGTTATGATCTAAAAATATAAACTTGGTCATGTGTTAGACATTATTAGAACACACTATATCCTGGCTTTTTCTCCTTTGAGGTACGTGGAAGACTGCTTCCTAGCCACTTTCCAAATAATGGGGCCATGTGACTAGTTCTAACAGATGGACTCTAAATATAGAAGATTAGGTATGAGATTTTTAAAATTATTATTTATTTGTTTATTTACTTTTGGCTGTGTTGGGTCTTCGTTGCTGTGCACGGGCTTTCTCTAGTTGCATCCAGCGGGGGCTACTCTTTGTTGCGGTGCACAGGCTTCTTGTTGCAGTGGCTTCTCTTGTTGAGGAGCACAGGCTTTAGGCGCGTGGGCTTCAGTAGTTGTGGCACACAGGCTCAGTAATTGTGGCTTGCGGGCTCTAGAGCACAGGCTCAGTAGTTGTGGTGCATGGGCTTAGTTGCTCCGCGGCATGTGGGATCTTCCCAGACCAGCGATCGAACCCGTGTCCCCTGCATTGGCAGGTGGATTCTTAACCACTGCGCCACCAAGGAAGCCCCCAGGTATGAGATTTTGATGTGCTTTCTTCTCCCATTTGATGACCAAGGAAGCCATATGTTCCAGATGGTGCTTCTACAAGATGGTGGAGGCTCCATCAGCCCGTGTCCATCTAAGTGACCATAGAGCAGAGCCCCACAGAACGTTGCAATGGACACATAGTGTGAGCAACTCAGACTTAGGGGATTTTTGAAGTTATTATCACAGCAGAGCCTAGCTGCTCTATCCTGACTAATACAGGACATCTCATTTCTCACTGCTCAAACCTGGCGATTTGCCCTAACACATGTAAGATCTCCTAAAATAGATGGACCAACAAACACCAGAAGTTCTAGTTAAGTAGAGACAAAAAAATGTCTGTAGTTTTCATTTATTTTTCAAAGTTATTATCTCTGTATACATTTACTTGAAAGTGACTTTTTAAAAAAAAAACACAAATGAGGCTGGCTTAGGTAAAATCGGAAATTTATTAAGCAAAATAGGAAATTTATTAACCTACATAAATTAAAAGTCCAAGACTAGAGTGAGTACCGGGCATGCTGGATACAGAGGCATAGGCGAGATATCAAGGACTTAGTATTGCTCGTTCCATGATTCAACTCTGTTTTTTGTTTGTGTGTGTATGTGTATATGTGTGTGTGTGTGTGTGTGTGTGTGTGTGTGTGTGACAACAATGTTTTCTGGCAAAGTCTCCTCTTTTATTGAAAAAAATGGCTGCCAGTTCTTCCAGGATCACCCTGTTTTCTCTTACAGCAGCTTCAGCTCAAAGAGTAATTTTCTCCCAATGGTTCTGGCAAAAGTCCTGGCATTCATGCTAATTGGACCAAATTGAGTCACATACCCACCCACAGAACCAGTTACAGTGACCAGAGGAATACAATATTCTGATTAGCTGCTCCAAGTTGTGTGCTGGTTCTGGGGAGACACATGGACTGCAACAGGGGAATAGAGGTTCCCTGGGAAAAATCAAGGTACTGCTGCCAAAAGCAGGGTGAATGAACATAGGATAGGTAAAAATAACATGTTCACAGAATATGTGACCAGATAAGGAACTTTATGAAGAAGTCCCAATGATAAGATAAAAACCTACCATATTTGCCTTACCATGAAAGGACCATCTTTCCTCTGAGTGCATTGTAAGGTTCAAAATAGTAAGCTTTCAGCTACATACCACTCCCATTACCCACCAAGCCCATGTGTAGTAGGCTTATAAAATTAGTCAAAGCTTTGTGACTTTAGATTACATTTACATTATTCATGTTATCAAATGTGAAATCTAAAAGGAAAAAAGTGTAACAATATAAATGGTTTTCTTTCCTTTCCTGTTGTTGGGGTGTGTGTGTGTGTGTGTGTGCGCGCGTGTGTGTATACACACGTGAATAAGCATGTTTATATGTTGTTTTGTTTCTTTGCCTCATATATCAAAGCCTTGGAGACTTGCTGTCTTCCAAGATGGGGTGAAATTCCCCCATCAGCCATTTTACCCTCCACATCTCTTTTCCCAAGTGAGCCATTCCTGTTTCCCAAGAGTTTTTGGCTTCAGCAGCTTGAGTGAAGCAGTAACAGCACAAAGTAATGTGTAGAGAGAATCAACTATTGCCGATTTAATCTGCCTCTTACTGTGACGGGGCTTCAGAAAACCTTGAAATGGGGCACTGATCTTTGGCTCCTCTGCACCTTGTGAAAGATAGAGGGATTTATTGATAAAACCATCTCCCCCACTGGGTTGTAAGGGCCTCAAGGACTTAGAACTTGTTTTACTGATGTCTGTCTCCACAGCACCCAGTATGAGGGACTACAGGATGAATGGACTCTGCCCCCAAGTCATTCATAGTCTAGTCGAAACATTAAACTGGTGTATGAATAACCAAAAATATAGCACAGAGTGTAAACTACTGATGCAAGGGCTTTGGAATTTCAAAGAAGGAAGCACTTTTCTCTGGCCAAACGGACAAGAATTTTTTTTTTTTTACTAAGGAGGTAGCTTTAAGAGTGGTAGCAGAGGGAGGGGCAGAGCTGGGGCAGGAAACTCCAGGCAGAGGAACTGCTAGAAAAGAGGACAAAAAGGTGACATTTTTGTCTTAATCACTAGCACCAGAATAGGAGAGAACATCCTTTGTTTGGAAAATTCTTTGGTAAGCTACTAAACTAAGGGTGAGAACTTCAAGCTCATGGGTGACTACTTGCTTCAAGCAAATATCCCAATCCCTACCCTGTACTGGGTGAGGCAAAGGAAAGACTCTGACACACAGCTAGATTGGGGGCCCGATGCCCTGAGCCATACACTCTCCCATGTAGAATGCGCTAAGCATTTGGGGAAATGGCAAGGAGCTCAGAGGGGCTGCTTAAGTGTGTCATGGATGACAGCCTGAAAATATAAGTTGGGGCCATAGCATAAAGTGCAAAATGCTGATTATGGAATTTGGAGTTTATCCTGATACCAATCGTCTTAGGCTAGAGCTCTTTTCAGTAATGTCCCCACTGTCCCTCTTTTTTTTTTTCTTAAGAGAGATCCTGTATACACTTTACCCAGTTTCCTTCAATGGTAACATTTTGTAAAACTCATACGGGGAGTTCCCTGGTGGCCTAATGGTTAGGATTCTGGGCTTTCACTACCGTGGCCCAGGTTCAGTCCCCTGCTGGGGAACTGAAATCCTGAAAGCCGTGCAGTGCGGCCAGAAAAAAAAAAAAAAACTCATATAAAATGGCATCCAGGATATTAACAATGATACAATTTACCAACCTATTCAGATTTTCCTAGTTTTATTTGTACTCATTTGTGTGTATGTGTGTATTTTGTCCTATACGATTTTATCACATGTGTAGGTTTGTGGATCCACCACCAACCACAGTCAAGAAATTGAAGAGTATTAGCATTTCAAAGATACCTCGTATTATCCTTTTGTAACTACACCCGCCTCCCTGCCATCTCACATCACCCTCAACCCTCATCCCTAACCCCTGACAACCATTAATCTGTCCTCCACTTCTAAAATTTTGTCAGTTCAAAATGTTCCATAGGTGGGATTATACAGTATGTAATTTTGGAGGATTAACTTTTTCCACTACATGTGATTTCCTCATGATTCATCCAAGTTCTTACATGTGTCAATCGATTGTTTTTCGTTGCTAAATAGTATTCCAGGAAAGACCTGCACCACAGTGTGTTTAACCGGTCATCTGTTGGAGGACTTCTATGTTGTTTCCAGCTTTGGCTATTACAGATAAAGCTGTTATGACCATTCATGTACAGGGTTTTTTGTGAACATAAGTTATCATTTCTCTGGGTTAAATGCCCAAGTGTGCAATCTCTGGGTTGTATGGGAATTGGATGTTTAATTTTATAAGAAATGGCAATTTTACATTTCCATTAGAAATGAGTATGAGCTATTCAGTCTCTCCACACCTTCTCCAGTGTATGAGGTTATCGTCATTTTTTATTTTAGCCGTTCTGAAAGGTGTGTAGTCATAACTCATTGTAGATTTTATTTGCGTTCCCATGATGGCTAACAATGTTGAGCATCTTTTCATGGGCCTATTTGCCACCTGTGTATCCTATTTGGTGAAATGTCTGTTCATGCCTTTGCCCATTTTCTAATTGGGTTGTTTGTGTCTTTACTCTTGGGTTCTGAGGGTATTCTAGATATTTGTCCTTTGTTGGATATGTGGTTTGCAAACAATTTTTCCCATTCTGTAGCTTGTCTTTTCACTCTCTTCTCATGGGCTTTCACAGAGCAAAATTTTTAATTTTGATGAGTTCAAATGGATTAATTTTTCCTTTCATAAATCATCTAAGAAAACTCTGCCTAGATCCTGAAGAATTTGTTTTCTATCTTTTTTTCAAAGAGTTTCACAGTTTTACATTTTACATTTGAGTTCATGACTCATTTTGAGTTAATTTTGATGTTAGATTGAATTTTGTTCAGGTGGAGTTTCATTTTTTGACTATAGATGTCCCATAACTGCAAACCCGTTTTTGAAAAGTCTATCCTTCCTCCGTTGAATTGCTTTTGCACCTTTGTCAAAAGTCAGTTGGGCATCTTTGTGTGGGTCTGCTTCTGGGTTCTCTGTTTTGTTCCATTGATCTGTGTGTCTAACCCTCTACCAATACCACATTGTCTTTTTTTTTTGGCCACACTGCGTGGCTTATGGAATTTTAGTTCCCCGACCAGGGATGGAACCCGTGGCCCTGGCTGTGAGAACGCCGAGTCCTAACCACTGGACCGCCAGGGAATTCCCCACATTGTCTTAATTACTGCAGATATACAGTCAGCCTTAATATCAGGTAGAGTGATTCCTCCTATTTTATTCTTCTTTGTCAAGAATGTTTTAGCTATTTTGGGACCCATGCCTAAATTCTGGAATAACTTCATCTCTATCTCAAAAAAGCTTGCTAGGATTTTGATAGGAATTGCAATAAACCTACAGATCAATTTGGGGAGAATTGACATCTTTACCATGTTGACTCTTCCAATCCATAGCACAGTATGTGTCTCCATTTATTTATGTCTTTGATTTTTTAAATTAGTATTTTGCAATTTTCAGCATATAGATCTTGTACATGTTTTGTTAAGTGTATACCTCAGTATTTCATTTTCTTTGGGGCAACTGTAAATGATTTTGCATTTTTAAATTTCAGTTGCTGCATGTTCATTGTTAGTATATAGAAATGTTACTGATCTGTGTATTGATTCTGTGACTTTGCTGAACTCACTTATTAGTTCTAGGAGGTTTTCTTGTAGAATCCTTGGAATTTTCTGCATAGACTATCACGTCATCTGCAATTAAAGACAGATTTCTGTTTTTCTAAACTGTATCTCTTTTATTTACTTTTCTTCTTATCGCAGTGGTTAGAACTTCCAGTACTATGTTGAACAAGAGAGGTGAGAGCTGATATCTTGCTTTGTTCCTGATCTTAGAGGGAAAGCATTCAGTCTTTCATCATGAAATATGATCTTAGCTGTGGGCTGTTTATAGATGCCCTTTATCAAGTTGAGGTAATTTCCCTTCATTCCTAACTTGCTGAGACTTTTCATCATGAATTGATTTTCAATTTTATTAAATGCTTTTCCTGCATCAATTCATATGATCATATGATTTTTCCTCTTTAGCTTGTTGATATGATAGATTATATTGATTGATTTTGAACACTGAACCAGCTTTGCAAGCCTGGAATCAATTCCACTTGGTCATGGTGTACAATTTCTCTTATACATTTTTGGTCCACACACTTTTGAAATCCAGAAACTTAGGTGTCATCCTTAACACTTCCCTCACCTACACATCATCTCGTTACCATGATTTTTACCTCCATTTCTACCACTGCCCTTCTAGTCAAAGCCCCTATTCTCTCACTTGTTATACTTCAACAGCCTCCTAATGGGTCTCCCTACATTAATTTTTTTTTTTTTTTTTTTAAATGTTTTAATGTAATGAAATACACTGGTACTCAGACAGTTAATTTCTTGGAGGGTTTGTCATTCTTTTTTACATTAATTTTTTTTAAAGATTTTATTTTTATTTATTTATTCATTTGACCGCGCCGGGTCTTAGTTGCAGCATGCAAGCTTCTTAGTTGCAGCATGCGAACTCTTAGTTGCGGCATGCGAACTCTTAGTTGCGGCATGCATGCAGGATCTAGTTCACTGACCATGGGTCAAACCCAGGCCCCCTGCATTGGGAGCACGGAGTCTTACCCACTGGACCACCAGGGCAGTCCCACCCTACATTAATTTTTGCTTCCTTCCAACAATTTTCTACACAGGAGTCAACGATATTTTCATACCAAAAATCTAATATTGACACTTCTCTTTTTAAAATCCTTCATTGGCTTCCCGCCACCCTTAGGCTAAAGGCTCACATCCTTAACGTAGCCTACAAGGCCCAGTGTGATGTGGTCTTTCTCTAACTCTTTTTTATTTTTATTTTTTAATTTATTTTTGGCTGTATTGGGTCTTTGTTGCAGCGCATGGGCTTTTCTTTAGTTGCAGCATGTGAGCTTGTCATTGCAGTGGCTTCTCTTGTTGCGGAGCACGGGCTCTAGGCACATGGGCTGCAGTAGTTGCAGCTTGCAGGCTCAGTAGTTGTGGCTCGCAGGCTCTAGAGAGCAGGCTCAGTAGTTGTGGCACACGGGCTTAGTTGCTCTGCGGCATGTGGGATCTTCCTAGACCAGGGCTCGGACCCATGTCTCCTGCATTGGCAGATGGATTCTTAACCACTGCGCCACCAGGGAAGCCCCTCTCTAACTCAGACATACTACATCTCACTCTCTGTGCCTCAGCATATGAGCCTTCTCTGTTTCCCCCAGATTCAACTACCACCCACCTTGGGGCCTTTGCATATGTTATGCCCATATACTCCTTCCTTCATCCTTTGTCAGGATGACTTTTTCAACTGACAAATCACTTTTCAAGGAAAACCTTCCTGGCTCCTCTAGCTTGGTCAGGTCCCTGTTACACTCTTTTATAGCCTTCTTTTCCTTTATAGCATTTATCTCAGTTTGTGAGTATGTATTTATTTGTATAATTATTTGATTAATATTAGTCTCTCCTGAGACTGTAAAAGCTTCATGAAAGCGGAGACTATAACTATTTTACTCAACAAATGTATTTTGAATTAATAAATGAAATCAACTGCCCTACTTAATTACTTTATCAACATACGTTTACTGAACATGACATGTACTTATCAGGAGAACATTCATTTAAGAGAATGAGTGAGGGGGAGAGAGAGAGAGAGAGAAAAGTGCTTATTAGGTACATATCACATACAGCCAAAATAATCCTTTTGTGCTATGTCATGTGATTAATCAGGGATGAGGATGTCTTTGGCTAATTTAATTGATAAAAAATTATCAAACAGCTATAGTGGCCAAGTCATCTCTGAGTGGTAGGATTCAAAATAGTTTTTCTTTTTTATATTTCTCTGATCTTTTTCAAATGAGCACATGAGCATGTATTACTATTTTAATACATTACTGTAAAGACTTTAACTCATTAACATATTAATGAATAGAGCAGTGGAAATTTAATGGAAAATGCTGTAGCTTTATTCAGCTTTCCTCAAAATATGTAATCCGAACAGATTTCAAAAGATAAAAGTAAAAATTTTATTTTAAATATATCAGTTCTTAAAGAATTGATAGAATATAAATAATTTAAATTATACCTCTAATGATTATTTGTGTCAAAAATACTATACTATGCTTGATTATATTTTATGAAAACATAGCACTACATTCCCACTCAGAAACACTTTTGTAAGAATACACCAAAAAACTGTTAGCTGCAGTCTAGTCTGAGGATTAAGGTGGGATTGAATGATAGAGTTGTGAGTCAGTCAAGAGACTTAACTTCCACATTATTATCTGTGTTGTATTTATATTATTTACTTAAGTTTGTATTATTTTCATATCTTTTTTTACTACTTTTTAAAAATGCATTTGAAAATTATTTTTTAAAAGAAACGAGTGACCTTGATTTCTATGACCTTTCCCATCCCTCCTCCTTATCACACACTTTCATCAACAAACATAAAAACATATACACATTGCAGCTCAAATGGAGCAGTTCCATTATATATGCCAACCTCAAAAATAGTAAGAAAGTGATTTCTGCTTCTCAACAAGATAGAGTAAGAAGGCTTAGATTTATCCATTTGTCTGAAATGACTAAAAAATAGTGTGTGTAACAATTATGTGTGAAAACAATGGTTTTCAGACATTGTACATCAGGCAGTGCAAGACAGTGGTCCCTGAAAGATAGGAAACAAACCAAATAAGCCCTATAATTGGCCAACCTTACTATCTGGAAAGAGTTTCCAGGCTGCAGCTTAGGGTGAGGGAAACTGGAGGAAGCCCAATAGCCTCCCTGAATTGAGGAGACAGATGAAAGCACAGGGAGGCCAAAGTAGCTTAAGTTCACAGAGCAGAGGATTGGAGAGAAGAGAGTTTCAGAGAGAGAGAATTCTGGAAATCTGCAGAAGAACCCGCTTGAGTCCACAGCTAATTAATCATTACTATATTAGTGATTAGAAGGAGCAATCCTGGGAGATCATACAGTGCCAGTAATAGTTCATGTTCCACTAGACAGAGTAGAATATCTCATAATTCATAGGACATCGGGTAGAGTACTTAGAAGGGAATTGGCTCAGTTGTGGGGCAGAATTAGCCCTTGATCAGATGCTGCTCTGGTCCTGCTTAACAAAGCTTAAAAGCAAGACCCAGAAGTATACCAATCTTTCCAAGTAGCTTAACTGTGTCCCAGAACAAAACTCAACAATATTTATAGGAATACTAATATATACAGCACTCAACAGATTAAATACAAAATGCCTGTGGTGTAAGTCAAATCATGATGCTGAACACCTTAAACTTACACAGTACCGTATGTCAATTATATCTCAATAAAACTAGAAGGGAAAATTGTCTGTCATGTTACCATGGAAAATTACCAGGCATGTAAAGAAGTAGGAAAAAAATAACCCATAATGCAGAGAATTAAAAAAAAAAATCAATCAATAGAAACAGATCCAGAAATGATAGATAATGACAGAATTCATAGACAAGAACATAAAACAGTTATTATGGTATTCCATATATCTAAGAAAGTAAAGATCAAGCATGTTAAATAGACACATACAAGACATAACAAAAGACCTGAATGAGATTCTAAAGATGAAAAATGTAATGTTTGAGATGAAAACTACTCTAGATGATAGTAACAGCAGATTAGATACTGCAGAAGGCAATATTAGTGAACTTGAAGACACAGCATTAAAGATGATACACAACAAACACACACACAAAAAATAGTAAATAGAGCAACAGTGAGCAGTAGGACAATGTCAAGCACCCTAATATATGTGTAATTGGAGTCACAGGAGGAGAGGAAGGAGAGGGGAGAATAGAGAAAATACTTGAAGAAATGGCCAAAACTTTTACAAATTTGGAGAAAACTATAAACCCACATATCTAAGAAGGTTAAACTTCTTAGGTTAAACAAATCACAAAAATGATAAGAAACTTCTCATGGTTTGACTCAATAATACAGATATCCCCTACTTTCAGAAACTTAGTATGTTCATTATTTATTGCTAATTAACAAATCATCCCCAAATTTCATGGCTTAAAACAATAATAATTATTTATTTTCTCTCACAATTTCTATGAGTCAGGAATTCAGAAGTATCTCCCTCAGCAGTTCTGGTTCAGTCTCCCAGGTGGTTGTAGTCAGATGAGAGCTGGAGCAATTCCCTGAAGACCTGACTGGGACTCACTCATGTGACTGGCAAGTCGGTACTGACTCTTGTTCAGGAGCATCGGTTCCTCTCCACACTGACCTCTCCCCAGGGCTGCTTGAGTGTCCTCGTGGCATGATGGCTGGCTTTCTGCTGAGCAAGTGGTCCAGGAGAGTAAGGCAAAAGCTACAATGCCTTTTATTACCCAGCGTCAGAAGTCACACAGGGCCAGCCCTAATTCAGTGTGAGGGGAGACAATATAAGATGTGAATACCAGAAGGCAAAGGCCACTAGGAGCCATCTTAGAGTTGGCTACTGGACTCAATATTTTAAAAAATTAAAATTACCGGAAAAGGTAAAGCATAAAAATTATTATAATACGAGCACTCACTAAAAGTTTCCTTAAAATAACAAGGAAACTTTTTTTTAAACATGATTCAATTTGTTAAATTCAGTATCTGACTAACTTGGAAAGCATCAAGCAGAGCACACCTATAACTGACCATGGGTTACATATAGCAAGACTGATGTTCAGTTATGTGAAGGAACTCCACTATAAGCAGCTGTTATGGTCTGAATGTGTCATCTCAAAATCCTGATGCCCAATGTGAAGGTATTAGGAGGTAGGGTCTTTGGGAGGTGCTTGGTCACAAGGGTGGAGCCCTCATGAGTGGGACTAGCGCTCTTATAAAAGAGATCCAAAAGAGCTCCCATGCTCCTTCTACCATGTGAGAAATCTGCAACCCAGGAAAGCATCCCTGATGGCATCCTGATCTCAGACTTCCAGCCTCCAGATATGTGAGAAACAAATTTCTGTTGTTTATAAACCACCTGTCTGAGGTATTTTGTTATAGCAGCCTGAAGGGACCAAGACAGCAGCCTTTGAGTGTTTTTGACTTAGTACATTCATCCTGGAAAAGCATCTCTCTGGATTTAGTCTTCCTACTTCAGCTGGCCAATGATAACTGACCATCATCTATAAGCTACTTTCACTGTGGAGCGTCAGTCTTAGGCAAGATATCAGGGAAAGTTGCCTTCACTTGTGATCATTCAGGTCAACATAGACACCCCTTCTTCGGGTCTTATCATGATCATGTTCCTGTAACCGAACAGGACCCTGTGGGGCCTTCCCCCATATCCTCTGCTTTAGCTCCTCTCTGAAGTACCTGGATAACAGTATTTGATGCACATTTCCTGAGTTGTTTTACTGATGTGAAAAACCCCCACCAAGTGGAAGATGTTAACTACTTGATGACCATGAGCACATCACCCCAGGTCTCCTGGAGCTTAAGGACTAATAATGTTAACCCCTGTGACACCACCCTGTTACCTCACCATCAGCCAATCAGAGAACTGGGCATGAACTGATCACTAACCTGGCGACCCCCCTCCCTCACCTGGCTTTTAAAAATGCTTTGCCAAAACCCTTTGGGGAGCTCAGGGCTTTTTAGGGCATGAGCCGCCCACGTCCTGCATGGCCCTGCAATAAACCTTTCTCTGCGCCAAACTCTGACTTTATGGTTTGTTTGGCCTCGCTGTGTGTCAGGCACACAAACTTGCTCTAACATTCCTGTCCCTCCCTTACCTGAAGGAACCTGCACACCCTGACATCTGGAACCCTGGCGCTTACTCTCCCCACCCTTACCCCGCTGTGCTCTGGGGAGTCCATCTAGAATCACCTGACAGAGCCCAATGTCTCCCTTCCACCTTCTGCCGTCCCTCCCCTCACCCCAGAGCAAGGTGCCCCTGCATAAACTTGACATGTTTTGAGTCTCTGGGAATAGAACGCTCTTTATAACAAGTGAGTCTGACACTTTGCTTTCAGGTACTCAACTTAGAAACACATTTCCAAAAACATGTGATGTACGAAAGTAGAGACAGCCTGTACTAGAAATGACAGAAGCTGACCAAGAGTAACATAATGGACACATTGTGTTTGTTTGTCAGGAGGAACCATCCCTGAAAATATAAGAAGCAAATCGACCTGGCTTTAGAAGAAAAAAAATCCCTGAACATTATTTATAATGTTTAGTGCCAGTCCGATTTATACCTCTGAGGTTTGGAATGAAGAAGGTATGACGGGAAGAGTAGTTACACCTACTCTTTTGATCATCCCTCTGACCAACACACTCACAAAATACCAACACATTTGTAAACTTTTAGCCAGGAAACATAGAATGTCATACACATGCACATACCACCCACAAGCATTTATACACTCACCATTCATTTTGCTGTTCTAAAATTTCCACACAGCTCTGTGAGTGGAGTTTGGAATGGTAGTGGAAAAAAGCACTGATCTGAGAAAAAGAAAAATAACAGCCATCACTGTGCAGGAGTAGGAGTTTGGCTGCTAACTGAAATTTAGTCATCCTCTCTAAAAGTGCTTCTTGCTCATTATAAATGACAAGGCAATATGTATTTTTTGTGCTGAGTAAGCTGGAGAACCCTGTGAAAATCCCAGTGGAAGCAGCTATCGGTCTCATGCACACGGGCTGGGCCAGCATGGTGGCAGATATGGTGGCAGGTGAAAAGAGAGTGAAGGTCAGTCCCTGACTTTGTTACCAAACCAAGCTTGGGTCCTCTCACCCAATGCATAGTAAAACCAATCTACTGACAATGGGTTGTGGTAAAGGAGGGTACAGCATTTATTGCAAGGCGCCCAACGAGGGGCCAAGCAAGGAGAATGGGCAGTTTGTGCTCAAAAGACATGAACTCCCTGATGGCTTTCACGGGAGGGTTTTTATTTTTATTTATTTATATCTTTATTTTATTTATTTATTTTTTATACAGCAGGTTCTTATTAGTTCTCTATTTTATACTTATTAGTGTATATATGTCAATCCCAGTCTCCCAATTCATCCCACCACCACCCTGCCTCCCCCTTTCCCCCCTTGGCGTCCATACATTTGTTCTCTACATCTGTGTCTCTATTTCTGCCTTGCAAACCGGTCCATCTGTACCATTTTTCTAAATTCCACATATATGTGTTAATATACAATATTTGTTTTTCTCTTTCTGACTTACTTCACTCTGTATGACAGTCTCTAGGTCCACCCACATCTCTATAAATGACCCAATTTCGTTCCTTTTTATGGCTGAGTAATACTCCACTGTATATATATACCACATCTTCTTTATCCATTAGTCTGTTGATGGGCATTTAGGTTGCTTCCATGACCTGGCTATTGTAAATAGTGCTGCAGTGAACATTGGGGTGCATGTGTCTTTTTGAATTATGGTTTTCTCTGGGTATATGCCCAGTAGTGGGATTGCTGGGTCATATGGTAATTCTATTTTTAGTTTTTTAAGGAACCTGCATACTGTTCTCCATAGTGGCTGTATCAATTTACATTCCCACCAACAGTGCAAGAGGGTTCCCTTTTCTCCACACCCTCTCCAGCACTTACTGTTTGTAGATTTTCTGATGATGCCCATTCTAACTGGTGTGAGGTGATACCTCACTGTAGTTTTGATTTGCATTTCTCTAATAATTAGTGATGTTGAGCAGCTTTTCATGTGCCTCTTGGCCATCTGTGTGTCTTCTTTGGAGAGATGTCTATTTAGGTCTTCTGCCCATTTTTGGATTGGGTTGTTTGTTTTTTTAATATTGAGCTGCATGAGCTGTTTATATATTTTGGAGATTATTCCTTTGTCCGTTGGTTCGTTTGCAAATATTTTCTCCCATTCTGAGGGTTGTCTTTTCATTTTGTTTATAGTTCACAGAAAGGTTTTTAAAGGCAACATTAGGGGTGAGTGTTGTATGGTGCCTGATCAGCTTGTGGACATTCTTGTGATTGGTTGATGATGAGGTAATAGGGTGGTATTTCGAGAATTAACATCATCAACCGGTCTGGGGCTACATGCTTGTGGTCAGCATGCAGTTAACTTCTTCCACCTGGTGAGGGTTTCAGTTTCTGCAAAACAACTCAAGGATATCGCTCAGGATATTATCTATAGCCCTTGAGGAGGAACTAAAGGTCCTTGACTTTGTTTTATGGCTAACCTATTATTATTTTGTCTTGTTTTGATAATAATAATAACCTATTATTATTTTGACTGTTTTCCTTTGTTTCTGCATTTTCTCACTTCTCTGATTAAAATTGCTCTTTGGAACTTGGGGAAGGCCTCGAAGGCTAAAGCTTTTCTACAAACAAGAGGTGGGGGATGGGGGGTGTGGTGGGGGTGGTGGTCTGTCCCTGGGAAAGCCCTACAGGGTCCTGCTCAGTTTCAGCCTCCAGGCTCTTGAACACTAATGAGAATCCAAGAGGCAAAAGGGGGAAGGAGGAAAGCCCAGTGGCCCCTCCCCTAAAAATGTGCTTGGGATGTGGACACAGACTATAAACCACTTGAAAATACCTGGAGTTGGATCAGTACAAATTGTGACATAAATGATTTTATTTTAAAGATAAGGACAACCAGGCCATAGTGGAAGTTTGTCACAAGTCATACTGGGTGCCCAGGTGGAGCAGTGAAATTCTTCCCAATAGCTACCTTTAAATGAGCTACAATTACTCAGATGTTTTTCGCCCCATGGCAGGCACCTGGATCAGGCATCCATTAGAGGACCATGGGCTTCTGTCATTCTGGGGTGACTTGGTGGTAGAGCACAGGGCTTGTCACCATCGACTGAAAACTGAAAAAAAAAAACCACAACCTAAAAGTTGAGAGTTATGTTTTATTTGGCAAACATTCTTAGGACTTCAAGCCCAGGAGACAGCATCTCAAATAACTCTGAGAGACCGCTCCAAAGAGGCAAAGGGCTCAGGGAGCCAGGATATATAGGAGTTTTAGCAACAAAAGACCAGGTATTGGGAACATCAAAAGATTACTGTTACTAAAAGAAAACCAGACATCTCAAGTTAATGAAATTAGCACTTTTCTATGTATGGGAAGATGCAAAGTCTGGGCTTATTGAAATTATTCCTTTGATATGCACCTCAGGTATTGGCAGGGGGTTGGGGGGCAGTATCCTGTGTTTTCTCATCCTTAGTCTCCTCAGTGTGCACCATTGGGGGTGGCTCCAGTCATTTACTGCTAGATGGTAGGCATTCTTTGTTTCCATCCCGAGTTCCCTCAGGCCTCACCGTCAGGGTAGCTATAATGTGGTGGCTTGATGGCTGCAACGTCCTTTGTTTATGATACAGCAGGTGGCATTCTTAGTTCACATCACCAATATGAACTCACAGAAGGAAAGTATGACTGACAATCTGCATCATGCCCTTTAGAGGTACAAACTGTGTCCGAGGGGAACAGTGTCCTGAACATTTTCTTTTTACTTTCTTTCCCCCAGAAGAAAACAAAGACGGGCTTGCCTCCTAGTGCCTTCTTTTTCCCAGCTCCTGGGCATATGTCCTTAAAATTGCTTTGGAAATACAAGATGGTCTTATGAGTTTGTGAGAGGTGGCCATAGCCATAAACTCAGCAAACTAAGCTTCAATAGTTCCACCAGATTTACATTTCTCTACTCAGCCTTCAAGACCTCTGTAATCGGACCTTATTTCCCATCACCCCACCCCTCGCCTCTCAGGTTGTCTCATCAATCACCCAAACACACCAAGTCAGAACCTGGGAACTCTGCCCAAATGGTCCCCTTCTTCTGGAAAGTCCTATCCCCCCCCCCACACTATTCTACCCTTTCTTTAATCGCCCTTAATCAATATTACAGAATATCTGTGTTCTAGAGAACACAACACCCATCAGTCACCCACTGTTTTCCAAACCCATCTTTCAAAGTGATGTTTAGGGAGAGTGATAATTGATCTATTTGCCCATTTAACAATAGCTGCCATTACTGATTCTCAACCTTGACCAGCCATGTGTTAAGTGCCTGCCTGCACTATCACGGTTCATCCTCACAATAACCCTTCAAGGTTCCCTGATCCTCATATGTTGTCCCTTTTATTGTTATGTAATATTATACATGGATTCAAATAATTTGTAGAAAAAGAAGAATAAGCAGTTTAAAATCAAACACAAATCATATTTTCCTCATGAGGTTAAAAATAACCAATCATCAGACCATGAATGAATCTCATAGATCATCTAGTCCATGGCTCTGAACATACACGTTCTGACTGATCAGTTTCTTTCTTCTTTTTTTAAGCTCCGAAGATTATTCTGATAACTAGCCAGGTTGTAAAGCAGTAACCCATTCCAATTATCTCATGTTATAAGAGATTGGAAGGAGAAAGATGGCGCTAACATTTACTGAATGCCTACCGCACTGCTACCTGCTTACCAAACTTAGTTAACAAGGGGTGAACTGAAAGTAAGGATGTCAGGGAATTTGCGCAAAGAAAATGGGCTAGGTCATGGCAGACCCACGTTTCTTCTGTCCTAGCTTCAAATTCTTTCTTCTACCTAACTAAAACCAAACTACTTAATTAGCATAAGTCTTTTACATAGATGATCACATTTAATTTTTGTAAAAAAAGATATCACAAAATAAGTACTATTATTATTCCTATTTTATGCAAGTGAAGAAATTGAGGCCACTACAGATGTAATTAGCCTAAAGTCAGTTAGCTAGTACATGGTGAAGGTAGGGCTTGAATCCAGATTTTTTTTTTCCATTTTAGGGGTAAATTTTAATAGAACATGGAAGTTTGAACTCTTATACCTTAAACAAAATGGTAAAGTTCCTGCTTGTTTCAGAATGGTTTTATGGGGAACCTAATCTGTAACAAAATGTTGGCATTCAGTGCAAAGGTGCCAACGTTTTTCAGCAAAGTGTACAAAAGTTCTCAGGGGGATGGGGCAAGGAGTGAGGTGCTCAGACATTTTCAACAGCAGGCATTCTCTCATCCTCTTGACGGGAGATGGGAGAGAACCACTGGAAGAGCCTCATCAAACACCATGTAGCAACCTCGCTGTGTCAGAATGTGTCAGCATTCTTGGTGTTTCACAGCACAGATTTCCTCAACCATGGCTACACATTGAGGATACATGACGGCAGTCGGCCTTTCTTTCAGTTTCAGTCTTGTCTTTATCACCCCTAAGGTCAAGTTTAGCTCCCATTAGGACGAGGGGCGTGTTGAGACAACGGTGTCACACTTCAGGATACCACTTTGCACGGACATTTTCACAAGATGCAGGACTCACAAGAGAAAAGCAAATTAAGAATACGTCAGCTTGTGGAGAGGATAGGGATGTGATCTGTCGTCATCTTCTTGTCCAGCTGCATCCATAAGCCCAGATTCACCAGTTTTCCATCTGCCATAACATGGGAAGAATAGTTGTCAAAGACAGTGGGGATCTATTCTCCAGGAAATGCATTGGTGGCATCCCACATCAGTAGGCAAGTTTTACCTACAACTCCGTCTCCCACCACCACCCACTTGACGACCTCCATCTGGGCATCAGCAGTGGGGCACAGGGTGCCAGTGTCTCTGCCACCTTGCCCTCTACAACTGGAAGCTGAAGCCCAGCAGCGGCCACCACCCAAACCTCCAGATTTTTTATTTCTCAATCTTGTGCTTCACACTCACTGGCTTCCTTTGCTGAGTACAAATGTGCAGATCTCATGCTCTTTCCTCTACCTGCCTTTGACACTTCATTGTGTTTTGCACCTATTGCAACTTCATATTGCAGTATCATGGCGTTATTGTTAAATCCCCAGCAGTGCTGCAAGGTAGAGAGGAAAGTTCATGGTTCTGGAATCAGATGGCCCTGGCTTTTAATCCCCTCTCTTGCCAGTTTTGAGATCTTGGGCAATGACAATAATTTCCAACATTCATTGAGAGCTTAGTGTGTTCCAGTGATGCTGAGAGCTTAATATGCATTAATTCATTCACTCTTCAAGAAAGGAGGTAAATGGGAGGGAGACGCAAGAGGGAGGAGATATGGGGATATATGTATATGTATAGCTGATTCACTTTATTATACAGCAGAAACTAACACACCATTGTAAAAGCAATTATACTCCAATAAAGATGTTTAAAAAAATAAAATAAAGCTTATGGACTTACAATATGAAAAAAAAAAAAATGTTATCTGAACTGTCAAAAAAAACAAGGAGGTAAAAACCATTAATATTCCCATTTTGTGGAAGAAGAAACTAAGAGAATCAGTTTTCTTATGTGTAAAGTGATGATAGTCACATCTAATGTGCCAGGTTGTCATGAGGCTTACATGCGATGAGCTATAAAAAGTGCCTAGAACACACACACAAATCTTTGTCACCATTCCTCCCCTCCTCTTCACCTTTCTCCCTTGAGCACAGAAACCTCATCTCTACTGCTTGTGCTTCCACCCAGAGTCAGTGGAAGTGGTGAGCATGTACCAGAGACATGTAAGTATTATCAACAGTCAATTTGGTAGATTGGAAGTCTCCTCAAATTTGATCTTAACTCCTCTTTCACCAAAGATACCAAATAAACCCATGCTGACCTTTGTCATTTTCTCTGACTTTCATTAGTCATGCAGTAAACACAGCTGGTGAAACAGCTACACTTCACTGGTAATAATAGCGACTTGACATGTTCCACCATCATGTTCTGGATGCAGCTGACTAAGAAAACCCCACATCTGATTATGACAAGATGCAAACGATGTAACTCGGTGCTTTGCTACTCTGGCCATGAAAATCACCTGGGAAGCTCTTTAAAAATATTGATGCCTGGCTCTGCTCCAGAGATTCTGATTTATTTGGTCTGAAGTGGGGCCCAGACTTTAAAAATGCTTACGTTCTTTGGATGACTCTAACGTGTAGCCAGGGTGTCAAGTAACTGATTTACCTATGCACATGAATGAGAAATTCATTTTAGCCAGTCAAATTACTATTTAGGGTGAGAAATCTGTCTCCCTGCGTGTGATATCATTTAGACTAAAGCCACATATTTTAGCATTGTTCAGTAACCACACAGGGAAACTGAAAAAAATCCAGTCTAGACCAGGATCAGTAAATACACAGCTGCCCCCTTGTGCCCACAATCACAATTCTCTTCCCCACTTAGTCATGGTCTTGCATCCCTTCCCAAGAGAGCATCTTGGTTGTCACATGAGATGGAGCTTAGTCTTGCCCAAGATATACATACACTTAAAAAATAAGGACTTCCCTGGTGGCAGTGGTTAAGAATCCTCCTGCCAAGTCAGGGGACACGGGTTCAAGCCCTGGTCTGGGAAGATCCCACATGCTGCGGAGCAACTAAGCCCGTGTGTCACAACTACTGAGCCTGGGCTCTAGAGCCCACGAGCCACAACTACTGAGCCCACGAGCCACAACTACTGAAGCCCACGCACCTAGAGCCCGTGCTCCACAACAAGAGAAGCCACCACAATGAGAGGCCTGCGCACCGCAGTGAAGAGTAGCCCCCGCTTGCAGCAACTAGAGAAAGCCCTTGTGCAGCAACGAAGACCCAACGCAGCCAAAAATAAATTTATTTTTTAAAAAAACTATCATAAGACAGTATTTATCAGTAAACCTCGATCAAGAACTTATGTGCCAGGAGGTGGGTTCGCTGCTAGCAATATGAAGATGGGTACGATGCGGTTCCTGCCCTCATGAATTCAGTCTACCAGAGAAGAGAGGATGTGGAAAGCACACTAATGTAAACAGAGCTTTTGGAAGAAACAGAACAAAGCAACTCTCTATGCCTGGGAGAATCAGGAAACACAAGGAGAGTTGTCAAGTGTGTTAGATCACAAAGGATTGAGTAGGAGGAATTTATCAGGCCCTGTTCAATGGAAAGGGCCCTGTTCAGTGGAAAGGAACTCACCAGGCCCTGTTCCACTGAAGGAACAACAGCATGTACAAATGCAGTGACATATGAACAGCTGTTGGGTTTAGACATATAAGTGGTACTATTAGTGTGACTTCAGCCTAGAGGGAGCATGAAGGACTGACAGGAGGTCAGGCTGGAAAGAAAAGCATTATGGCTTTTGCATGGCATTTTGGTATTTGGATGACAGCCAGCACTGTCCAATAGAACTTGGTGTTGGTGGAAATTAAGAGGGTGGTTCAAGTAAGAAAGTGGATGGTAAATCCAAGAGCAGGCCTAAACTCAAAGGGAAAATCTTAAATCTATCAAGAGTTTGAGAAATCAAGATACGATTGTATGTTTTATTTTAAATAGAGCATTTCAATTATTCTTATGTCTTTTTTTAAAATGATTCTCAGCTCTAACAAAATTTTACATTCATTGACCGGTCACCAATTCAGAAAGCTTCTTTTATTTTATTTTTTTAATTAATTAATTAATTTTTGGCTGCACTGGGTCTTCATTGCTGCCCACGGGCTTCCTCTAGTTGTGGCGAGTGGGGGCTACTCTTCGTTGCGGTGCACAGTCTTCTCATTGCGGTGGCTTCTCTTGTTGCAGAGCATGGGCTCTAGGCACACAGGCTTCAGTAGTTGTGGCATGTGGGCTCAGTAGTTGTGGCACACGGGCTTAGCTGCTCCACGGCATGTGGGATCTTCCTGGACTAGGGCTCGAACCTGTGTTCCCTGCATTGGCAGGCAGATTCTTAACCACTGAGCCACCAGGGAAGTCCCCAGAAAGCTGCTTTTAAATACCACAACTAAGGATGTGGAGCTACGGTTTATGCCACTATACCTACCCAGTAATACAGTTTACCATTACTTAAAAGGAGAGCTGAGATTGTCCATCCACCGTTAAAAATCTCAATTCTGATCCTCTCTTAGCCTGATGTTCACTCCTTAGACTATCTTGGTTTCAAACCTCCCAGCTACCAACCTTGATCCTTGTTTCCAGTTTTTGTCATTGCCATGAGCTTCAGCCTCAGTGCTCAATCCTGTTTTTCTAGCTGTAAACTAACTTCACTTGACAGACTCTATTTCTCCACCCAGCTGTGTTGTCATGGGAAAACACCCCTCCTGCTTTGACCAGACCGGAGATCCACCTATCCCAGTGCCACCCTCATGTGTGGTGATCTCAACAGGCTGACTCCAGCTTCTTAAAAAGGTCAGGGAGGGGCTTCCCTGGTGGCGCAGTTGTTGAGAATCTGCCTGCCAATGCAGGGGACACGGGTTCGAGCCCTGGTCTGGGAAGATCCCACATGCCGCAGAGCAACTAGGCCCGTGAGCCACAACTACTGAGCCTGCGCGTCTGGAGCCTGTGCTCCGCAACAAGAGAGGCTGCGATAGTGAGAGGCCCGCGCACCGCGATGAAAAGTGGCCCCCGCTTGCCACAGCTAGAGAAAGCCCTTGCACAGAAACGAAGACCCAACACAGCCAAAAATAAATAAATTAATTAATTAATTAAAAAAAAAAAAAGAAGAACCTCTGCTTTGCTGCAGCTGTGAGGAAGAGGGAATATTAAAAAAAAAAAAAAAAAAGGTTAGGGAGAAGGGAGAAAGGGAATCTAGGCTGGTACATAGGTTTCTGTCTCAGATGATCAGGTAGAGGGAGTTGACAACAGATGATGGCTTCCCAGAGAGGAAACTTAGGAGGACAGATTAGGGGAAGAAGATAATACGTTCAGTTTTAGGTGTGTTCATTTTGGAGTGTTTCGTATCTGCTTCCTAAAATCTGTACGAAAATCGAGTACAAAACCTGGTGTAGGGGCTTCCCTGGTGGCGCAGCGGTTGAGAATCTGCCTGCCAATGCAGGGGACACGGGTTCGAGCCCTGGTCTGGGAAGATCCCACATGCCGCGGAGCAACTGGGCCCGTGAGCCACAACTGCTGAGCCTGCGTGTCTGGAGCCTGTGCTCCACAACAAGAGAGGCCACGATAGTGAGAGGCCCACGCACCGCGATGAAGAGTGGCCCCCACTTGCTGCAACTAGAGAAAGCCCTCGCACAGAAACAAAGACCCAGTGCAGCCATAAATAAATAAATAAACAAAAAAATTTAAAAAAACCTGGTGTACAGCAGCTCAGTCTTTCCCAAGGAAGCCCTCCCTGACATCCCTCTTCCATCTCGACTATCCCTCCTGTTTACTTCCAATTGCCCTTTTCCCTAGCATTTATCAAACTTTTGTGTGAGCTGCTTGAGGGTTTGTGCTTTTCTTTATCTTTGAACCCCACTGCCAGCCGTAGTATGTAATACATAGCATGTGTTAAAGTGTGGTGGATATAAATGAAAATTGATTGAACTGGTTACCAATGAGAGACCAGAAGCTCAGGGATTAGGTTTGAACAAGGAGAAACAAAAAAAGGACACCTTTCCCAAAGTAGGAAGAAAGGAAAGGTAAATTATAGAAAAGTTGTACCCAAGGAGGTACATTGTTTCACGCCCTTGACCAAATCAAGTTAAGGGTTCATGATTCACTTTTACGGGGAAAAGCCCTAAACTGGCTAAGCATACATTTGTGAAGCTGAGTCGGAGTCATATTCCTTCAGACCTGCTTTGAATGTATAAACACCATGAGTGCAGTGCTTGCAACAACAGACATTTGATCTTCCATTTAGGAGGCTCGCCATAAATAATTGCTGCATGAATGCAAAAAAAAAAAAAAACGTTGTAGCTTGCCCTGGGGATATGGGCACCAATGGCAGGAAGTCAAAAATAAACAGTTTCAAGTTAAATAGATTTACTTTAACCAATTCCACATTTACTTCTTTCATTCTCACTCCTAAAAGCTGAGTGCGAACCGGTGTTTTATTAACTTACTGAAAGCATTGAGGAGCTATTTAAATTAACAGATAAGACTCAGATGTTAGTAGATCATCTCTTATTTACATAAGGAATAAAGAACACGGTGCAATTGGACCATCTATCCTGGGCACTTCAGAAATATTCATGATAACACTTTGCTACTCTACACTTGGACAAATTGGGGAGTATACTGTATAATTATTTGCAGAGGGATTGCTAAACAAACCTTTTCATATTTTTGCTTTGATTATGTTGTTCTTTGGGTACTCTCTAGCTTGGGTCAAATTTTCCCTGTTGTTGGTACTATATAGCCAATAAGGGCAAAAACTTAATTTACAAGATAATAAGACTGCATATTCAACAGAAAAGTCAACCCACCTGCTCTATGGAAACAAACCCACAGATAAAAACAAACCGTGTGCTCTGCTCAGTAATAAGAACTCCCTTCACAACTCATTTCACTGAGGGCTTTGCTGATTTAATATCTTCAAATGTCACTGTCAAGTGGATTAAACATTGCTATTCTCTCATTAGCTTTTTAAAAATTAAAATAACCTTTTTTCTTATTACAAAAGCATTGCTCTGCATTATAAAAATATCTGAAAATGCAGATAAGAGAAGATAAGAAAGTTACCTCTGAGGTAACTGGACTTCCTGTTAATAGGTCAATTGGGACTTGAGGGTTTAAATAAAACATAGAGAAAAACATCTAGTGATGTTTTATAACTACTACTTAATCGCACAGTATATATTAGTGATTAGCACATTTTTCAAATTTCCAAAACCTTTTCTTCAAATGAATCTTATGTAGGAGATCACTATGTAAAACAGATTAAAAAAATAGAGTGTGGTGGCCTGAAAGCCCAAGGGGTTGGCCCTCAAACAACCCCCAAGTTGAGCCCTGAAGCACCTCTTGGCACCTTAGAGTTCTTCAGAGCAAAGTTTAAAGTCCATTAGAATTTATCATTCCAGACCTTTTTCCAACGAAGGATATTCATATGTATTAATTTATAAAATGAGGTTCATAGGAAGTATGCATTTTTATCATCTAGTTTCATTTGACAATATTATAAATCATGAACAGCTTTCCCACATCGATATTTCCTTCTATAACATCATTTTAAACAGCTGCATTGTATTCCTTTGTTTTGATTTACCATATTTATTTAACAATCCCCAGATATTAGACATGTCATTTGTGCCCAGTTTTTCCTATTTTTAAGCAACACTGTGACTGGCATCTTTGTAAGGAGTTAAATATGTGTGTGAATTCTTCTTTATTTCATAAAGATTCACATTTTAATGTGTTTTTCAAAATGCCTTTTAAAACATGTACATTGACAAGCATTGCTCTGGTGAACCCATATATATAACCTGGAATAGTAGTCCATGGAGAGACAAACTGATGAGATGGGGATAGAGAAGTACTGCTGACTGGCATAGACAAGAAATGGTTGTCAAGAAACAATGGGGATAAAGATCCAGCAATGGCTATGTGCCTGAAACATGTGTTAGGAATCTATAGTCCTGGCTTACACGTCAGGGTGGCTATGGGTCCCAAGACCAGTTTTGCTACATACTAGTGGTTAAGAGACATCCAAATGAGTGTTCATCTCTTCCAGAACTTTGCAATTTGCTCCATACACGGGATACTCAAAAAATGTTCAGTGAATGTTAGGCCCTCTGTTTGTTTTAGGAGGCAATACACCACTTCTCATAACCTTATCACTACTCCACATATAATTTTAATAATTCCTCTTCAAGATAACTCCCTTCAAATTTTGTCTTTTATTTTATTTGCTAAGGATTATTCATTTTGGAAAAATCCAGAAGTCACTCACAGCTGATTTTAGAAAAGCTTGGGAGGGTCCAAAACAATTACAGAAAAGCCAGGCTATGAGCCTGGATGCCACTGTGGGTTTTTTTCTTCCCTCACTACTGGCTTTTACTCATAAAACCATTGGGTCGAACCATTAAGATGTTCTGACTGATTACTTTTGCTTACAGAATGTGTTCTTTTTTTTTAAAAATTAATTAATTAATTAATTAATTTATGGCTGTGTTGGGTCTTCGTTTCTGTGCGAGGGCTTTCTCTAGTTGTGGCAAGCGGGGGCCACTCTTCATCGCGGTGCGTGGGCCTCTCACTATCGCGGCCTCTCTTGTTGCGGAGCACAGGCTCCAGACACGCAGGCTCAGTAATTGTGGCTCACAGGCCCAGTTGCTCCGCGGCATGTGGGATCTTCCCAGACCAGGGCTCGAACCCATGTCCCCTGCATTGGCAGGCGGATTCTCAACCATTGCACCACCAGGCAAGCCCTGTGCCATATTTTAGATTCCACATATAAGTGATATCATATGGTATTTGTCTTTCTCATTCTGACTTACTTCACTTAGTATGATAATCTCTAGTTGCATCCATGTTGCTGCAAATGATTCTGCCTATGATTTTGACAACTTGGTGGTTTGGGGCAGTGTTCTGCCACAGACTTCAATATGTTTAAAAAACTGATACTGTTTAAAAAAATAATAAAAACAACTTTTTTCCCAGTTTTCTTTAATAGAAGAGAAGGATATTCTTGGCTATTCTGTTCATCACTTAGCTGAATGGTCAAATCTTCACAGAATATTTTCCCACTCAAGTTTTTTTTTTTTTCCCAGAACAAAAATTTCTTTAGCTAAATTTAGCTCTTGTGGTTCATTTTAAAAGATAATTCTTTAGTCTTCATATTTGTAGGGGAGGAAAAAACTTTTTCCGATACCCTCTTATGTTCAGTGAATGGGGCCCTACAAATTAGGCTGACAAAAGACAGATAACAAGAAAAAAAAAGGTTATTATGTATGCATATGGTGGGAGGCTTACAGAAATAAAATGAAAACCCCAAAGAGGCAATCAGACTCAGAGGCTTATATATCATTTTAACAAAGGACAATAAATTTGTGGAGAAGTGATGAGACAAAGGAAAAGGATTTTTACCTTCTAGGAGTAGTAAAGAGTGGGAAGGTAAATATATGGGGAAACTAATGGAAGATAAGTATTAATATTATTATTTTTTTGGCCACATGGTACGGTTTTCAGGATCTTAGTTCCCCAACCAGATATAGGGCTCAGGATCCCAGCAGTGAAAGCACCAAGTCCTAACCACTGGACCGCCAGGGAATTCCCAAACTATGTGGGGGTTTTTTTGGTATTATTTTAATAATGTTTGTTTGTGCAGGTCCATCTTGGTGCCCACTTTCCATCTTCTTCATGGCCAGAAAACTCCCCCAGGAGAGGGGATTTCTGGCAGTACTCATTTCTCAGAAGTTTCTGTTTTCAGTCAGACAGGGAAGCTCTGAGAAGACTTCTTTCTGCATCTGATGATTCTCAACTCTCTTCAGCTCAAAATAAATATGCCAAAGTGGCATATTACGGGTGGCATACTCTGACCCCCTTCACTCTCATAATTAATCATCTATTTGAACACACTAAACCTCTAGAGAAGAGCTTGCTATAATATCATAGACATCTTTCCCACCATCCTTTTAAAAAGAAGTTCCCTGTTTTCTTTCAGTCACTTATGTTGCTTATAGATATTTACTTTTCATCTTAATTATCTTCTTTAAAGTGTCAAGTGTCTCACTTGCAGTTAATTTTGCACAGAGTTCCATATTATTTAATTCAAATATCAATAACTTGTGGAACTCAATTATTCATATCAATTATGCATGTCCATTCACCATAGGAAGGAGAACAACCCTAAGCACCCAGGATGTGTAACATTCCCACTGTGGCTGCACCTCCTTGGTTTCCATAAACCACATAGGAAGCTTATTTCTTTAGAGATATACCCTGAGTTGAGAAACTCCCAACTATGTCAACAACTCTCAAGAGTCTTTACTTTCAAAATATCTTCATTCAATTTTATTCCTACTAAATAACATTATGGGACAAAAATAGCTATGAAGGATAAAATAACAAGTCTATCCTGGGATAAATTTGCATATAGCAAATCAGTTTGTAGCCAAATTTTAGTAGAAGCAACAGTTCCTGATTGCAATGATCATTTGTCGGTGGACATTGTTCAGAATAGGATGTACGGTAACTATACAGCTGCTCTTTAGGTGGGGACTTTAATAGGTGTACTCAGAAGGTGGCAAAGAGTAGAACAAGACTCGTAAGTCAGACTTGTAAGTCAAAAGGCATATAAAAATATCCTAAGTTAAAAGAGAAAATCAGGGTAGTGGTTACTTCTGTAGGGGTAGGAGGGCTACATAAAAGCTTCAGATGCATTATTAACTTTTATTTATTAAACTTCATGAGAAGAAAGAGGAGGAAGAGGAAGAGGGAGGAGTTTGATATAGGGATTTTAAAGAAAGCCCAAATTGACCCTATCTCAGAGATTCTGATTTAATTTTTCTGGATTGAAGCTGGACTTGGCTTTTCTTTTTTAACTATCCAAGGGCAGCCAGAGTTGATACAGCTCATTCACAGAACAGAAAAGTTGTTAACTTAGGAGGGAAAAAAAATTGGTCAATGGTGCCACCATTTAAAAGTCATTTTAACCATCTGTCATTTTTGCAAAACCAAGGCAGTCAATGTAATGTTTGTTTTTCTCAGTATTGTTTTAAACAGAGTGGCCCTAGAGGCCTGCATCAGGCAAAAAAAAAAAGATCTAAATTGAATGCTTTATAGATTCAAGAATGTGATTTAGTACAATCAAAGCTAAGGCGTACGCTTTTGACAAAAAGACTTCAACTGATGACACATTAATCAGTGGGAATAGCTGTTGTTCAAGCAGTATTTTATGCTTGGGAGGCTCCCAAACTGGGAAAGGAAGAGGAATGATCATTTTGGTGGACAGTAGATTCAAAGGAATACATTTTACAAAGTTTTTAAAAATGTAGTTACCTATAATGAGGTTACCAAACATACAGAAAAAATTATAGGGAATAATGTAGGAGATATCTGTGGATCCAACTCAAAGATTTATCAGATCTTTCCCTTATGCCATATTTGCTTCAGATATTAAAAATGAAACATTATAAATACTGTTAAGGCCCCCTGTGCACTCCCACTAAAAACATAACTATTATCATGAATTTGATGTTTATACTTCTCCTGCAGGTTCTTATTCTTTTACTATATCTGTGTATCCATAAACAATATATAGAATTATTTTGTGAGTTTTAAACTTTATATAAAGGGTAACATGTGCCATATGTACATGATTTTTCATAACATTGTTTTGAGATTTACCCATGTAGATACATGTAGCTATAGGCCATTCATTTTACCACTGCTCAGTTTTCGTTTATATGAATGTATAAAAGAGGGCCAGCACCAGCATCAGGTCCCCCGGGCCCTGAAACCAGCCACCTGGGACCTAAACTTGCCCCCACCCACCAGCAGGCCAGCAGTTACCACATGAGGCAGGGCCTGGCAGCTAACTGAGTTGGGAGCCAGCTGCACCTACCAGCAGGCCAACAGTAGTCAGGCCTGACACAACAGAAGGGTTCACACAGCCCTCATTGGGGATACCCCTAGAGCACATAGCTCTGGTGACCAGAGGGGAGTGCATCCCATAGGATGCCTCCTACATAAGGCTGCTTCTCCAAGACTGAGAAATGTAACTGACTTACCTATTACATGGGAATAAACAGAGAATTAGGCAAAATGAGAAAACAGGGGAATATGTTCCAAGTGAAGGAATAAGACAAAACCTTGGAAAAAGAACAAAACAAAGTGGAGATAAACAATCTACCTGATAAAGAGTTCAAGGTAATGATTATAAAGATGCTCAATGAACTCAGGAGAAGAAGGAAAAAACAGTGAGAATTTTAAACAAGAGTTGGAAAACATAAAAAAAGAACCATAGCTGAAGAATATAATAACTGAAATTTAAAAATACACTGGAAGGAATCAACAGTAGATTAGAGGATGCAGAGGGATGGATCAGTGAACTGGAAGACAGAATAGTGGAAATCACCCAAGCTGAACAGAAAAAATAATTTTTTAAAAATGAGAATAGTTTAAGATACCTCTGGGTCAACATCAAGTGTACTAACATTTGCATTATAGGGGTCCCAGAATTAGAAAAGAGAGAGAAAGCATCAGAGAACTTATTTGAAGAAATAGTAGCTGAAAAACTCCCTAACCTGGGAAAGGAATCAGACATTGAGGTCCAGGAATCACAGAGTCTCAAGCAAGATGAGCCCAAAGATGTCCACACCAAGACACATTATAATTAAAATGGCAAAAGTTAACTATAAAGAGAGAATCTTAAAAGCAGCAAGGGAAAAGCAAGTAGGGAACTGCCATAAGGCTATCAGATGACTTTTCAGCAGAAACTCTGCAGGCCAAACAGGAGTGGCATGATATATTCAAAGTGATGAAAAGAAAAAACCTACAACCAAGAATATTCTAGCCGACAAGGCTAGCATTCAGATTTGAAGGAAAGGTAAAGAGTTTTATAGGCATGCAAAAGCTAAAAGAGTTCAGCAGCACCACTAAATCAGATTTACAAGAAAGGTTGGGACTTCCCCGGTGGTCCAGTGGTTGAGAATCTCTCTTGCAATGCAGGGGACGCCAATTCAATCCCTGGTCGGGGAACTGGGATCCCACATGCCATGGGACAACTAAGCCTGCATGCCACAACTACTGAGCCTGCTTGCCACAACTAGAGAGCCTGCACACCCCAACTAATGAAGCTGTGCACTCTGGAGCCTGCACGCCACAACTAGATAGAAGCCTGCACATTGCAATGAAGATCCCACACGCCAAAATGAAAGATCCCGTGTGCTGCAACTAAGACCCAACACAGCCCAATAAAGAAAGAAAGAAAGAAAGAAAGAAAGAAAGAAAGAAAGAAAAAAAAGAAATGTTAAAGGTTCTTCTCTAAGTGGAAAAGAAAAGACCATTCTTCTAAGATCAGAACAAGACAATGATGCCTACTCTTGCCACTTTTATTCAACATACTATTGGTAGTCCTAGTCACAGCAATCAGTCAAAAAAAAAAGAAATAAAAGGAATCCAAATTGGAAAGGAAGAAGTAAAACTGTCAGTATTTGCAGATGACATGATACTATATATAGAAAACCATAAAAATGCAACAAAAACTATTAGAACTAATAAATGAAATATGTAAATTTGTGGGATACAAAATTAATATACAGAAATCTGTTGTGTTTCTATACATTAATAAAAAGCTATCAGAAAGAGAAATTAAGAAAATAATCCCATTTACAATTGCATCAAAAAGAATAAAATACCTATTTTATTCTTTTTTTATTCTTTTTAACCAGAGATAAAAGACCTGTACTCTGAAAACTATAAGACGTTGATGAAAGAAATTGAAGATGACCCAAAGAAAAAGGATATTCTGTGCTCGTGGATTAGAAGAATTAATGTTGTTTAAATATCCATATTACCTAAAGCAATCTACAGACTCAATGCAATCCCTACCAAAATCCCAATTATATTTTTAATGGAAATAGAACATATAATTCTAAAATTTGTTTGGAAACAGAAAAGACCCCTAATAGCAAGAAAGAAGAGCACTGGAGGTATCAGGGACCTTGATTTCAAACTGTACTAAAAAGCTACAGTAATCAAAACAGTATGGTACTGGCACAAAAACAGACACATAAATCAATGGAACAGAATAGAGAACCTAGAGATAAACCCACACTTATAAGGTCAATTAATCTATGACAGAGGAAGCAAGAATATGCAATGGAGAAAAGATGGCCTCTTCAATAAGTGGTGGTAGGAAAACTGGACTACTTTCTCACACCATATAAAAAATAAACTAAAAATGAACTAAAGATTTGAATGTAAGATTGAAAATTATAAAACTCCTAGAAGAAAACATAGGCAGTATGCTCTTTGACATCAGTCTTAGCACTATTTTTTTGGATATGTCTCCTTAGACAAGGGGAAAAAAAGCAAAATAAACAAATGGGACTACATCAAACCAAAAAGCTTTTGCACAAAAAAAAAAGCTTTTGCACAGTGAAGTAAAATTTCAACAAAAAGAAAAGGCAGCCTATTGAATAGGAAAAGATATCTGCAAAAGATATATCAGATAAAATGTTAACATCCAAGATGTACAAAGAACTCATACGACTCAACATCAAAAAAAAACCCCATTGACAAAATGGTCCAAGTACCCGATTAGACATTTTTCCAAAGAGGATATATGAATGGTCAGCAGACATATGAAACTATGCTCAACATCACTAACCATCAGGGAAATGCAAATCAAAACCATGATTAAATGCTACTTCACACTTGTCAGAATGGCTAGCATCAAAAAGACAACAACAGAAAAAGTTTTGTCAAGGATATGAAGATTTTACTTCTGGATATTTACGCAAATAAAACAAAAACACTAATTCAAAAAGATACTGACTCCAGTGTTCACTGCTGCATTATTTACAATAGCCAAGATATGGAAGCAACCTTCCATAAGTGTTCATTGATAGATGAATGAATAAAGAATATGTGGTATATACATATATATATACATATATAAATACATATATACATATATATACACACACACACACACACACACACACACACACACACACATATACATTGGAATATTATTCAGCCATAAAGAAAATGAAATCTTGCCATTTGAGACAACATGAATGTCACTAGAGGGTATTATGTATGCTAAGTGAAATAAGTCAGAAAGACAAATGCTGCATGATCTCACTTATATGTGGAATCTAAAAACCAAAACACACAAACAAAACAAAGCAAAACAAAAACAGACTCATAGATACAGAGAACAATCGGGTAGTTGACAGAAGGGTAGGGGTCGGGGGATAGAGAGGGAATAGGTGAAGGGGATTAAGACGTGTAAACCTCCAGTTATATAATAAATAAGGCACAGGGATGTAACATACAGTATAAGGAATATGATCAATAGTACTGTAATAACCTTGTGTAGGGACAGATGGTTGCTAGACGTATAGTGATGATCATTTCATAGTATTGTATATGCAGATGTCAAATCATTATGTGGTTGCTATTGTAAATGGGGTTTTCCTCATTTTGTCTGATTGTGATTTGTACATATATGTTAAGCTATTAAGCTTGTACCTAACATTTACTATATCAGGTAGTTTCTTGTTCAATTATTTTGGGTTTCCTAAGTTTTACAATAATAGCATCTGCCAATAGTGATAGTTTCACTTTCTCCTCTCCAATTTTTACACCTCTAATTTCTTCTCTTATCTAATTGCATTAGCTAAAATCTCTAGCACCCTGTTAAGTAATAATAATGATGATGGACATCATTATCTTGTTCCTGACTTTATTGGAAATATTTCGAACTTCTGTCATTAAGCATGACATTGGTTTTAAGCTAATATTAATTTATTTCACCATGTTATCTATATTTTATTCAGTATTTTTATCAAGCATAGTTGTTGAATTTGGTCAGATGTATTTTCAGCACCTATGGAGATAATTATATGATTTTCCTCCTCCAATCTATTAATATGATAAAAATTATTAATATATTTCCAATATTCAAATTTCTAGAATAAACTCCAGCCCATATTTCATTTCCTCCTGCTTTCTGGCCATGTCCTCCTTTTTCTCACCATCTCTTTCATAAGTTCTTATATTCCTGCTTTTGTGTCTTCCTTTAGGGAAACAATGTTTTATGATTTTTGAAAACTCATAGCACAATGTTTGGTGATTTTCTTCACCACTATTTTCAACTGAATCTTCTCTGGTTAGTTTTGCTACTCTTTCCCACTTTTTATATTTTAGGATCTTGGTATTGGTGTCATGACAGCTCTCTTGTTATTACTCATTACGGAATGAGTTGAGTTTTCCTGGCCTTGCTATTTGCAGTATTTACTTCCAGAGAGTATATTTTTGCTAGCATTTTTTTGAGGTCACTGGGCCACTGTGCTATTTTTACATATCTTTGTTGCATGCCCTGAAAACTTGTACCCCTCTCCAATTTTTTCCTTCAGTCTTATATATTTCATATTTATAAAGGCTAAACTGCCTGGATTAGCTGTGTTTACATAAATAAAACTGGGTTTTTTTTTCCATTAACATGATGCCCATGTAATTATTTTCATGTTTTTAATGATTTGGTGATGTGTGGGGAACAGTAGACAAGCTTTGTTTCTTTTACAAAGTAGAAATAGATTTGTTTTTCTAATTATAAAGTATTTTAATTGTTTAAATGCAAACAATGTGGAAAGTGTTGGCTCTGTAATCCCACCATGAGTAACTAATTTATTACTGTTCATAGTCTGTTGTTCTAAGCTTCCAAACTTTTGTCTAAATACACTCACAAAATAAACATACATTCACATGCATTTTTTAAAAAATGAAATCATAGCATATATTCTGCTTTGTGGCCTGTTTTTTCACTTATTATATCATACCTCTTTCTGTGTTAATAAATATAGACCTATAGCTTTTTAATGGGTACAACATTACTTATGTCACCAATCTTTTATTGGTGATCATTTAGGTTATTCCTCATATTTCACTGCTATAAACAAAACTCCATGAATGTCCTATACTCTTGTCTAATTGTCTTCTCAGAATACACTACTAAGTAGGAAATCACTAGGTCAAAGGACATAGCTATTTAAAAAACAAATCTCTGTTTACTAAAGATAACTTCAGTTAGCTTAAATATAACCTACCAATCATGCGTTGGTTTTTTTCCACTACATTAGTTACAAAAAGTTCCTATTCTAAAATAATCTATAAATAAATCTCAAATAAATGAGAATTTCTAGTTCACATAAAATTTTTGTTATCCCAGAAAAAATGTTTTATGTTATAGTCCCTCAAGTATCAATACTTCTGTCTCCCTGAAAAATGCAATGATTTATTAGAATTAATTTTTTAACCATGTCTTCCCACAGAATAAGGGATTACAAGAATGACCATAAAAGGACTGAGGTTTTTTTTTATGTCAGATTCAATAAGGTATAATTTCTGTACAGTAGAATTACCTTTCTTAGTGTATGGATTTATAAGTTTTGACAAGTACATATGGTCATGTAACCACAATCAAGATGTAGAACAACAACAACAAAAAAGATGTAGAACAGTTCCATCACCCCAGCAAATTCCCTCATTCTTCTTTGTTGGCAATCCCACCCCCAACTCCAGGCCCTGGCGACCACTGATCTGTTTTCTATTCATAGTTTTGCCTTTTCCAGAATTTCATTTAAATACACTCATGCCAAAAAGAAAAAAAAAAATAGACTCATGCAGACTTTTGAAATTACTTCTGTTGTTCAGTATGATGCCTTTGAGATTTATTCAAGTTGTTGTGTGTAGCAATAGTCTTTTCCTTCCTGTTGCCAAGTAATATTGCATTGCATGGATGAAACACAGTTTGTTTCTTCACCAGTTGGAGGATATTTGGGTTGTGTTTCCATTCTTGGCGATTATGAAAGAAGCAGATAGAAACATTCACATACAGGTCTTTATTTTACCATATTTTATCATTTCTCATAGGTAAATACCTAGGCCTAGGATTGCTGAATTGTATGGTGTATTAGGTTCTCCAGAGAAACAGAACCAATAGGAAATTCTATCTACATCTATACCTACTGATACTTTTTGAGAGAGAGACAGATAAGAGTTGATGTTGCAATCCTGAGTCCAAAATCTGCAGGGCAGGCACTGGCAAACAGGAGACTCAGGGAGGGTTTCTGTGTTGCAATCTTTTTTTTTAAAAAATAAATTTATTTATTTGTTTATGTATTTATTTTTGGCTGTGTTGGGTCTTCATTGCTGTGCATGGGCTTTCTCTAGTTGCGGTGAGCAGGGGCTACTCTTCGCTGCAGTGCATGGGCTTCTCATTGTCATGGCTTCTCTTGTTGCGGAGCACGGGCTCTAGGTGTGCAGGCTTCAGTAGTTGTGGCACATGGGCTTAGTAGTTGTGGCTTGTGGGCTCTAGAGCTCAGGCTCAGTAGTTGTGGTGCACGGGCTTCGTTGCTCCATGGCATGTGGGATCTTCCCGGGCCAGGGCTCGAACCCGTGTCCCCTGCATTGGCAGGCGGATTCTTAACCACTGCGCCACCAGGGAAGACCTTCTGTGTTGCAATCTTGAGGCAGAATTACTTTTTCTTCAGGAAACCCCATCGTTTGCTTCTAAGGCTTTCAACTGATCAGATGAGGCCCACCCACTTTATGGAGGGTAACTGGCTTTACTCAAAGTCTACTAATTATACATATTAATCACATCTAAAAAATATCTTCATGGCAACATCTAGACTGGTGTTTGACCAAATAATTGGACCTTATTACCTAGCCAAATTACCAAACTGTTTTCCAAAGTGGCTGTACCCTTTTGTATTCCCACCAGCAAGGTATGAGTGTTCATGTGAGTGATTTATTAAAAGCATTCATTTATTCAATGCTTATACGTATACTATTTGCCACAAGTACTGGGGATATAAAGAAAATGTCAGTGCTATCCTCAGGACTTTGTAAACAAACATCCAGAAGAGTGTTTTCTACTTACAAGTATCAACCTTAGGAGGAAATACATGTATTCTCACACAGATTTAAAAGGTAGAGTATGCTGTTCAGTGTGACATAGCTAATAAACCTAGTTTACTAGCCAGTTTATCCCATCCTTTAAATTTTGGCTGACATTTTAAAATTTAACTACTTTATACATGCTCTCAGCAGAAACCAATATCTTTTTTTTTGGGCCGTGCCACATTGCTTGTGGTATTAGTTCCCCAACCAGAGACTGTACCTGGTTACCCACTACCTACAGTGGAAGTGCGGATTCCTAACCACTGGACTGCCAGGGAATTCCCACCAATATGTTAATTAGAAGCTTAAACCAGAAAACCAAGATGGTGTTGGTTGAAGAGGCGACCCTTTCCCACCTTGACCATTGTTCTGACTTTATTTCCCAGTAGATGTCAGCTTTTGATGAAAAATGAAGGGGTTATTTAAATCAGCTATGACTCATGGGGAGAGAGTAGGGAATGACTTCTTCCTGCCCTTGTACAGGAAGGTGTTTAGCCTTGTGCTCAGCCAGTCATCTCATCACCACGGTAACACCATCCCTTCCCACTCTGGGGAGATCTGCCTGCCTCAGCTGATGGAAAGGGCACTGCTGCATTTGCATTAGAAATCAAATAATACTTTCCAGTAAGAACCTCAATGACTAATGCATGCACAAGGACCAAGGCACAGGGATCACGGGCAGTAGGCTTGATGGAAATGAGCAGAATTAGCCCAATGTTTATAATATTCATCTTAGCATCATTTCACCCTTTAGTAGCATGGGAAATTGGTGACTCAGAACTCAGGAAGCTCGTAGATGAGCAGAGGTTAGTACCAAGTAGAATTCCCTCTTGTCCAAAGAAATAACAGAGAACTGGAGCTTTCCCCAGCAAGCCTGCCCGGTTTTTAGGACTGCTCCCAGCTGACCTGGCCCCTAACACATTGCCTTAGTGCTTGTTCAGGACCTCTTTCTCTCTCTCTCCCTCTCTCTCCCTCTTCCCTCCCTCCCTCCCTGTCTCCTCTCTTTTCTCGCCTTCATTCTCTTCTGCTCGCTTCTGTTTCCTTTCAGGTTTGATTTTTTTTTTTAAGTTTATTTTATTTATTTATTTATTTTGGCTGCATTGGGTCTTCTTTGCTGTGCACGGACTTTCTCTAGTTGTGGCGAGCAGGGGCTACTCTTCGTTGCGGTGCGCGGGCTTCTCATTGCGGTGGCTTCTCTTGCTGCGGAGCACGGGCTGTAGGTGCGCAGGCTTCAGTAGTTGTGCTGTGTGGGCTCAGTAGTTGTGGCTCACGGGCTTAATTGCTCCACGACATGTGGGATCTTCCCGGACCAGGCCTCGAACCCATGTTCCCTGCATTGGCAGGCGGATTCTTAACCACTGCGCCACCAGGGAAGCCCTCAGGTTTGATTTTGAGTGACTGCTCGCCTGGATGATTCATACATCCTGCTGGGGAACTTGGTCCCAGGACATCCCCCCACCCCAGCTCACGGCCCCTCCCCTCCCACCTGGGGGTGGGAACTGCAGTTTCTGGAAAGGGGACCTGCTTATTCCTCATCCCGGCATTTGTTTTCAGTTTTTCCTTTCCTCCTGTCCTCGTCCTCATCCCCTACTCCCACACTTCCTTTCTCTTTTCTCTCTCCCGCTTTACCTTTGCTGCCCTACTTCGCACCCTAAGCCTTAGCGCCCTTACAAAGGCAGCCACAAGTTTTGCCCCACAGGGGATGCTGAGGTCTCTTGTGGATGGCCAGCCACCAACTCCATGCCATACCACACTGGCCCCAATATACAATCCTGGTGACTAGATATCCATAGTCCAAAGATGTACTTTCTTCACAGACACAGCCATGTGTTACAGAGCCATACGAGTCACTGAGTCAGAATAATTAGCTTCACTACCCTGGTCTGGCCAGATCATTCACATATCCATTTCCTCTTCTTTACCAACGCAAACCCAAGTTTAGTAAGTGAAGCAGCCATGTGTCAAGTCATAAAAAACTACATTTCCCACCTTTTCATGAAGAACGACCTGACGGGTGAGAGTGACAGGTTTTGGGTCGCGGCTTCATGGAAAACCCATTAAAGGAGGGCTGCCAGCTGAGACCCACCCTTTTGCCTTTCTCCCCCTTGTTACGGACTGAATTGTGCTCCCTTCCAAAATCATATGTGAAAGTCCTAATCCCTAGAATGTGATTGTATTTGGACATAGGGCCCTTAAAGAGGGAATTGAGTTAAAATGGGAATTAAGTTATAAAGTGGGTCCTAATCCAATATGACTGGTGTCTTTGTAAGAAGAAGAGATCAGGACACAAAGAGGAACACAGAGGGAAGACCGTGTAAGGACAAGAGAAGGGGGCCATCTACAAGCCAAGGAGACAGGCCTCAGAAGAAACTAACCTTGCCAACACCTTGATCTCTGGCTTCTAGCCTTCCGAACTGTGATACGATAAATTTCTGTTGTTTAAGCCACCCAGACTACGGTACTTTTTAATGGTAGCACTAGTAAACTAGTAATATCCGTTCCTCCATCTTTCTGCCTCAAAGTGGATGTGGTAGGAGGAGCTGCATTTCCCATCTTGAAACCATGAAAGACCTTGTGCCCCTTGTTAAGGGTGTGGAGCAGAAAGTTAGAATAAACCCAGGACACGGATGACACTCTGGAACCACTCTAGCCCACCTTGTATAGGCCTCTGTTGTTTCGGTTCTCTATGTTGGCAGCCAAATGCAATTCCTAAGGAAAGTACCTGGTTACTGATTTTGCACTTTTTACTCAGACAGGCTCTCTAACCTTGCTTGCAAAATTCTCCCTCCAACTCCTCTCTAATTTTCTGGGCAATATGCTGGCTTCCTCTCCTTGTCTTCCTCCTCGGACAGCCCCTGCCTATTATGCCACTTGGAATATCTCCACCAGGGCCACTGCTAATGGTATCTTTGGGAGATCTCCAAAGCCAGCCACAAATGTGCTATCTCCCACATCTAACCCCAGTGCCCAAGAAGGCTGGCATCTTCCCTGGCTCTGTGCCATCATGTGCCACCAGCTCTGAAGGACCAGGGTCCCAAGACCCTAAAGTTTCTCAACAAATCAGCTCCTCCAACTTCTAGCTTAACCCTTGCAGAGAGCTTGGCTAGAAGCACACACCACACCATCCTCCAATATTAAAGTCCATCTCTTCAATTACTTCAAAATCAGGCTATCGTGTATTCACTTGTCCCTTTCCCAAAATGTTTGCACCAGTAGAAGCATTCATGGAAATCAGTTGCACTTAAATCAACATTATCTCCCCCAAAAGACATGTACCGAGAGCCAGCTGTCTATGTACTGAATGGCATTCTTAACAACTGGTGGGAAATAGCACTTGACTTAATTGGAATCATTTTTCAAAAATTGTCTAATCTCTTCTCCCCTTGGTTTCCTTCTCTATAGAGCAGGGATGGTAACACCAACAGAGGCATCACAAGAGTTAAATATGTTCTCATGCATTTATCTAATTAGTGATAATTTGATTTCAATGTGACGAGTTGAGGAGCTGATAATAGTTTCAGTATTTCTCCACCCTTTTGTTTCTGTTTTTTCTTCCTCTGTGTGACTTCTGAGAACTTCAGTCCCTTTCAGTTCTCCATCTACGTGTGCACATAGGGGTGTAACAGTAGGAAAATCAGTCACTGTTGCTTCTGCTTCCACAACTTCATATCGGGGAGGGCTACTGAACAAATAAGGACATTTATCCACCAGTTCCCCATTCTTTTTTCCATGCTCTCTTAGTCTTTTCAACACTGAGATTCTTTTTACTCAGTGTACTGAACCAGGGTATTTTGGAGGAAAAACCCCAAGGTCTTGTTAAAGACTCAGCTCCACCAACTGGAGCCCAGAGCTGGGCTTCCTCATGCTGCCTGCCCACCTCGGGTCTTCCCTCTGTGTTCCTCTTTGTGTCCTGATCTCTTCTTCTTACAAAGACACCAGTCATATTGGATTAGGACCCACTTTATAACTTAATTCCCATTTTAACTCAATTCCCTCTTTAAGGGCCCTATGTCCAAATACAATCACATTCTAGGGATTAGGCTTGAGTTTCTAGCCTGCAGGCCTGCCCTATGGATTTCAGACTGAAGACTGCAATACCAACTGTTAGCTGAATTTCCATTCTATAAATTTCAGACTTGCCAGCCCCCACAATCATGTAAGCCAATTCTTTAAAATAAATCTATGTATCTGTGTATCTGTGTATCTATGTATCTATGTATCTGTATATCTGTGTATCTATGTATCTGTGTATCTGTGTATCTATGTATCTGTGTATCTATGTATCTATCTACTATCTATCTATCCATCTCTATCTATCTATGTAATAGGTTCTATTTCTCTGGAAAACCCTGATGAAAACAAGCACCTACTGTGTGCTAGGCACTGTGCTAATCAGTGAGGACCCAGATAAACCCATCGATGAGATGGCCTTTTTTAACTGCAGAAGAAACATGTTCAGAGAGAAATTAGATATCACGGTAAGGTCTATTAGAGTGAGAATAAAGTGCTGTGTAAATCAAGAAGGAGGTGACTAATTGTGCCCGAGGGGATGAAGAAGTTGACCTCGTAGAGGTGACCTGGGTCTCAAAGGGTAAGTAGGCATCCCAGGGCTGATTAGGGCTAGAGGAGGTGTCGTCCAGGCAGAGGCACTGTAGGAACCATTCACCAAGCCCAGGGGCTTGTGACTCAAGGTCACATCCTGAAGCCTGGATACTGCAGGTGCACATTACGAAGTGCTGTGATCACTGAGACCAAGCTGTGGAGGCTGTTTTGAAACTGAGATGCCCAGTGCTAAACATTTCTAAGCCAAGGCTGGCAGTGAAATGAAGTTGAGAATTAAGTGCTAGCTGGGACTTCGAGGTAAAAGGCAAAATAAATGTCATTTCAGTATAGGAAAAAACTCTCAATTTTGCAAATAGAAAAGAATGAGTCAAGAGACTGTAGCTCTTCATTCAACAAACATTTAATGAGTACTTACCCTAGGCCAAGAAATGTTCCAGGAGCTAGAAATAAAGCCACGTGTAAGATATAGTTTTTAGGCTACGTAGTCAAGGAGGGGAGGGGGCAGAAAGTAGTTACATATTTCCCAGCCCATCCAACCCAGAGTTGATCAAACGGCGGTCACGTTCTCAGTGTCAACCATCTCCTTGCAAAGTCTCCCAGTTATTTTTAGGAACCCTGGTGGCATCTGTTACTACCTTCATGTTCTGCTCTGGCTCCTTTCAAAGATGTCTGCTGTTGGGGCCTCTGCTGTCAGGGAATCTGCCTCAGGCCACTTCCACAGCTCCCACTCCACCTCTTCAAGGCACACACCTCCAACCTCTATGTTGGAGAGGGTGGTTTCACAGATGTATACTTAATGTTAAAAACAAATCATCAAGCGGTTCGTATTAGTTTTCTATGGCAACTATTTAAAAAATTACGACATACAACTGGTCATTAAGAATTAGAATGGGGGGCTTCCCTGGGGGGCTTCCCTGGTGGCGCAGTGGTTGAGAATCTGCCTGCTAATGCAGGGGACACGGGTTCGCGCCCTGGTCTGGGAAGATCCCACATGCCGCGGAGCAACTAAGCCCGTGAGCCACAACTACTGAGCCTGCGCGTCTGGAGCCTGTGCTCCGCAACAAGAGAGGCCGCGATAGTGAGAGGCCCGCGCACCGCGATGAAGAGTGGCCCCCGCTTGCCGCAACTAGAGAAAGCCCTCGCACAGAAACGAAGACCCAACACAGCCATAAATGAATGAATGAATGAATAAATAAATAAATAAAAGTAAGTCCAAAAAAAAAAAATTAAAAAAAAGAATTAGAATGGGGCTTCCCTGGTGGCGCAGTGGTTGAGAGTCTGCCTACCAATGCAGGGGACACGGGTTCGAGCCCTGGTCTGGGAAGATCCCACATGCCGCGGAGCAACTAGGCCCGTGAGCCACAACTACTGAGGCTGCGCGTCTGGAGCCTGTGCTCCGCAACAAGAGAGGCCGCGATAGTGAGAGGCCCGCGCACCGCGATGAAGAGTGGCCCCCGCTTGCCGCAACTAGAGAAAGCCCTCACACAGAAACGAAGACCCAACACAGCCAAAAATAAATAAATAAATTAATTAATTAATTTAAAAAAAAGAATTAGAATGATAGATACTAAGTTTTGGTAAGGATGTGAGGAATGGGAATACAGTTGGTAGTGAAGGGGTTCAGGACACACTACCCCAAAATATGGCACCTTGGCATATTGAATCTCTTCAGGTGAAGGAATCTGAGAAAACAGCAAAAGCAAAAATGTCACTCTGACCCCTATTCTCCCTTGCTCCTCTTTCGTGAAACAAGGCATAAAACTCCCATGTGAGAGATACCCTCCCTGCACTAGGAAGAAGACATTCTTATCACCAGACAGGAAATCTGGGGCCAAGAAACCTGTACAAACAATTCTTGTTAAACTAACCCTTATCTTCCTAGTTACTGCTTCAACGTGTACTACTGCCAGCCCAAAACCCTTTGTCTTGTCAATTCTTCACAATTTTTTTGTTTCTTTGTCTAAAAGGTATAAAAGTATCCTGCTCTAGTCACTTCTTCGAGTCTCCATTTTCTTGTGACGTTTCCCATGTACATGTGAAAATTCAGTAAGATGTGTATGCTCCTCTCCCGTTCATCTGTCTTCGTCCGTTTACTTCTCAGACCCAGCCAGGGACCCTAAGAGGGCCAAGGAAAACTGTTTCTTCCCCTGTAGTAGATGACTCCTGTGACCATTCTAGGAGGCGATATGATAGTACTTACATTTAATCAGTGTATTCCCTGTGTCCCAGCAATCCCACTCCCCGTAAACCATACCAGAACCGTTCACCCACAGGTGAGCATGAAGCCACATATACAAAGGGGTTCATTGCAACGTTTATGTGTTAGAAGGAAGTTTTAAGCCAGAGACCTAGTGTGGAAACAGCTCCATGCATCAGTTAAATACAACACACTAGATATACAGAACAGATTTTTAAAACTTGGTGCTGAGTTTTTTTAAAGGTACAAAAGAAAAAAAGCTCCTAGCAAAATACCATTTATGTGAACTAAAAAACATGCACACAAAACATTACACATTATATGAGAACACATTCAAGTTCAAAGATATAGTTAATACGTTAGAATGATCACCGATTGGAGGGAGAAGGAAGTGGGAGTGGAGAATTCATCAATCAAAGGCGGTATTCAGTTCAAAAATGAAGTTGCGGTGGTCAGAGCTCTTAGCTGCAAAGAGCAGAAACCAACTCTGGTTGATTTAAACATAAGGGGGAAAAGATCTAAGGCTATTGGGTAGCACATTAAATCACCTGGAAGGCCCAGAGGCTACACAGTCAGAATCACATCCACAAATCACACCACAGAATTGGTTGGGTGAGGCCACCACCAGTCTCTGCAGACTAGACTACTTGCAGTGCCTGAATGAAAAGACACTGAATACTGCAGGCATGTTCTCCACCATCAGTGAGAAGTCTACTGTCTCTGTTCTTTGCATCACTAGCTGGAATAAGTGTCTGAAGCAGATGCATCAGAATAGCCAAGCCTACCTCACGAGCAGTGCCCTCTATCAAGGAAGCTGGCAATGACTCTTATTTTTAGCATCCATCGCGAGATGTAGTATCTGCCTCCCCCAAGGTTCATGGAGTGAAGAAATCATTCAGCAGAGGAGGGTTCTAAGTTGGGCAGCCGAAATAATTAGAAAAGCCCTGTAATAAAAGTGCGACCAACTTTCAACAACAACAGTGTGTATTGAGATCAAATAAGAGTTCATTGACTTTTCCAAAAAGGCCACTGATAACATTATCAAGAACAGTTTCAATGGAATACTGCGGGCAGGAGACAGATGGTAGTAAACTGGAGAATGAATGGGAGATGAAAACGTAGAGATAAGGAGTGTAGACCTGTAAGGAGCTTCACTGTGAATGGAAGGATAGAGGGGCTCATGTGTAGAGGAAAATGTAGAATTAATGAAGGACTTTGTTTTTATTTTTTTTAAGATAAAAGAGATTTGATCACATTTTTAGGCTGAGAAGAAGGAGCTAGCAGAGAAAGGTCAGAGCTAGCAGAGAAAGGTCAGAAAGAAAACAGATGATTTTTTAAAAGCCACAACCTAATCAGTGCCCAGGTGGAAGGATTAGCCTGAAAATGCTGTAGGGAGAAACAGCTGCTCCTGTGAGTGAGAGAAAAGAAGTAAGGATGCAGGTGCCTGTGTATAAACGCTGATGTGGGGAAGCTCAGGTAGTAAGTAAATGTCTGTCGGACGGCCCCTATTTTATCTGTGAAATAAATAAGCAGGAACAACTGAGGGAGGCAGAGCTGGGGGTGAGTTAGAAGCCTGGAGGAGAAATGTGACATTTTCTAACTGCTAAATAAGAGAGGAGCTTGTTGTTATCAGGTAAAGAAATTATTGAAACATGAGTACAGGGAATTCCCTGGTGGTCCAGTGGTTAGGGCTTGGCACTTTCACTGCCGGGGCCCAGGTTCAATCCCTGGTGGAAGAACTAAGATCCCACAAGCCTCCGGGCCAAGAAAGAAAAAAAAAAGGTGAGTACAGTTAAAATTGAAGATTATGAGTTTGAAGTGGTTCCAATCTGCTTAATGATTGTTCTTCCTTCAGCAAAACTGCTGCCTTTGTGTGGAAGCAAAGAAGGCCAAGGTCTGGTTCATGGAAGTGCAGGGCAAGTACGGAAGAGCACTAGGATGTGAGCCTTGAGCCTCCTAGTGAGAGAGCGGTTACGTGTTAATCCATCAGGCTATGGATTAGGTGAGGGAAATATGGCCAGGAGTGGGTAAATAAAGGGATTAAGGTATTTCAAAGTTCCTTTGAGATTGAGGGTTAGGGGTTAGAGCTGGAGTGAGAGCTGGAAGGATGGGAGTTTGTGGTCAGAGCATGGACTTTTAGAGTTTTAGATTTTAGAGATGATAGCTCGTCAGGTCCAAGATGTGCCCATTAAAAAGCAATAACCTAGGGCTTCCCTGGTGGTGCAGTGGTTAAGAATCCTCCTGCCAACGCAGGGGACCTGGGTTAGAGCCCTGGTCTGGGAAGATCCCACATGCCGTGGAGCAACTAAGCCCGTGCACCACAACTACAGAGCCTGCGCTCTAGAGCCCGCGAGCCACAACTACTGAGCCCGCGCACCACAACTACTGAGCCCGTGCAGCAAAGAAGACCCAACGCAGCCAAAAATTAATTAATTAAATAAATAAATTTTTTAAAAAAGCAATAACCTTTGATATGAGGTCCCGAGGGCAGAAACTATTTAGAGAAACATCTACAGACAGATAACCATCTGGCCCTCTGGTTGGAAGCCTGAAATTAAGAAGCACAGCACTCAGCGAAAACTAGTCCTAGAGATCATGCATTCCCATCTGGTAGCCGTAGGTGGTAGACATGGCCCAAAATGAGGATTCGATAAGAAGTTGGAGATAAAGGGGGAAAAAAACACTCTCTGTGAGCTGGATTATATCATAAGCAAAGAAAGAATTGTATCAGAGGTTGGCAATCTTATGGTAAAGAGAAGGATGCCAAGATTTCTAGGGCAGCCAAGGTAACCATAACTTGAAGTATCTTTGTTAACACACCTACAGAAAGAGTGTCTATCTGGTTGTGGTTGGGTTGGTAAATGAAGCATGAACGAGAGTCAGAGACACAGACATGGACTTGATGCATCTAGCACGGGGCCAGGGTGCACACTGCTGGCCCCACCCTTGGGCCAAGATAGCCTAACAGCCAGATTCCTGCCATTTATCATTCCTAGATGACATTAGCCATTAAAGTCATCCAGTTGTTTTCCTTTCCACTAATTCTGTGCTCCCTGAGTAATCTTCTTTTTGGATTCTGGCTTCCCACATAGATTTTGCAAATAGGATAAGAACATGTTGATCAGCAACATAACTCTTTGGTCGTGATCAGTATAGATCTAGTGGTTAATTAACAAATAGGCATTTTAGGTTTATATATGTGTGTTTGGTCAAAGGGAGTCAGGCCCCCAAGCCCAAACACTTTAGGATGCCCTAACAATTGCATTTCAGATGCTAAAACGCTAAGTATCATCCCTTGGAAAGTAGCACAAAATATGGCCATGATACGAAGTTGGATTCGGTGATGACAGTCCTTTCTTAGGTCGTGCTTCTGTGATCCACCACCCTCCTGCAAGTCCACCACGGATTTCTGCATGCAATCTAAACAGGAACAGCACTCATCTTCTCTTTCCCTCTAACCAGAGAGTATAGATTAATAGTTAAACTAATCAAGCCATGGTGATTTGTTATATGGTGCCACATAAGTATATAAATATTATACATCTGCCTGTCAGTGTGACATTTGTAAAAGATTATACCAGGGCAAAGAAATAGGAAGGAAATGTCCTCTGCTCATAAAATAAGGAAATGAACAGGTTGCCATGCCAGTATAAAGTTGATGATTTAGCAACAGGTCTAGAGCTAAGTAGATAGGCAAGCAAAATCCAGGTTGGGCCCCAACTCCATGACCTGTGCTGTGTAAATAAGTCTTTCTAGAGCTGTCATTATGTAAGCATTATATTGAATAGCATGCCCTTAGTGTATAAGAATAAACAAATTTATCTCCCACTCTCCTTTGAAATATACTCACTGGGGCTTGTTCTTCCTCTTCCCCTGCATAAAAATGGAAGCAGATCCTATGGCTTTTCTAATTATTGTCAGGTAATTCAAGATTCCCTGGTCAATTTTCAGTATTTCAAGTCTCATGTATGTAATAGTCAAACTTTGAACTTCGTGTTCAGCTGGGGCCTCTCCTCCCACTGCCCAGCTCTGGCTTATTGCCAGATGTTATCAGCTTCTTTCCTTCTCTCACTTTGGGCTTTTACTCCTTCGCCTCTCTTTTACTACCTGTGTTTCTTATATTTCCAGGAAAATTATTACTTGCTCTGTTACAGTTAACTAGTTGGCACTCTGAAACTGCCTGATAATCAAAGCTTTATCTTTCTCTAGAGAGTGCATTTATGAGTTTTGGGGAGACCCCTGATCTAGCAGACAATAACATTTGCCCCAGATGGTTCAAACAAAGAGGCTCTAATGAAGGGCCTGCTTATAGAGGTGAGCACAGGATTAATGGAACACAGAAGGGATGATGTCACATACAGATTTGTAACAGCGAAAGCCATTACCACTCCAGGTAGGAGAGGGCAAGGGAAGGGAACAGTAGCACCAGAGCCCAGTGAAGGCTGAGATTGCAAAAGAGGAGCCGCCTCGCTGTAGTGTAGTCCTGGAAGGATGCAAACATTGCCAAAGACACAATACCTATGCAAGGAGGCAGCGGGAAGAAATGCCTAGAACTCCCTCCTCTTGCTCAGTGATTTCCTGCCAGTGCTTCGCATTGGCCAAACCCACCTGGTAGCTAGCCAGCAAGGGCGCTCAAGTAATAGAGTTCTCAGGGGTTAGCCTCCTGGGGAGAGTAATGGATCTAGGAGGATACACAGAATAACCAAGACACCCCCGCCGCTGGGGATCTCTCCGCGTCCCCTGATAAAGGCAAGTGCATCTCTGTTGTGATGAGTTGCTTACTCTTTCCTAACCATCTGGGAATTTAATCCTGCAATGTTACCACTTCCCCATTTGGAGAGCCACAGAAAATGCATACATCCTTTACATAGCATATTTACGATTTAATCTGCAACATGTGACCTTTAACATCCTGTTACATATAATATTTAGTACTCACTGAACTACTTGGAGCCAGACATTGTGCTAAGGTGCCCTGCATGCGTTCTCTTTAAACCTCACAGTTGCTCATCAAGACAGAGATTATTAACCTTAAAGAGAATGACTGGGGGAGAGAGGGCAGGGAGAGAGAGGCCAGCCTAGAGTAGTAAAGTGACTCAAGCCACAAAAGCATCTTTCTGTACCAAGTTGCCTCTAAGAACAGCAAAGCACGTACTATCATCCTTTGTTTTGCTTTTTGCTACCGCTCCGCCTCATCCTTGAAGTTGGTATCAGTATATTTAGCTTAGACTTTGCAAACAACTGAGCTTAGCTCTGAGCTCTGAGATTTCTGCTGGGGATTGCTTTGTGTCAAGCTGGTTAAAGAAACCAAATCCTGTGTGTCCTTTTCCTCCATAATTGCTGACTCCTGCTTTTTAGCTCATTGGCTCTTTTATTTGGAGTCCTTGGTAGGAACGACTGCCTTTCTTGTTCTCCCTTGAGTAAAGGTTCTTTCATGCGTTAAGACATAATTTAAAGGGCATCTCCCAAGGAGTATGAACAACATATGGTATAGTTATTTCGTTCTAGAAAATTCTGAAATGGTAATTTGTAGCTTTTGCCAAGAGATTGGTTTTCATCACAAGCTGTCTTCTTTCCAGATCAGACATTTAGAGGAGCTGAATGTGGGCCTATGTTCAGCCCTGCGGGAACCCTCCAGAGCCAGCCCAGGACAGAACACAGCCTGTATTTCCATTTACAAGTATGTTCCCTTCAGGCTATTCTGAGTGTGGAGTGAAGATACCTGGCAGCCCTCTTCTGATACCTTAATTTAAGCAAGGTGTGCTGAGCATGAGCAAGGCAGCCTTACCTTGACTGCCAGGTGTTTATAAGGAACCCTCTATTGAAAATTCAGGGAACACAGATCTATTGTGAGATGTGGTTAAACCTAGTGGATCAATTCCCAGGTAACTCTCTCTAAGCAGCCTCTTTGTCTCTTTTTTTCTAGTAAGTCTTGTAGAGTTTCACTCTCAGTATTATTAAACACAAATTGAAGCTTCTGAACTAGATATTCTATTCAATTGCTATACTTTAAGAAAAGCTATAAGGGCTTTATTTGATTTAATAAGTAAATAAAATTACTCCTTTCTGTAAAGGCAATATTTTTTTCCTAAAAATGAGTTTTACTGAGATGTAATTTACGTGCAATAAAATTCACGCATTTTAAGTGCAGAGTTTGATAAGTTTTGACAAATGTAGACAGTCCTATAATCATGACCCCAAACAAGATACAGAACATTCCATAGCCCCCAAAAGTGACCCATGCCTGTTTGCAGTCATTCCCCTCCCCCAACTCTCAAGCCCAGGCAACAACCAGTCAATCTTCTATCACAGTGATTTTAGAAATAGAAATTCTTTCACTCAGCATAATCTTTTGAGATTTATCTCTGTGTTGGTGTATATCAGCAGTCTATTCCGTCTTATTGATGAGTAATATTTCATTGTATGGAATGGAATTGGTTTTCGTGATTTTTTTTTTTTTTTTTTTTTTTTTAATTTATGGCTGTGTTGGGTCTTCGTTTCTGTGCGAGGGCTTTCTCCAGTTGCGGCGAGCGGGGGCCACTCTTCATCGCGGTGCGCGGGCCTCTCACTATCGCGGCCTCTCTTGTTGCGGAGCACAGGCTCCAGATGCGCAGGCTCAGTAATTGTGGCTCACGGGCCCAGCTGCTCCGCGGCATGTGGGATCTTCCCAGACCAGGGCTCGAACCCGTGTCCCCTGCATTGGCAGGCAGATTCTCAACCACTGCGCCACCAGGGAAGCCCACGTGATTATTTTTTAACATTACAATATATTTATCCATTCAACAGTTGCTGAACATTCGGATTATTTCCAGTTTTTGCTATTGTGAATAAAGCTGCTATGAACATCTGAGTAGAAGTTTTGAGTGGACAAATGTTTTCATATCTCTTGGGAAAATATCTAGCAAGATTGCTGGGATGTATGGTAAGTGTATTTTAACTTTTTTTAAAAAAAGTCCAACTGTTTTTCAGAGTAGCAGTTGCTTCATATCCTTGCCAAAACTTGTCATTTATTGAATTTTATCATTCCAGTGGTTTGTAGTGTTGTCTTATTGTGGTTTTAATTTACATTTCTCTAGTGAATAATGATGTTCAGCATCTTTTCATCTGCTTATTTGCCAGTTTTTAAAATATTCTTCAGTGAAATGTCAGTTCTACTCTTTTGCCCATTTTTAATTGCATTGCTTATTATTGAATTGTAAAGTATATATTTTAGGTACATGTTTTTAATAAGATGTGAATTTTGCAAATATTTTCCCTACATGGCTTGCCATTAATTTTCTTAATAGTGTCTTTGGAAGAGCAAAAGTTTTTCATTTTGATGAAGTCAAGTTTATTAATTTTTCTTTTATGGTTATGCTTTTGTTCCCTACCTAAGAAACCATTGCCTAACCCAACACCACAAAGATTTTCTCCTTTATTTTCATGTATAAACGTTACAGTTTGGGCTCTTATGTTTATATCTATGATGAATTTCAAGTTAATTCTTTTTTTTTCTTTTTTAATTAATTTATTTATTTATGGCTGTGTTGGGTCTTCGTTTCTGTGCGAGGGCTTTCTCTAGTTGTGGCAAGTGGGGGCCACTCTTCATCGCGGTGCGCGGGCCTCTCACTATCACGGCCTCTCTTGTTGTGGAGCACAGGCTCCAGACGCGCAGGCTCAGTAGTTGTGGCACATGGGCTTAGTTGCTCCGCGGCATGTGGGATCTTCCCAGACCAGGGCTCGAACCCCTGTCCCCTGCATTGGCAGGCAGATTCTCAACCACTGCGCCACTAGGGAAGCCCTAAATAGGTGTTCTTAAATTTCTCTCAGTATTGTTTTGTAGTTTTCAGTGTACAGTTATTTCATTAAATTCATCCCTAAGTGTTTCAGTTTTTAATGACATTTTAAATCATATTGATTTTTGATTTTAACTTCCAATTGTTCTGTGCTGTAATACAGAAACACAGTTTATTTTTTATTATTCATCTTGTGTCCTACAATCTTGCTAACTCATTTATTATTTCTAGTAGCTTTTTCACAGTTTCTGTAGGAATTCCTATGTAGAAAATCATGTTGTTTGTGACATTTGTACTTTTTCTGTTCCACTCTTTATATATATATATATATATATATTTTTTTTTTTTTTTTTTTTTTTACAACACTCTTTATATTTTTTATTCCTTTTTCTTGCTTTATTAAACTAGCTGGGACCTCCAGTACAGTACCGAATAAAAGTGGTAGGAGTAGACATCTGTCTTAGTCAGTTTGAGCTGCTATACCAAAATACCATAAGCTGGATGGCTTATCAACAACAGAAGCTTATTTCTCACTGTTCTGGAGGCTAGAAGTCCAAGATCATGGTGCCAGCATGGTTGGGTTCTGGTGAAAGTCCACTTTTGTGTGGCAGTTGGCTGACTTTTTGTGTCCTCACTTGGCAGAAAGAAAGAGGAAGCAAGCTCTCTCATGACTCTTTTAAGGACACTAATCCCATTCATGGGGACTCGACCCTCATGACCTCATTGATCCTAATTACCTTCCAGAGGCCTCACCTCCTAATACCATCACATTGGAGGGTAAGGTTTCAACATATGATTTTGAGGGGAGACAAACATTCAGTCCATAACAGCATCCTTGCCTTGTTCACAGCCTTAGGGGGAAAGCATTGTCTTTCATCATTAAGTATAAAGTTAGCTATAATTTTTTGTAGATGATCTTTATCAGATTAAGGAAATTCCCTTCTTTTTGTAGTCTGCTGAAATTTTTCATACATGGATGTTGAGTTTTTGTGAAATGCTTTTTCTGTATCTACTGAGATGCTATAACATTTTTTACCTTTATTCTGTTAATGCAATGAATTATATTGATTGATTTTTGAATGTTAAACCAATCAAACTTTCATTCGTAGATAAATTCTGCATGGTCATGATGTATTATCCTCATATATATATTTCTTGATTCAGTTTCCTAATATTTAGCTAAGGTTTTTGTGTCTCTGTTCGTGAGAGATACTAGTCTGTGGTTTCTGTTTCTTGTGATAATCATGTCAGGTTTTGTTATCAGGGTTTTGTTGGCCTCACAAAACAATCTGGAAGTGTTGTATCTTCGTTTTTCCTGAGTTTGTGTAAGATCGGTATTATTTATTTTTAAAATTTTTGATAGAATCACAAGTAAAATCATCTGGGCCTGAGTTTTCTTCTTGAGAAGGTTTTTTAAATTGCAAATACAATTTATTTAGCAGTTATAGGGTTATACAGGTATTCTATTTCTTCTTGTACTGGTTTTGGTAAGTTAGGTTTTTCCAAGAATTTGTGTGTTTTATCTAATTTGTCAAATTCATTGACATAAAGCTCATCATAATATTCCTTAATTATCCTTCTTTTTATAGGATTTATAGTGATAGCCCTCATTTTTTATTCTTTTTTAAAAAATTGAAATACAGTTGATTTATAATGTGTTAGTTTCTGGTGTACAGCAAAGTGATTCAGAGAATATATACATTCATATTCATATCTTTTTCATATTCTTTTCCATTATGGTTTATTACAGGATATTGAATATATTTCCCTGTGCTATACAGTAGAACCTTATTGTTTCTCCATTCTATATACAGTAGTTTGCATCTGCTAATCCCAAACTCCCAGTCCATCCTTCCCCCACTCCTCCTCCCCCTTGGCAACCACATATCTGTTCTCTATGTCTGTGAGTCTGTTTCTGTCTTGTAGATAAGTTCATTTGTGTCATATTTTAGATTCCACATGTAAGTGATATCATATGGCATTTGTCTTTCTCTTTCTGACTTACTTCACTTAGTATGATAATCTCTATGTCCATTCATGTTGCTGCAAATGGCATTATTTCATTCTTTTTTATGGCTGAGTAATATTCCACTGTATATATATATACCATATTTTTATCCATTCATCTGTCGCTGGACATTTAGGTTGTTTCCATGTCTTGGCTATTGTAAATAGTGCTACTATGAACATAGGGGTGCATGTATCTTTTTTTTTTTAATACATCTTTATTGGAGTGTAATTGCTTCACAATACCGTGTTAGTTTCTGTTGCACAACAAAGCGAATCAGCCATATGCATACGCATGTCCCCATATCCCCTCCCTCTTGAGCCTCCCTCCCATCCTCCCTATCCCACCCCTCTAGGTCATTGCAAAGCACCGAGCCGATCTCCCAGTGCTATGCTGCTGCTTCCCACCAGCCAACTATTTTACATTTGGTAGTGTATATATTTCGATGCTACTCTCACTTCACCCCAGCTTCGCCCTCCCACCCCATGTCATCAAGTCCATTCTCTATGTCTACCTCTTTATTCCTGCCCTGAAACTAGGTTCATCAGTACCATTATTTTTTTTTTTAGATTCCATATATATGCATTAGCATACACTATTTGTTTTTCTCTTTCTAACTTACTTCACTCTGTATGACAGTCTCTAGGTCCATCCACCTCACTACAAATAACTCAATTTCATTTCTTTTTCTGGCTGAGTAATATTCCATTGTATATATGTGCCACATTTTCTTTATCCATGCATCTGTCGATGGACATTTAGGTTGGTTCCATGTCCTGGCTATTGTAAATAGTGCTGCAGTGAACATTGTGGAACATGTCTCTTTTTGAATTATGGTTTTCTGAGGGTATATGCCCAGTAGTGGGATTGCTTGGTCATATGGTAGCTCTATTTTTAGTATTTTGAGGAACCTTCCTACTGTTTTCCATAGTGGTTGTATCAATTTACATTCCCACCAACAGTGTAGGAGGGTTCCCTTTTCACTACACCCTTTCCAGCATTTATTGTTTCTAGCTTTTTTGATAATGGCCATTCTGACTAGTGTGAGGTGATACCTCATTGTAGTTTTGATTTGCATTTCTCTAATAATTAGTGATGTTGAGCATCTTTTCATGTGCCTCTTGGCCATCTGTATGTCTTCCTTGGTGAAATGTCTATTTAGGTCTTCTGCCCATTTTTTAACTAGTGTTTGTTTTTTTGATATTGAGCTCCATGAGCTGTTTGTATATTTTGGAGATTAATCCTTTGTCTGTTTTTTCATTTGCAAATATTTTCTCCCATTCTGAGAGTTATCTTTTTGTCTTGTTTGTGGTTTCCTTTGCTGGGCAAAAGCTTTTAAGTTTCATTAGGTCCCATTTGTTTCTTTTTGTTTTTATTTCTGCTACTCTAGGAGGTAGGTCAAAAAAGATCTTGCTGTGGTTTATGTCAAAGAGTGTTTTTCCTGTATTTTCCTCTAAAAGCTTTATAGTGTCTGGTCTTACATGTAAGTCTTTAATACATTTGGAGTTCATTCTTGTGTATGGTGTTAGGTAGTGTTCTAATTTCATTCTTTTACATGTAGCTGTCCAGTTTTCCCAGCACCTCTTATTGAAGAGGCTGTCTTTTCTCCATTGTATGTTCTTGCCTCCTTTGTCGTAAATTAGGTGCCCATATGTGCGTGGGTTTATCTCTGGGCATTCTGTCCTGTACCATTGACCTATATTTCTGTTTTTGTGCCAGTACCATACTGTCCTGATTACTGTAGCTTTGTGGTATAGTTTGAAGTCAGGGAGCCTGATTCCTCCAACTCCGTTTCTCTTTCTCAGGATTGCTTTGATATTTGGGGTATTTTGTGTTTCCATATGAATTGTAAGATTTTTTGTTCTAATTCTGTGAAGAATGCCATTGGTAGTTTGATAGGGATTGCATTGAATCTGTAGATTGCTTTGGGTAGTAGAGTCATTTTCACAGTATTGATTCTTCATATCCAAGAACAGGGTATATTTCTCCATCTGTTTATGTCATCTTTGATTTCTTTCATCAGTGTTTTATAGTATTCTGAGTACAAGTCTTTCGCCTCCTTAGGCAAGTTTATTCCTAGGTATTTTATTCTTTTTGTTGCAATGGTAAATGGGAGTGTTTCCTTAATTTCTCTTTCTGATTTTTCGTTGTTGGTGTATAGGAATGCCAGAGATTTCTGTGCATTAATTTTGTATCCTGCAACCTTACCAAATTCATTGATTAGTTCTAGTAGTTTTCTGGTGGCATCTTTAGGATTTTCTATGTATAGTATCATGTCATCTGCAAACAGTGACAGTTTTACTTCTTCTTTTCCAATGTGTATTCCTTTTCTTTTTCTTCTCTGATTACTGTGGCTAGGACTTCCAAAACTATGTTGAATAAGAGTGACGAGAGTGGACATCCTTGTCTTGTTCCTGATCTTAGTGGAAATGCTTTCAGTTTTGCACCATTGAATATGATGCTTGCTGTGGGTTTGTCATATATGGCCTTTATTATGTTGAGGGAGGTTCCCTGTATGCCCATTTTCTGGAGAGTTTTTATCATAAATGAGTGTTGAATTTTGTCAAAAGCTTTTTCTGCATCTACTGAGTTTATCATATGGTTTTTATTCCTTTAATTTGTTAATGTGGTGTATCAGATTGATTGATTTGCATATATTGAAGAATCCTTGCATTCCTGGGATAAACCCTACTTGATCCTGGTGTATGATCCTTTTAATGTGCTGTTGGATCCTGTTTGCTAGTATTTTGTTCAGGATTTTTGCATCTACGTTCATCAGTGATAATGGCCTATGATTTTCTTTTTTTGTGATATCTTTTTCTGGTTTTGGTGTCAGGGTGATGGTGGCTTCGTAGAATGAATTTGAGAGTGTTTCTCCCTCTGCAATTTTTTGGAAGAGTTTGAGAAGGATCAGTGTTAGTTCTTCTCTAAATGTTTGATGGAATTCTCCTGTGACACCATCTGGTCCTGGACTTTTGTTTGTTGGAAGATTTTTTATTACAGTTTCAATTTCATTACTTGTGATAGGTCTGTTTATATTTTCTAATTCTTCCTGGTTCAGTCTTGGAAAATTGTACGTTTCCAAGAACTGTCCATTTCTTCATGGTTGTCCATTTTATTGGAAATAGTTGTTTGTAGTAGTCTCTTATAATCCTTTATATTTCTGCAGTGTCAGTTGTGATTTCTCCTTTTCATTTCTAATTTTATTGATTTGTGTCCTCTCCCTTTTTTTCCTGATGAGTCTGGCTAAGGGTTTATCAATTTTGTTTATCTTCTCAAAGAACCAGCTTTTAGTTTTATTGATCTTTGCTCTTGTTTTCTTCGTTTCTATTTCATTTATTTCTGCTCTGATCTTATGATTTCTTTCCTTCTACTGACTTTGGGTTTTCTTTGTTTTTCTTTCTCTAGTTGTTTTAAGTGTAGGGTTATATTGTTTATTTGAGATTTTTCTTGTTTCTTGAGGTGAAATTGAATCGCTATAAACTTCCCTATTAGAACTGCTTTTGCTGCGTCCCATAGGTTTTGGGTCATCATGTTTTTGTTGTCATTTGTTTCTATGTATTTTTTAATTTCTTCTTTGAGTTCTTCAGTGATCTCCTGCTTATTTAGTAGTGCACTGTTTAGCCTCCATGTATTTGTGTTTTTTATAGTTTTTTTCCTGTAATTGATTTCCAATCTCGTAGCATTGTGGTCAGAAAAGATGCTTGATACAATTTCAATTTTCTTAAATTTTCCAAGGCTTGATTTGTGACCCACGATGTGATCTGTCCTGGAGAACGTTCCATGTGCACTTGAGTAGAAAGTGTATTCTGCCACTTTTGGGTGGAATATTCTATAAATATCAGTTAGATCTACCTGGCCTATTGTGTCATTTAAAGCTTGTGTTTCCTTATTTATTTTCTGTTTGGATGGTCTGTCCATTGGTGTAAGTGGGGTGTTAAAGTCCCCTACTATTATTGTGTTACTGTCAATTTCTCTTTTCATGGTTGCTAGCATGTGCCTTATGTATTGAGGTGCTGCTATGTTGGGTGCATAAACATTTATAATTGTTATATCTTCTTCTTGGATTGATCCTTTGATCATTATGTAGTGTCCCTCCTTATCTCTTGTAACAGTCTTTATTTTAAAGTGTGTTTTGTCTGATATGAGACTTGCTACTCCAGCTTTCTTTTGATTTCCATTTGTATGGAATATCTTTTCTATTCCCTCACTCTCAGTCTGTATGTGTCCCTAGGTCTGAAGTGGTTGTCTTGTAGACAGCATATATATGGGTCTTGTTTTTGCATCCATTCAGCCAGTCTGTGTCTTTTGGTTGGGGCATTTAATCTATTTACATTCAAGGTTATTATTGATATATATGTTCCTATTACCATTTTCTTAATTGTTTTGCGTTTGTTTTTGTGAGTCTTTTTCTTCTCTTGTGTTTCCTGCCTAGAGAAGTTTCTTTAGCATTTGTTGTAAAGCTGGTTTGGTGGTGCTGAATTCTCTTAGCTTTTGTTTGTCTGAAAAGCTTTTGACTTCTCCATCATAACTGAATGAGATCCTTGCTGGGTTGAGTAATCTTGGTTGTAGGTTTTTCTTCTTTCATCAGTTTAAGTATATCCTGCCACTCCCTTCTGGCCTGCAGAGTTTCCACTGAAAAATCAGCTGATAACCTTATGGGGATTCCTTTGTATGTTATTTTTTGTTTTTCCCTTGCTGCTTTTAATATTTTTTCTTTGAATTTAATTTTTGTTAATTTGATTAATATGTGTTTTGGTGTGTTTTTCCTAGGGTTTATCCTGTATGGGAGTCTCTGTGCTTCCTGGACTTGGGTGACTATTTCCTTTCCCATGTTAGGGAAGTTTTCCACTGTAATCTCTTTAAATATTTTCTCAGACCCTTTCTTTTTCTCTTGTTCTTCTGGGACCCCTATAGTTTGAATGTTGGTGTGTTTAGTGTTGTCCCAGAGGTCTCTGAGATTGTCTTCAATCCTTTTCATTCTTTTTTGTTTATTCTGTTCCTCAACAGTTATTTCCACCATTTTGTCTTCCATCTCACTTATTCGTTCTTCTGCCTCTGTTATTCTGTTATTGATTCCTTCTAGTGGGGAACGGGGTAGGCCTTGGCTGTGGAGAGCAGGGCCTAAGCGAGGGTGAGGTTTGGGTGGTGGGCGGGGCCTATGCTCAGGACCCACAGGGCTGGAAAAGGCCCTGGGAGCTGTGGGGGGTGGGGCTTAGGCTCAAGGAACAGAAGGGGGCCAAGGCGTGCCCTCCACCCCTGGTCTCAGAGGGCAGGGGACCTCACCTGGGCACCCAGCAGGCTTCCTGGGTTTGAGTGGGCGGGGCAAATGCCCTCCTCTCCTGCTCCTCCAGTCTGGGGTCTGGGAGGGCCGCTCCCTCCTGCCTCTCCTGCCTGGTCTTCTGGGCCTCCCTCCTATGCCCCCAGGACCAATGCGGGCAGGGGAGGGCGGAAGGGGGGGCCTTGGAGGGCAGGGGAGTGGCCTGGGAGCTCAACAGGCTCCCCGTGCCCAAGTCGGCGGGGCAATTGCCCTCTGTTCCTCTCCCACTCCTCCCTGAGGGCCCCTCCCACCTGCCTCTCCTGATCCCCCTGGCCTCCCTCCTATGCCCCTAAGGACCCACACAGCCTGGAGGGGCCTTGGAGTGTGGGGGATCGGCTTGGGAGCTCAGCAAGCTCCCCAGCCGAGTGGGCCAGGTGATTGCCCTCCGCTCCTCTCCTGCTCTTCCCGGAGAGTCCCTCCTGCCTGCCTCTCCTGATCTCTCCAGCCTCAGGGACTCCAATCTTGTCTGGCCTCCACTTCTCCTTCCCCCTCGGTCCCCCTACATCCTACCGGTTCACTCTGGGGCTCCTTCCGTCTCCTAGGGGATCGGAGTTCTCCACCGGCAGCCGGCAGGCACCTCAGGCTAACTCCACGTCTTCCCACACCGAGCCATCTTGACTCTGTCTTTTTTAATTACAGTTTTGTCCAGATATATGCCCAGGAATGGAATTTCTGGATCATATGGCAACTCTATTTTTAGTTTTTTCAGGAATCTCCATACTGTTCTCCATAGTGGCTGCACCAATTTACATTCCCACCAATAGTGTAGAAGGGTTCCCTTTTCTCCACACCCTCTCCAGCCTTTACAAATTGTAGACTTTTAATGATGGCCATTCTGACCAGTGTGAGGTGTACCACATTGTAGTTTTGATTTGCATTTCTCTAATAATTAGTGACGTTGAACATCTTTTCATGGGCCCAGTGGCCATCTGTATGTCTTCTTTGGAGAAATGTCTATTTAGGTCTTCTGCCCATTTTTTGATTGGGTTGTTTGTTTTTGTGTTATTGAGTTGTATGAGCTGTTGTACATTTCGGAAATTAAGCCCTTGTTGGTCACATCATTTGCAAATATTTTCTCCCAGGGTGTAGGTTGTCTTTTCATTTTGTTGATTGTTTCCTTTGCTGTGTAAAAAGCTTCTAAGTTTGATTAGGTCCCATTTGTTTATTTTTGCTTTTGTTTCTATTGCCTTGGTAGATGGTTTTCTTAGGTCACTAAGAAAACATTGGTATGATTTATGTCAGAGAATGTTTTGCCAGTGTTCTGTTCTAGGAGTTTTATGGTGTCATGTCTTACATTTAAGTCTTTAAGCCATTTTGAGTTTATTTTTGTGTATGCTGTGAGAGTGTGTTCTAGCTTCATTGATTTACATGCAGCTGTCCAATTTTCCCAACACCACTTTCTAAAGAGACTCTTTTTTGTTCTTGATATTTATAATTTTGCCTCTCCTGTTTTTTTCTTTATCATTCCTCCTCAGTTCCATTAATATTTTCAAATAATCAACTGTTTGTTTTAATAATTTAATATACTACTTCTGTGACTTATCCTTCTCACTTCTCTTTTATTAGTTCTTTCCTTCTATGCACGTTTTGTTTAATTTGCTCTACCTGCAGGCTCTAGAATATAGGTTCTTTGTGTTTTAACTGGATCATGGATGGTATCTGACTGAGCCAAACCAATGAAGTCTGGGTATGAACTTAGGAACAAAGCTAGGGGTCAGTTAATTTAGGGAAACCTGAATCTGGCGATCGGTTATTATAGAAACAAGAGACAGGACTTGAATGCTGCTGGCTAATATCCAAATAGGAAGATGGTCCAGGGCATCTAAGCTGGGAAGAGGCAGCCTATTGGCAAATTCCAAAAGAAGTAAGAAACATCACAGGTAGAGCTAAATAGATAGTAGACAGGGTGGGTGGGGGTGGGTGACAAAAGGAAAAAGACACCCAGCCTCTGGGAACGTTGGGTATCTGTAAGGATATAGTTATTAGGGAAAATAAGAACCACATCTCTAAACTTGGTCAACCCTAATCTTTTGTGGCCTATTCCTACTGTGTCCATGCTAATTACCAGGGGACTCATCTTTGGCCATCTTTCTGTGGGTGTCACACTGGGGTCTCACCTGTGCAGATCCAGATGCCCACAAGTGGAAGGTGTGTGTGATTTCTTCTATTTTATAGTACTTGAGATAATGATAAAGTTATACCATCCCACTAAAAATTACCTTCATGGGAAACTCTATGCTCAATTAGATACTATTACTAGATGTAGTTTAAAATTTCTACAATAGACTTGCTTTCAGAAGTTTGTTTATTAGTTGTTGTTTTACCTGTAATTATCCCTTTTATTTTATGAAGATTTTCATGTATTTGGGATAAGCTGAAAATCATTAAGATCCAAGTCTGGAGAAAAAAAAAATCAATGACAAAGCGGGGTGATTCAATTTAGGTCAAAAATGAAAGTGCAGCTATATAAAGCAATAACACTAGCCTGTAAACTCCGTTTTATAGGGGAGACAATGAAAATACAGGTAAGTAATTAGCCCGGTTTCATATAGCCAGGATGTGTCTACACTAAGAAATCAGACCTGTGCTCTTAACTGCTATGTTCTACTACTTTCTAAGATTTGACTATCTATCAACCTTATAAAGCACAATGCCAAGCAGATTGTAAGTTATGTAATAACACTTAAATGCGATGTATTATTACTAACAGAACTTGATGCAATGTTATATTTAGTAAATTCCTTTTGCTTATGAAATACAAAATCTTTGCAAAAGCGAAACAAACTCAGGAGGAAGAAGGCAAAGCAGAGTAGAAAGCATAGCTTGCTACTAGTTCCATGTTTTTGTAGTTCCAATGACTAGACCCATGTCCAACGTGAGCAGCCATATAGGGTAGTGACAGAGTAAGAAACGGGTTGTGGAATCAGGCAAATCTGAATTCAAGCCCCACCCTCACCACTTGCTCCCTGGGTAACTTTGTACAAGTTATGAATTTTCTCTAAGCTTTAGTTTCATCATCTCTAAAATAGAGACTAATAATAGTACCTAGTTCCTAGGGTGTTTAGAAGATTAAATGTACCAAGTATGTTTCCCAACACCTAAAAGCACTTGACACGTGATAGTTTCTGCTTTCAATGAATTAATTTAGTTTATGTGGCACTCAGTCCTTTTCTTTATTTTTTACCCTCACCCACATACCCTACACACACAAATAAAGAGCCCCACTCACATAAGGGTGTTTATGTGTGTTGCAATGTTGTAGAGATGGATAGGATTTTGTTCTGTTGGCCTCAGCCTATTGACAGTGATACTGTTGGCTAGGAATGCCTGAGGTCCTCACCTGGGCCTATACTATTTGTGGCAGCCCCCTCAGACATTTCCCCACCAGAGCTAATGTTGTGGCTGGACCAGCCCTTGTGGCTTTTATTATGATTGCAAGACGCACCTAAGCAGAAATAAAAATCATCAGGGAACTTTCCAGGACAAGATTTGTTATCCACTATTCCTGGAGGGTTCATGGCCCACGCAAGAGCCACACAGCAAAGTGGAGAGAGCAAAGGAGGGGGCACGGACCTGGGGCTCTGCCTTTATTCGGGTCAGAGGTGGGGTGCCTAGGATTTTACAGGTTTATTCTTCTTTGGCAAATTTAAAACATAAGAGCAGAAATTAGGGTGTGGGAAGGGAAAAGCAGGATCACTCAAGCTGTCAGTTATCTAGGTTTCCAGGGCTTTTCATATAGGGAACTCCATTGGTGGGGGAGGCCTGGTTCCTTATCTAGTTGTTTTACTAGTAGCTGTGTCATACCGCTGGCAGTATGTTTATTCAAGATGGATATCTTCGAAATGGATGCCTCGGCAATCAAAAGCTTAGTGTCAGGCACTTACACTCAGATTTCCATCACAGAAACCTAAGAATTAAAAATTGAATATTAGACACACCCCACTCCTAGAAAAGATCCTTCCATCAGTTTCAGGGGCCTTGAGTTCCAGCCTACCACTGTACGGCCGGGCCCTTTCTCTACTCTTTTGTGCAATCCTTCTGCCTCCAAATTTCCTTTCACTTCTAGTGCTCAAAAGTTTGTCTCACTTTCTTTACATAGAAGTCTTTTCCAATCCCAAAACGATTTTTCCCCCAGCAGGAATTTTTTTCTCAGCTGTTGATGTAATAACTTTTTTTCACATCCAGTTACATTTGCTTTACAGTTTGGAGTTCTAAATAAGAATTATATTTGAAAAACAGTTTTCACCACTAAAAATGGGGGAGAAAGTTTTAAAATAACTTTTATGGGCCAATCCTGAAAGTGAAAATGGCAATGTACCTTATCCCTGAGAAACTGTATAGGTTAAGTTCAAAGACTCCTTGGGCATGCCAGAGCACACTGCTGTGGTGTACAAGTCTGCTTCACTGAATCATATATGATATCACATGGAAAAAAATAGCAAAGGAATAAAGAAAAATGTCAAGAATACAACATATCTTTGCAGAAGCTAACAAAATGTGGCACCAGCATGGCGTATAGCTACAGACCAAATTAAAGTTCTCTGAAGCAGAAGTGATCTTTAATTGCCTCAAAGGCTATGAAACCAGAGGCATGGCATTTTTAGAGCAGTAAAAGAGCCTTGATGTCGGCTAGTTCAACCCACTCACTTTACAGATGAGAAAACTAAGCCACCACCTAATTGATAACACAGCTGAGCTCAGAGCTGAGGTTTCCTGATTCCAAGTACATTCCATTGCCTGTGGCAGTATGGCTGTCATACAGTCACTATCAAGAAAACAGGTCCCAGTGTGCATGTGATGAGGCCCAAAAGAGTCTAGAGAGTGCTGTGAAGAAGGAAATAAGAGCACTGGGGTCTGAGAGAACTTTGTTCAAGTTATTAGACCTTCTGCTCTGGTCTGAATGTTTGTGTTCCCCCAGTATTCATATGTTGAAACCTAACCTCCCAGGTGATTGTATGAGGTGACAGGGCCTCTGGGAGGTGACTAGGTCATGAAAACAGAGCCCTTAGGAGTGGGATTAGTGCTCTTTTAAGAGAAGCCTCAGAGAGAAAGCTCCCTAGCCCTTCTGCCATGTGAAATTACAACAAAAAATAGCCGTCTACAAAGTGGGCCCTTACCAGACACCAAAGTTGCCAGTGCCATGATCTTGGATTTCCAAGCCTTTAGAACTGTAAAAAATAAATATTTGTGGTTTATAAGCTGCCCTGTCTGTGGTATTTCATTATAGCAGCCTGAACAGACAAAGACACATTCCTTACCTCAGTTAATTTATCTATAAAAAGGGGCCTAATCCTTCCCTCAAAGAGCTTTTTTTTTTTAATTAGTTGATTTCTGAGATTGATTGATTGATTTAAATTTATTTATTTATTTATTTATTTTTGGTTGTGTTGGGTCTTCGTTTCTGTGCAAGGGCTTTCTCCAGTTGCAGCGAGCGGGGGCCACTCTTCATCGCGGTGCGCGGGCCTCTCACTGTCGCGGCCTCTCTTGTTGCGGAGCACAGGCTCCAGACGCGCAGGCTCAGTAGTTGTGGCTCAGGGGCCCTGTTGCTCTGCCGCATGTGGGATCTTCCCAGACCAGGGCTCGAACCCGTGTCCCCTGCATTGGCCCGCGGATTCTCAACCACTGCACCACCAGGGAAGCCCCAAAGAGCTATTTTGAGGATATTTTTAAAATGTAATAATGCATATGAGATCTCTATCACTATGTCTAGAACATAGTAGACACAAAATGAACACTAATATCCTCCCTTTTCTCAGTCACACCAGCATATAAGTTGGATTCAAGGCCAAATAACAACAACTAGAAAAAAACAATAAACACCAATAACCGAGAGACAATGACATACATGAGCATTGTTGTTGGTACACTTTGTTGGGATTGAGGCATGCTGGGCCAGTCCTTCACACTGCCAGCTGGCCAATGAGTGAAGGGAAATGCATATGAATGAAGAGCTCTGCTCCAAATTCTGCATCAAGGAATGGTCCATGCCAGGCCCAGCCTGCACATCCTTCCTACTGGCTCCCCAACTCATTTCCCAAGGGCAGGCTTGGCCTCTTCTAGTTCCCAGAGCCAATCTTGACCTGGGGCCAGATGTGCTCAGATGACTCCAACTCCACATTTGGCTGCCTGTCAGTCCACTTCTGACCTGTTGCCCAAGTCTTGATGTCTAGGCTTCTGCTTGCTCTCCTATCCTATACCTTACCCCACTGACCTGGTTTCTAGGTTTCCCTGGCTTCCTTGTCATTCTGACATACACACCTGATAAGAAACCCACTACCTCGTCACCTTGGTTCCTCTGTAGTCGAAAATTACAATGGCGGCCTGGCACATAATGGTTTCCCAAAAGGCTATGCCTATGTTACCCATTCTGTCCTTTAGTTATGCCTGAATGATCCAAGGGAAGAGACTCCTGACCCATCCAGTACTTTCCTGGGAACTCTGAGAACTTAAACAGAGACAGAAAGTGGTAAGAGCTGAGTCATCTCTGGCAATGTTCAGGAGAGAAACCCACAAGCTCTTCTTGTTTCTAAAGGACTGACCCTGTTACCAACCCTTCCTGAGGCTTGGCTGTTTACAATAGCTCTGCCTTCTATTGTAAACTTCCACAATAAATCTAATTTTTGCTTAAGTGATTAGAAGATCTGTTTCTGGTTCTTGCATCCATATGAACCTTATCCAGTACAGATCTCAATTGTTGACTACTTATCTGAGCTCAGTGTATCCTGCTCCTGGTTCAGAACCTCTCTCTCAGTCAACTCACCTAGCCAAGCCAAATCTTAATGCATAATCATGCACACTTGTATTTAACATTGATATTTGTCCTAGGTTCTCTATAGGATAATTTTTGGAACTTCTTCCAGTAATAGTAATTTCTTTGGTCATATTTATTTATTCATCAATATATGCATCCACCCATCTGTATCGAGCATCTACTGCACACTAGGCACTGTCCATGGTCCTAGAGTTACAAAAATGTACAGGCAGCATCCCTGCTACTGAACATCACAGACCAGTGAAACCTCCTGCCATACCGGTAAATAATCTCAGTACAAAATCTAAGAGCTATAATGAGGGTACAGATATGAGGCAGTGAGAGAGCTGATGTGGAGGCAAATGACAATCTTTAGAAAGGGGATCAGAAAGTCTTTGCAGAGTAGCTAAAGTTTAAAATGAGCTTTGGAGAATAAAGATGAATTCATGAAGGGAAGAATGGTAGGACTGCTTTAGGAAAACTGCAAGAATGACAATTTGTTAACTATTCAACCTTGCAATCTTATTTCTGAGATTTGTCCTACAGATGTATTAGTACATGTAACAAATGATTTATGTATAAGATTAATCATTGCAGCACTTTTTGTAAGAGACTGAAAAAAAACCACGTGTAAATTAATGAGCACTGATTAAATAAATATGGTGTATCCATCTGATGGAAGACTATGCAACTGTAAAAAAGAATGAGAAAGTTCTCTATTTATCAATATGAAAGATCTTTAAGATACAGTGCTAATTCTGAAGAACCTAGGGGCAGAACAGGAGTAAAGATGCAGATGTAGAGAATGGACTTGAGGACCCGGGGAGGGGGAAGGGTAAGCTGGGATGAAGTGAGAGATTGGCATGGACTTATATATGCTACCAAATGTAAAATAGATAGCTAGTGGGAAGCAGCCGCATAGCACAGGGAGATCAGCTGGGTGCTTTGTGACCACCTAGAGGGGTGGGATAGGAAGGGTGGGAGGGAGTTGCAAGAGGGAGGCGATATGGGGATATATGTATACGTATAGCTGATACACTTTGTTATACAGCAGAAACTAACATACCATTGTAAAGCAATTATACTCCAATAAAGATGTTAAAAGAAAAAAAAGATATAATGCTAAGTAAAAAAGCAGTGTTTAGAACAATACTGCCCTTTGTTTTAAGTGGGGTAAAATGAGAATATATATATATATATATATATTCATACTTGTTCACATTTATATTAAAAAGCTATACAAGTTATATACATCTGATAAAATTGGTTACCATTGGGTATGGGGCAGTAAGAACTGAAAAGGCAGTGAAAGAGGTGAGAGTGAGACTTTTCACTGAGCATTTTTTATTTTTGAACAAAGTGAAAATGTTATCTATTCAACAATGTAAACAAATTTTCAAAAAATACATTGCAAGCAAATACCAAAGTTAGACACAGGGCTCAGAAGACAACACAGTTTTTTAAAACTGCTCTATGAGTCAGCAACTGGCTGGCAAAAGAAAATAAGGGAAAAATGTTTTGCTTCACCTCCCTCTTATGTGGGTAGTAATACTCTAATAGCTAACTGTTCACAGCAATTACATAATGTGAGAATAGGCACCTTTAAAAACACAGACATTAGAGGAAATTTATGGCTTGTGTGAAACCAAAATGTTGTCAACAGGAAAACCTACCAGATAGATTTGGAAACGGAACTTTTATGATGTGGGTGTAATTGTTCAATTTAAACAACATTCCTTCTGCCTTATTCCTGAAAGGAGGTGAAGGATTTTCATTTGAAACACTTCTGGGGTGGAGGGGGGAGGAAACAAATAAAACTGCATACCCTAAAGTCATCTTCCAGTTTTAAAAAAATCCACTGATATTTTTAACTTTAGGAGCCTCCCTCATGGAGGGTATAAGGTACAAGGCTGAAAAGTTCTGACTTACCTCAGGCGATGGGCCAGTGTATGTCGTTAGACAGGCTTTTTAAATTTCTTCCATTCTTTCAAGACTCAATGCCCTCCTCTTTAAAAGAAGGAGAACAATAATCCTCCTTAGACATTCCATGCCATCTGATTATTATAAAATTGATTCCGACACTCAAAGGAAAGAAGGTATAATTAAGTGAAATCAGTGTCTCACAAATTAGAGTGTCCTCTGACATATACCGTTGCCTGAGAGTTCAGTCCTCAGTGTAATAGTTGCAAAAATTTTGTTTTCAATTCACCAAAGGATGACCAGATTTGAGGGGATTGGGTCATTCTACCAAAACTTAGAAGAATCTTGGTTTTTGTAGACAGCTCTTATTTCTGTCTGCCCATGATTACATTCCTTCCTTTGGAGTACTGTTCTTCTCCCATCTACTTGCCAACTCTGTTTTTCATTCTGGCAGAGTTGTCAATCATAGTACCTAATCCCGTGGCCACAGGGTGATCTAGATCTAGCCAAACATAACAGCTCATTCCTCTAGCCGCAGCCGCTGGTTGAAAGGAATGGTCCACTATGTGGTGGGCATGTGCTCTAAGCTGGATTAATCATCCTCTTGGGTTATTGCTATTTGGAGCTGGGTGACAGGAAGTCTTACCTCTCAGATCACAAAAGCTGAAAGATATAAATATGGGACAGCAGGCAGCCATATAAATGATATATGCAGATTACAAAATTTTTAAAAAGTCATTTTAGGTTGGGATTGTTGGCATTATGAGTGCTTACAACGTTTTTAGTTCTATGATTTTGATTTTCAGTTTAAAAAAAAGGAAAGAAACATAGGCCAATTAAACTTCTGAGGTGATCCAGGACAATGTATAAAGTTTGGACAAAACAGTACAGATTGGAGTGGGAAAGCCTTCACAGAACTGAGTGATTTTAGTTGAGCCTTAAATGATCTGGATGAACAGAGGAAAATAGTACAGGAAAAGAAGCAGGCTAGAAGGTCACCCTGATGGGGGCAAGAGTGAGCGGGTGTCAGGAGGCAGTTAAGCAGGTCAAAAAACATCGGAGTCATATCTGAGAGTCTTCAGACTAAGGGAGGAGAGGGGCCAGCACTGAGTTGAGGTTAGGGGTTCTAGAAAAGGAGCCTCTTCTGGCGTGAGGTAGAGAAGTGGGGGAGGAGGAGGGCTGGAGTGAAGGAGACTGCTGGTAGATATAAGTGCCCTGGACATAATGACATGCCTAACTGCCTTCTACCTATGTAAACAAACTCTGTATGGGCCGCCACACCTCCCAACAGCCATGACCATGGCCACACTGGTTAGACCGGAAGTGGACACAGGACAGGGCCATTTGAATGCTGACCAATGGCCTAGCACAGCCTGGTACCCAGGGCTTTTCCAAAACAGGAAAAACTGGGCCAGTCCTGTCCTCTTTCTGCCTCTAGCTTTTGCTCTCTCCCTCAAAAGATCTAGGGGGAAGTTTCTGGCAGCTCCATGAGCTGATCTGAAAGGTTATGAAGTAGACCCAGGCATAGGGTTGCCAGATAAAGAGTAGTTGAATTTGAATTTCAGATCAACAAAAACAACAGAAAGTTTTTTCGTACAAGTATATCCCAGATAGTGCATGGGATATACTTATACTAAAAAGTTATTCATTCATTATTTATATCTGAAATTCAGAGGTAAGTGGATGTCCCGCACTTTTCATTTGCTAAATCTGGCAACCTTATCAGGTGTCCTTATGCAGCACGCGAATATGAAGCATGTGGGGCAAAGCAGTACAGATCTCTTCTTTTCTGCCTTAAGGGAAAAGGCAGTCTGACTGTCTCTGGTGCTGCGAGACTCTGCCCCGATGCTGCAGGCGTGTCTCCTGGCCTCTCATTGCTGGAGCACGACTAAGCCATCAGAGAGCACTTACTGCTCCTTCCCAAGAAGCTTTGCTGCTCAGTCTCCCCTGACCAGATACACACTGTATTATGAATGAGCTACAGATGTTCATCACCCAGGATTAGGCTGTAATGGTGTTGGACTTTATTCTTTATTCTGCTAGACACCAGCAAATGCCTTCCAGACTAGGTCTTCAAAAGCAGGGAGTCTAATATAAATGTTGCCTCTCTTCAACCCCTTTCCACCTATGTAGCCTCTCTTTGAAGCCCCCAGCAAGGTGCCCCCATGCCCGCCCACTCCCTCAGTAAACCCCTGCCCTCCCTGTAGGAAGAGGACAGTCCTCCTCTCTGTCTTTTGCAGGGAGTTGCAAACTCGAGCACCCGAGAGGCTCTGCTTTGCTTAGTCACTGCTGACTCTGGAAGCGTGAGGATAATCCCTAGTGTTTGATGTGCTTGACATCTTCCGAAATGTTCCTAAAAAGTAGGGCACACTCTCCAAGGTGAGTCGTTTTTTTCTCAGCTACAGTGTCTAATCATATACAAGGAAAATGTATGTGAAAGTGGCATTAATTCGACAAGTTGCAAAAGCATAATTGTGTTGGAAGGAATTGCTTTTTTTCTTTTTCTCCCTGGGCCTAGCTTACATGACCAGAGGTGTACGTGGCTCTCTTTACCATCCTAGAAGGTGGGGCCAACTCTAATTAAATTCTTCTTTACCAGCTCCTCCCTTCTAACCTAGCTAGAAGGGGAGTTTCCCCGCACCGAAATTTAGCAGCCTACATAAGGGGCCAGTGAGAACTACCTGATAGAGAGGAAAGGAATGGAGGGGAAGTGCACAATGGAAGCCAAAAAGCCGTAGAAGAAAATGTACTGTTGATTCCTGGTGTCAGATCTCATGAACACTTCAGTTCATGTTTTGGACTTCCATAAGACCTCTCTCTATTCTTATAGAAATAAGCAACATAGAGAACAGACTTGTGGTTGCGAAGGGGGTAGGGGAGGGATGGATTGGGAGTTTGGGATTAGCAGATGCAAACTATTATATATAGATTGGATAGACAACAAGGCCCTACTGTATATCACAGAGAACTATATTCAATATCCTGTGATAAACCATAATAGAAAAGAATACGAAAAAAGAATATACATATGTATAACTGAATCACTTTGTTGTACAGCAGAAATTAACACAACCTTGTAAAACAACTATACTTCAGTAAAATAAATTTTAAAAAGAAAGAAGCACGTCACCTTCATCTAAAAAAGGAGTCAGCAAACTTTTTTTTACTATAATTACATATTTTTTTTTATTGAGGTATAATTGACATGTAACATTATGTTAGTTTCAGATGTACAACATAATGATTCAATATTTGTAAATATTGTGAAATGATCACACAGTCAGTCTAGTTAATATCTGTAAAGTGCCAGATAGCAAATATTTCAGGATTTTCAGGCCATTCAGTCTCTTGTAACTACTAAACTCTGCTGTTGTAATGCAAAACCAGTCATAAACAATAAGAAATTGAATAAACATGACTGTGTTCATGTAAATAAAACTTTATTTACAAAAATCAATGGTGATACCATTCTCCAATAAAAAGAACCAGGATTTCTTGGAGAAATGGCTGATTCTAGGCATTGGGCAGGGAGTATATGAGTCAGAAGCATCTTGCTGCACCAGAAAGTAAGGAAGTGCTCAAAAAACAAGAGGACAGGGAGGATGTGAAAGGGACACAGGAGCCGATCTGAAACAGCTCTCAAAACCAAAACTGGAACAATGTAAGCAATAGAATAAATAAGTAGCTTTAAAATGTAGGTTTTATTATTATTCATCTATGGTGAAGGCTAGCAGATCAAGAGATGACTGCCAGTGTAAAGATGGCTTGTTACTCACGGTTCCTAAGAGGGGGCGTGCCACACAGCAGGGGGCCACAGGAGGAAGCACCGGGATTGATCAGGAGGCAGAGGGAGCGAGAGGGAAATGTGGGCAAGAGCCCTTGTTGTAGTTTCTGCAGGAAGAAACAGGTGAGGCAAGGTAAGCAGGTTTAGGATTGGCTGATTTAAATAATTTCAGTGGTTCTAGGGCATAGGGGCTGCCTGTAGTTGGCTGGTACCTGGACCTGGCTAATTAGGGCAGAGGAATAGTAGCCCTGAGAGTGAGAACCTGATAGAGGAAGTAGGGGGGGGGGGGTGCCCATTCTGGGTAGGTTGGTTTGCATTTGAAAGACACACTCAAAGGAGAATTCTTTACTTTCCCTAGAAATTGGCTACCCCTGGGACGGGCAGTCTCTCCAGGCTCAGCAAGACCCCGATGTCAAAGCATCTGAAGCACGTGATTAATACGTAATGATGGATGATAATCCAAAACATAAAATAAATATCCATGAGTCCATACTGATATAAATAAAAGATTGAATAATTAAATAAGTGAAGGAGAAGAGACAAATCTCCCTTATAGGATTTCAAATAACTTATCAATATGTAACTACTCCCTGCTCCAGGAGATGAAACTTAATTCCCACTCCTTCCCCACTTCACACCCCCATGAGTGTGAACTGTGCTTAGTGACTTGCTTCCAAGAAGTATGGAAAGAAAGAAAGAAACTTTACAGTGGAAAGATGCTTTCCTTCTGAGGTAAGGGCAAAATCTAATATCAGAGAGTATTTCATTACCTGGTCCCACAGCTTCTAACCTTCAATCATTTTATACCATTTCCAAGATCTTTTCCTCTTACATCAGTGAATGTGTCTCATGGAGGTAGTAGGTGAACTTCAACAGATTTTTTAAAAGTGTGCTTGGTTGCAGAATCTTAGGATGATACCAGCCTCACATCAAGGGGGTCAGACAATGTCCTGGTTCAAGCCTCCCTCCAAAAAATGACAGCTTCTTCCAAATCTCTCCATGTCCACAGTCCCTATAATCAAAAGGGACTAAAATGTTTTCTGATATTTCTTTTCTCTGATTCTATTATTTTCTACCAGTAGACTCTCTCACTCTCTTTGCTAATCCAAGATTTTAAATACCTTCCAATAAATTTGGCATTGTTCTTGGAAAAAGCTAATTGCCTAATTTGTACTTGTCAGTGGAACAGAGGTGGGGCTGGTGGGAGAACAGCAAACAATAGAGGTATCCTAAAACAATTAGTTGGAGACAATTTAGAGAATTAGAAAAAAAATCATTATGCAGGGCTTCCCTAGTGGCGCAGTGGTTAAGAATCCGCCTGCCAATGCAGGAGACATGGGTTCGAGCCCTGGTCCAGGAAGATCCCACATGCCTCAGAGCAACTAAGCCCGTGCGCCACAACTACTGAGCCTGCGCTCAAGAGCCTGTGAGCCACAACTACTGAGCCCTCGTGCCACAACTACTGAAGCCCACGCACCTAGAGCCCGTGCTCCACAACAAGAGAAGCTGCTGCAATGAGAAGCCCTCACACCGCAACGAAGAGTAGCCCCTGCTCACCGCAACTAGAGAAAGCCCGCGCACAGCACCGAAGACCCAACGCAGCCAAAAAAAAAAACAATGATTATTTTTAAAAAATCATTATGCAAATATATATCTATTAAGAGTTATTCAGCTTTGAAAAGGATCATTGCTTAGAATTGAAGAGGACACTCAATTCAGGTTTTCCACCTTGGTTGTTAAAATTCCTTATAATTCATATCAGGCCTCTGAAAGGTTATAAATCTTACTTCTCACTAAAATGTTATTATTATTCTACCAACTGCCTTTATGACTAAGAGTACTTCAGCTGTCTTTCCCGTCACACATTCCCTTTCCATCCTTCTGCTACTCCTTTCTTTGGCAGAGAGAAACTCCCACATGGTCCCCTGGCTTCAGGAAAGCAACCCTCCACATGAACATGTAATCTATTGAAGCAGAGAATCCAGGAACAGCACCAAGCAAAAGATTTTCTCCTTTTGGTATCTTTAAGGTGTCCTCAACCCTGTTGTGGAGAGAGCTGGCTAGTTCTTATTTTCCTAAAGCCTCGCGATGCCTAAGGGGTGAATGAGAATTGGGCATTTGGCCCTACCCCTCTCTCAGTTGCTCTTGCAGGGCCTTTCTTTGAACCTGTTGGGAATGCCTGTCCCACAGAACCCAAAACTAAGAAAGATCCAGCACGCTGTAATTGCCACTTAAATTTAGGTATGCTCCCTGCTAATCGTGGGTCAAATGTAAATGACTGAAAAATCAATTGGTTTAGAATATGACCACAGCAGTGTAGCTTTGGTAATTCATCAATAGAGATTTATGCTTAGTCAAGATGACGGTTGGATTGCAAAAGAGTATTTGTAAATTTAGAGACATCATTTCTGTTTTTAGATAAAACTCATCAGTGCTTTGAAACACAAACAACGCTTAACCAAAAGAATCCTTTATATGTGTATGTGTCTGTGTGTGTGTATTTCACAACGGTAAAAGCAAAGGAAAGAACAGACAAAAAAGGACATAATCTTGATTATCCAGATTTTTCCCAAACAAGATGTCAGCACCTCAAGGCAAGAATGTTCCCCAAATGGTGTCCCACAATTGGAAATGCTATTCCACAAGATAGGATCAACAGAGAGTCAAAAGAAGATGACTAGGAGAAGGAAGTCACCATTCAATACGAAGAGCCCATCCTGACCAAGGTCAGAGTTGAAAGGTGATTTCAGTGGGTGCAATAGCATTTAATACTCTCAGAATCAGTCATTTTTAGAAATATTGCTGTTCAAGTAGATGAATCTTCATGCATTTTTATTACCGAAACCAAGTCCCCCTAAAACCACATTCCCTTACTGAGTTTATGATTAATCTCTCTATCCAAAACTTTATTCCCTTTCTTGTCCCCTCTGACCTCAATCCTGTGCCAACTGAATGCTAATCAACCAGAGTCAGATGACTAAAATTGCTGTTGTCGATAACATCGTTAATGTACTAAAATTGCTATTATAGAATATCATCATTAATGTACAAACTCAGGTTGTCTCTCCAGGGCTGGATGAGCTCATCCTTGTCTCTATTCATAGACCCTCCATTGCCTCTTAACTGGATTATTGCAAATGCTTCCTTAATTATTTCCCTACTTCTTGCCCCTCTGGCAAGGTCCCCTGTATAGATTTACCCTCTTAATGCATGGCTGTGTTCACCCCACTCCCTCTATTAGTTATCTGTTGCTGTGTAACAGGTTACCCCAAAATGTGGCAGCTTAAATATTTATTATCTCACACAATTTCTCTGGGTCAGGAATCTGGGAACAGATGAGCTAGTGTTGGCAGGAATGCAATTTTCTTAGGCTTGACTGGGCTGGAGGGTCTGCTTCCAAAGTGGTTCCCTCAACTACCTGACAGGTTAGTGCTGATCATCGGCAAGAGGCCTCTTCTCAGTTCCTCATCATATCAGCCTCTCCATAGTGACATCTGAGTGTCCTCATGACATGCAGCCAGCTTCCCCCAGGGTGAGTGATCCAAGAGAGTGCAAAAGAATAATTTTTAAATAGAATTTTTAATTGGGGCCTGAGGACAGACAGTAATCAGCAAAATGACTGCCTGTAAGATTATTCATTGCTGCATTAATTGTACAAGCAGAAGACTACAGCCTAAATGTACTTCAAGGGAGAACTAGTTAAAGAAATTTGACAGATACAGTGGAAGAAATAGGATGCTTTTTATATTTATATAAAAGGATGTCTAAGATATAACCTCACATGAAAAACATGAGGTATAGAATATAGAACAGCATGTATTGTATGCAAAATATGTGTGTACATGCATACATATGTGTGTGTGCAATATGTATACATACATACATATATATTTATATAAAATATATGATTTCTCTGGAAAGATACACAAGAAATTGCTAACTGGAGGTTATGGTTGCCTCCAGAAATCTAGGAAGGGGCTCTACATGACTGGGGGAAAGATAGAAAGGGAGACTTTCACTGTATGATATTTGTATCTTTTTGTTCTTCCACTTTTATTGAGATATAATTGACATACAGCACTGTATAAGTTTAAGGTGTACAGCATAAGGATTACATACATCAATGAAGTGATTATCACAATAAGTTTAGGGAACATCCATCATCTTATATAGATACAAAGTAAAAGAAAAAGAAAATTATTTTTTTCCTTGTGATGAGAACTCTTAGGATTTACTCTCAACTTTCATATATAATATATAGCAGTAATAATTATGTTAATCATGTTGTATATTACATCCCTTGTACTCATTTATCTTATAACTATAAGTTTCTATTTTTGACCACTTTCATCCAATCTCCCTCTCCCCACCCCTTGCCCCTTGTAACCACAGTCTGATCTCTTTTTCTATGAGTTTTTTTGAAGTATCACTGACCTACAACACTGTGTTAGTTTCTGGTGCACAACATAGTGATATGATATTTCTATACATTACAAAATGATCACCATAAGTGTAGTTACCATCTCTCACCATACAAAGATATTACATTTTTATTGACTATATTGGAATATAGTCAATAATAATACAGTTGATAGTTCTACCTTTTAAATTATGTGCTTAGGGGCTTCCCTGGTGGCGCAGTGGTTGAGAATCTGCCTGCCAATGCAGGGGACACGGGTTCGAGCCCTGGTCTGGGAAGATCCCACGTGCCGCAGAGCAACTGGGCCCGTGAGCCACAACTACTGAGCCTGCGCGTCTGGAGCCTGTGCTCCGCAACAAGAGAGGCCGCGATAGTGAGAGGCCCACGCACCGCAATGAAAAGTGGCCCCCGCTTGCCACAACTAGAGAAAGCCCTCACACAGAAACGAAGACCCAACACAGCCATAAATAAATAAATAAATAAATAAATAAATAAATAAATAAATAATGTGCTTATTCAAGAATTATTTAAAAAAATTCAGACCAATTGTCCACTCGGGGCAAAAAGCCAAAGGCAGAGGAGAAGAATAAAATAAATGACTTACCTATAGGAAAGATTTAGACATCAGAGAGAACTAGATGGAAATACAACTTGGACAGTTACTGTTGAAATGTGGGAAACATATGGTTTCAACCCCAAGTGAGACTCCCAGTTACCTATAGTCTAATTCTGAGAAAGGAGGCCTTGGGGCAGTGGTAGAATTACTTTGGAAACCAAGATGAAAGAAGTTCACTTTTGGAATTACATAAATTGGGAGCTGGGTGAATTTTAGAGATACAATAGATCAGAGATCACAAACAAGTAGGCCACTGGCTAGATGCCTATGTGTGTTGTATTTGGTTTGAATACTGTTTTTAAATGTTATATGAACTGTTAAAGGATAAACTGAGGCACGTTAAAATTTTTGACTCTATTTGAGCAAAAATCAATTCAAACAGGGCAGCGCCAAACAGGAAGTGCTTAGGAGAACTCCACTGACTGGAGCCTGGGGAGAGAATCTTATAGAGAAAAGGCAGAAGCAAAGCAATTATTGAATGGTTATAGCTTGAAGTCTAGTTGGCTGTTTGCGATTGGTTGTCCTTAGCATTTTGATTTTGTAACCTTGAGGCATTTACAGACTTTGACTTTGGTTTTCTGAGGCAGGCCGCCATTGCATTAGAGCCACCTCAATCTAATGGCCTCCTTGTTTAAGTAATTTAACAAAATTAATTGCCCACATTTGAAGATCAGGAGATTTCACTTTTTTTGTTGTTGTTGTTAAAAAGCTAAATATCTGAGTTCTTTAGAAATGTTGGAAGCTCTGGTGGAGAAATTCTGCATTCCTACGTGGCAGCCATGGTAGCTTTGTAGAGAGAGGCTGGTACTCCCCAGTTTGCCACGGCTCCCCCCAGCAAGCCAGTTTTCATCACCTCATGAGCTCATGTAAGCATCTCAAGTGAGGAAACTAATGCTCAGAGGCAAACTTTGAGAGCTCATGTCTCCCTATTCCCACTCTCCAATCAAGAGTCATAATCTTGGTTTGTGCCACTACTCAGAATCCTGTCTCTAAATTAATGCCACGACTTCAACCCAGTGGTTGGTTCCAACATCCACAATTGGGAAACCTTTGTTTTTGTTTTTGTTTTTTTTTCCTCCCTCAGGAATCATACAAAACTCACCCAGAATTACAAGGACTATATCTATCCTGGGATCTTAGAATCTTTCTATATCCTTTCTGTTGTTGTCTGGTCCTAGTGCCAGGTCTAAGAATGCTCCCATTTTCTGCCAAACTTGCAACAGGGCCAGAAGCTTCCTTTGCCATGGCTGAAGAGGAAAAACTTCCTCTACACTCTTATATGGTCATTTGGGAACCGTGAATTAAACTGACAAAAGACAGATTAATGAGAGTTCACAGAAAAAGTTGACTCAAGGAGGCGGTTAGAATTGGGGCTTATGTACTATCTTAATGAGATAAGGGGAAGGGGAGCGCAGCACTTACAGGAAAACAAATGACTTCTTAATAGAGGAGGGGGAGAAAGGGCACTTATTGGAAAACAAATGACTTTCAGGAAAGATAAATAGGTCCTTAGAATAGATGGGAGATACACCTTTGTGACAATGTGTAAGTGTGATGCCCACTTCTAATCAATCTTCTCTAGTTGTGGGAGGGGATTTATGACAATTGAGTTCTTTGGGGAAGCTCCACATTTAGGAAGATAATGGAGTTCAGGGAAAAAAAGCCAATTCTCAAATGCCTTCAGCTCAAAATAATTTTTATGCTGCAGTGGTTATTCTGCACCTCTTTAGACTTATTCCAAGGAGTGGCCGCTGGCGCTAAGACTCAAAGGAGTCCGCTGGTGCCGACCACTAATCCTTCTTTCCCCCCATACCTGCGATCCACACATCTCAAGATGCTGTTCTGAAATGCCACACCTCATAGTGAACCACCTTCCCCTGCTGTGTTCTTTCGGGTCCTGCCCCTTCCCACTGCTTCTCAGGAACCATTGTGGTCTCCACTCCTGAAGACAATGTTACTCAGTCTCCAGATATATGTTAGAGTTTTTACAACTGAAACGTGACTTCATTCTCTGGAGTGAGAGCTCCCCTGTTAAGGGATTTAGAGCAAGGTTTACAGGCACTGGGAAGACTAATTGTCCTCAGGTTGTGAGAATTCAACTCAAACTACCTAAAGATTAAAGAAATTACTGGCTTACATAATGGCAAGTCTAGGGGAGAAGATGGCCTCAGCCCCACTATTCCAAGTCACCGTGACTTCTCTATTTTCTGCCTTTGCTTATTTAAACTCTTGGCTTTTTTCCTTCTAACCCTTCCACTGTCTGACACAAGCTATGTCTAAGGGCACATCCTCAGGTCCTCAGAATGGAGGGAGAGTTTCTTAGTTTATAGATAAAATCCCAGAGTTCCGACCTTGCTTCTATTTCCTAGCAGTTAACTCCTTCCTCAACATCACAATTGGGATGATAATACCTGCCTGGAAAAGCTGTTGTGATTTTTAAAAATATACGTTAGGGATAATACTGTACAGCGTCTGATACACAGTAGGCGCTCAATAAACATTATTCTGCGCGTGTACAGCAATGATACGTATATATACACTAACATGGGGCCGCTGAGGAGGTTCTAAACGAACCGGACCTGGAGGGCCAGTCGTGCCCCGGGCCTCAGCCTTCGACCCTTAAGTCTCTCAGGCTTTGGGGCAGTGAGGCAGCAGTGCAGCTCTCGAACCCTGGAGTCAAGGAAAAGTTCCGCACCTCAGGGCCGAGAGGAAAACAACGAGGGGGACCAAAGGGCGTGCCAAAACCGCCCTATGCCGCATAGAGCGATGCTGCGTAACCGAGCGGGCTGAGAACCCATCCAGACAAGCTGCGGTGAAAAGAAAGCCAGAGCCCCTCTTCTGTGAGCCGAGACCAGAGAACAATGAGTTCAAGCTCTGCACGCGGAGGCTCGGGGTGCCGCGCCCGGGGGCGGGCCCAACTCGGGGCCTGACGGGAAACGTAGTGTCTAAAGCTGCGCCAGTGCAGCCCAGTTGCTCGCCGGCCCGGGCTACGCGCAACTACAAGTCCCAGCAAGCCCCGCGAGGCCTTGATCAGCCGCTTTTCGCCGTGAAGGGAGAGGGGCGAACATGGCTGAAGGCAGCAGGGGCGGCTCAACGTGCGGCGGCGGGGTGGGTGGCAGGCAGAACCCGGTCCCCAGCAGCGGCGGCTGCAACTTCCCAGAGTACGAGCATCCTGAGCTGAATACGCGCGTTTTCCATGTGGCCGCTTTCGGGGAGTTGTGGCTTGGCCGGCTGCGCGGGGAAGGGGACTTGTCGCTGAAGGAGCCGCCGGCACCGGCGCTGCCCGGGGGCCGAGGGGTTGCCGACTCCAGCCGGGAGGATGAGGCCGTGGCCCGGGATCTGGGCTGCAGCCTGGAAGCGGCAGCCGAGCTAAGGGCGGTGTGCGGGTGAGTGCGGGGCCGAGGGGCTCTTGCGGCGTCAACCCGGGTGCAGCCTTGCTCCTGCGCGCCCCAGGGCCTCATCATGGGGGCGGGCCTGTGGTTTACTCCCCGGGGTGGAAGGGCCGCCCTATCAAAGCTTTCCCGGAACAACGGGAGAAGTCCCGTGATGGGAATGCACAATTTCTGCTAGTGGGATTGAAGGGACGAGAGAGCTGCATGAAAGATTAATTTTTCTATTCACTAGTTTTTAAAGTGCTTATTAATGTAGGAAAGCAATCAGAGTAACAGCGACGTGTATCTGTCTTTGACAAGACACTTTGACGACGGAGGAACCTTAGTTTATGATGAGGCTGGAACTCTCCTTTAACCACAACAGTGTCAAAACCTTGATTATCTCTGGTCTCTTTTGGGGACCTCCTGGGTATGCTATTATTGAGATATTCTTCAAAGTGCCTTATTTTAAATGAAAATATAAAAATAACGATCTCTTTCTCCATTTAACAGTATTGGCCGCCTTCAACCAGCCGTATATCCCTTTCTTTATAGAATATCGGCACAGAATTCGCCTTTAATTCTGGTTATCTGATTGCTTAATTATTCAGTGATGTATTTAGGACACAACCCCTGCTTGCTAAGGACAGGATGCGATGATTGCTTTGTTTGTTTCTTTTTGTTTTAGTCTTGATAAACTGAAGTGCCTTGAGGAAGGGGAGGATCCAGAAGTCATCCCAGAAAATACTGACCTAGTGACTTTGGGGTATGGAGGACTTCGCTTTTGTTACTTGATACTTATTTAAATATTTTTTCAACATTATATTATTCGAAAGTTGACAGTGTGGTATTGTTATCATTCCACCTCCTAAATTCAACCATTGTTGACATGTGGCCGTATTGGCTTTAGCTGTATGTGTTTGAGTTGAGATACCTGGTGTGTGTCCTTTTCTATTGCTGAACCATTCAGTAAGTTGCAGACATCATGATAATTTACCGCTAAGTACATCAGTATATAGCTTCTAAAAGTATGATCCTACTACTTAATCAGAGTGGTATTATTATACCTAAGAAAATTAACAGTAACAGCATTATCTCTAATATCCAGTCCATACTCAAATTTGTGTTTATTTTTAAGTGTTTACAAAGGTACAGTTAATCCACTTAGACTTTGGGGGTGGCAAGCTAAATACTGTGATAGTGTGGTAAAGGACTCATTTTTTAAAATTTTCTGTCAGATCGATACTTTTGTAAAATAGGATAAAAATGAATTACTAGAAAAATGAAATTAAAAGGCAAACATAATAAAACTCCAAGTTTTTTATCATTAAATTCCACAGTAATATTACTGTCACATAGGTGTGAACATTTCTAAATGCTTTCTCTCATTGTCTGTACTGATTGGATAACAAATAGCTCATAGATCAATTCCGGTCTGCCAACCACATTTTGAGAAAGGCTGCTCTATGGTAATACTATTATAGAGAAACTGCATGTAATAGGGAAATTTGTAATTTCCAGTTTGTAGCCCGCTTACTTTGCACCATCTCAGCTATGTTGTCATCCTTTATCCTACCCTTTCTATTGTCCCCTTCAAAAATTGAGGCAGGCGTTTCGACCCTACCTTGTTGTTGGGTTTTTTTTGTAATTGCCAAATCTGTTTCTCTTATCCCTGTTGGCTAACACTTACATTAGCAACACTTGGAGCACTATAAAAGGTTCCTGTCTTTCCTAGGTCCTGTGTTTTCTCCTGACTTATCCATCATGCTATCACCTAAGCACGCTCATTTGCTGAGAAATTGTCAATGGCTCAACCTCTCCTCTATGGGCAAATTTCAGATTTTTTTACTTAGACATTTGAAACCTTCCACATAGCCTAGATCTGCCTTTCTTGACTTGTTTTCAACCATTTTCTCTTTCAGTGCCTCAGGATGCACATGGCCCCTCTCCCAACTGAACCCTAACCAGTCTTTGAGTCCCTAACATTATTTCCACATCTCTACAACCCATCTATCTCCCTTTGGAAATAGATACACTTGTAATGTCTAGAATTCTTCTAACATTTCTAAAGTCCTTGAAGGCTCATTGAGAGTCCAAGCTCCTTCATCTGTGAATTGCCCTTAAGCCTGTCAGACTGCTTTACTCCATCTGGCACCCTTTAACTATTGTTGATTGATTATTTGGATTTTTTTCTAAAATGCACATCTGATTGTCTCACTCTCTTACATAAAATCTTTCAGTGGTTCTTAGGCAAAGTCCTGAGTTCTTAAATGGATCACAAGGTCCTCTATAGAATGGATCTTGCTGATCTTTTCGGCCCTACATCCCTGCAGTGCTCCAGCCATGTTACACTGTTTTTCAGTTCCTAGAATGTGCTCTCTCATCCTAGGCCTTTGCCTAGAACACTCACACTTCCTTATCCCCCGGTCTGGCTGACTTCTACTCATCTTTCAAGTTTTAGCTGAAGGACTAAGGACTCCATCTAGCTCCCCTTTTATGCTCATGTAGCCGCCGATACTTCTCTATTGAAATACTCTTCCCACTTATACTGTACTTATTTAATTTTCTGTCTTTTAGCTAAACTTAAAAGTTCCATAAGCTGTGTCTGTCACACCCACTGCCATGTCCCTCATTCCTAGAATTTTGGCATAGAATAATAGGGAGTCAGTAGATATTTGTAGAATGAGTGGAATAAATGAAACTTGCATAAACCTAAGGAAGCGATTTTTTAGAGATTGGCTAAAAGAAGAAAGTTGATGATATTTATAAAGCAGACTTTTTTTTTCTATAGTTAATTACATGCTAATTGGCTTATAATGATGTTATTGAGCTATGTGAAATAGTAATTTTCAGACTGCTTTACACAGTGCTTCCCCTGGCTATTTTCTGTTACTAGATCAACTGGATCTCCTTGGTTGTCTTCTAGTCCCTTCCATAGGAAATGTGAGTAGAATTATATGTATAATCTCATGTAAAAGGAGTTAGTGCAGCATTCCTTAGCTGGGATTATTTTGATGTACTTTAAAACTATTATATTTAAAATAAGACTAATCTTAATCTTAACAGTAGCACAAGTGAATTAGGCTTGTGCCAAAAGCCAAAAATCTGTATCTTTATGCTTTCTCTTTCACTAAACTTTCCTTTCTTTTCCCTACCAATAACTTAAAAACATAAAGTAAAAACAAAACCTAAGTACATGACCCCTTTATTGTAGCATAAAATACATTTCTAGCACTTCTTCTTTTCTCCAAAGGTTAAGCAACATTGTTTTTAATACAATAGCTTGTAAATAGAATATTTAAGAATATAATCTAAGAAAAATTTCCAGAATGGGGAAGAAAACCCAAATCTACAAATTAAAAGGGCTCACTGGTTACCTGGGAAAATTAACTCAGAATTATCAACTCTGAGATCTATCCTGGTAAAACAGTTATGTTTCAGAGAGAAAATGGGTAACAAGGGGCATTAAAAATATATATAAATACAAAGGTAACCACTGGAACAAAAATGCAAATACCAAACCTCCCTCTGCAATTTCTAAAAAATAGACAAGCAGAAAGACATGTCTCATAATGAAAAAAACAGCTAATATAACAAAATACATACAATTAGAAAATGTAATAGAATTGAGGCCAAAGGCATCAGTTTTTCTGCAGTCTCATAAAAGGGTTTAGAGTAGGCTCACAAAACAAAAACCTTACAGAGACAACAGACACATCTAAAATAAAGTAATTCAGAGAGGCTAAAAATAAATGGTGGGACAAAAGTATACCAGATAAATGGAAAGAAAAATTGAGCAGATGTAATAGTCCCAATAACAGACTAATAAAATTCAAGTCCCCAAACATTAAATATGACAAAGGACACATTTTAGTGCTAAAAGCCACAAACCACAGTTAAGATAGAATACTTATAAATATATATACCCCAAAGAATACAGCAACCAACTTTATAAAACAGAACTATAGGGGATACAAGGAAACATAGCTAGAAACACACTAACAATAGGGCACTTTAACACACCAGTCTCAGCACAAGACAGATCAACTGGCTAAAAAAAAGTGAGGCGGTAAGAGCTCTAAACAACATAATCAGTAGGATATGTCTTATGGAGATACATATATATACATAAAATTTATAACCCAGTATTAGAGACTGCGTGGCACATTCACAAAAATTGGTTATACATTAGGTCACAGAGGAAACATCATAACATCCACTGAGTAGAAATAAAACCAACAGCACTTTCTGATCACAACATAATAAAACTAGAATTTACTAACAAAAACAAAAATCAGGCCATTCTAACATGGAACTGTTCTAACAGGGCTATTGTTACAACATGGTAAAATATATATACCTTAGTTGTAAAGCTAGTGTCTTATTTAGTAGAGAAGCAGTACATGTATTCCTGCTAAGATCTGGAATCAGCAAGCATGCCTAGTATCTCACTGCTTTGCAGCATTGAGTTATAGGATTAGCCATGCAGTTTGACGAGAGGAATCAATTAGAAGCATAAGAGTAGATAAAGAAGAAAAACTAGCTCTATTTGTGAATGATTTCATGGTATTACCTGGAAAAGAAATCAATGCTAAAACAGACAAAAAACAAAAAAGAATTGTGTAAGAGCAGGATACAAAATTGATAAATAAAAAAAATAGCCTTCGTAGATACAAACAGTAAACAATTAGAGGACATAATGGTGGAGGAAAACCCCATTTACAATAGTCAAAAAGGTTAAATACTTAAGAATAAATTTAACAAGAAATGTGTAAAACTGAGGTAAGGGAAAATTTTAAACCCTCCTGAAAGACTCAGAAAAAATCTTGAAAACATTGAAAGATATCCTCTGTTCTTGAATAGGAATACTAAGCATTATAATGTTGTTAGTTCTTTCTAAGTTAATTTACAGATTAAGTGCAATCCCAATAAAAATACTAAAAGTATTGCTTATTTTATGGAGTTAGACAGTTGATAATAAAGTTCATATGGAATATATTCAAGAATAACTAGGAAAAAACTGGGTGAGGAGGAGAAAATTGTGAGTGCCTGGTTATTTTACCATATGTTAAAATATACTACAAAGTCTTTATAATTAAAACAGTGGGTACTAGCTCATGAATAGACAAATAGACCAGTGGAATAGAAGAGAAAGTCCAGTTAGATTCAAATGCATATGGAAATTTAGTATGACGCTATACACAAGAATAAACTCCAAAGGGATTGGGATCAAAATATAGAAAATGAAACATACCTACCTTGGTGTAGTGAAAGGCTTTCTAACTATTATTTAAATCCAGAGGTAATAAAAGGAAAAGATTGATAAAATTGACTACATATAAAAATTTAAAATTTTGCATGACAAAAAACACCATTAACAAAGTCAAAAGACAGCTGCCAGACTTGGAGAAAATATAACATATACACAAAGAGCCGGTAACCCAAATATATAATACCTTAAAAGTTGAGGGACAAAGACCAAAAACCCAAAGGGAAAATGGGGAAAAGATATGAACCAGTAACTCACACACAAAAAAGATATAAAAATGCCTCACAAACATGAAAAAATGTTCATGCAGATTCATTATTAGAGAAATGCAAGTTAAAATGACAGATACCTTTTTTCTCCTATCAGACTGGCACAAATTTTAAAATATACATTCTTTTTGTTGAGGCTGAGGGAAGCAGGCATTTTCAGACATTCCTGATGGAAACGTAAATTGATAACAGCCCTCCTCTAGGGAAATTTGGTAATGCCCAACACAAAATTACATAGGCACTTAGCAGTCCCACTTCTAGCAATGTCTACTGAAGATATACCTCCAACAATATGAAAATTTATTATGCATAAGGTTATTCGTTGCAGCCTTGTTTGTAATAGCCAATATTTGAAATATCCTAAATATACATACATAGGAGAGTGTTGAAGAAATTATAGGACATCCACAGAGTGCAGTATTGTGTAGCTGTGCTAAAGGATAAGGAAGGAGAGATTTCTAGGAAATACTGTTACGTGACAAAAGCAAAGCCCAGAAGCGTACGTTACCCTTCATGTAAAAAGAAGTTTCACTGGGTATCAGTTTATTGGCTCTCATCTAAAAGTGTACCCTTTTTGCCTGCTCTGTAAAAATGAGTCTCAGCTCTTTAAATATTTTTCCTTTCCCAACTGGCACAGTATTAAGCTTTGTCAGTAAAGGGCACAGGAGAGACTTTGCACGAGGAAGGAGTTCTGCTTCTTGGTGCCGTGTGCTGGCTCAGCAGGGTCCTGCGGCGCACACAGCTTCCCCAGCGTCCAGCTCCCGCAGTACCCGGCAGTCAGTAACGCAGAGCTTTCCCTGCCACTCCACTCCCCTTGAAACCTCCCTGGAAAAGCGTTTCCTGGCACCCTTGAGGGAGATTTCCAGCAGGTTCCACTGATGCACCCTAGCAACTTCTCTGCCATTCAGCAAGTCACAGCCATTCCCTCTCCAACAAGGTCTGGCTCTCAGTCCTGGGGGAAGAAAAGGGAGCCTTCCTTGGGTATTCTTTCTTAGCGCAAGGGGTAGGGTTCCTCGTATCTGCTCTTCCTGTATTCTCTAGCGTTCTCTCCTTCTTACTTGCCAGTCCCTCATTACTCCAGCCCTCTGTTAAAAGTTAATAATTCTTCAGATTAAGCTTTCTCTGTTCAAATTACTGTTTAGTTTTTTTCTCCTAATTGAACTCAGACTGACACAAAAAGGAATATAAGAAAATACATAGGTATCTATGTATTTGAACAAAAGAAATGGAGAGGGTAAACCAGAACTGTAGAGATTGGTGGCCTGCGGTGGGTGGGTAGGAAAGGGGTGGAAAGAAAGGAGGAGATAGGTACAGGTTAGTGGTCGGGACAAAGAGGGAATGATACTTCTCTGAATATGTATACTTTTTATAACTCTCTTAGAATCATAGTAGTGTTTCACATATCTTTTACACAACCCAAAAGTAATCAGACAAAACCAGCCAAGATATAGGGGGAGACCCAAAATAGAATGTGAAAACTAACAAATGCGTCTATTTGTGTTACAAATGACTAGCATAACAACACTGAAGAGAATTAGGAAGAAAGATCTAATTTGATTCTGTATAAAAGTGTACTTGGATACGGTGTTGTAAGGCTGAAGACAAAAAGAGCTACTAATTATTAGTGTTTTTCACAGGGGTGTAGGTTAGCAATTCTGAAACCATGTTTTTTTAAAGAACCGAATGTGTAAGTGAATAGATTAGAGATAAAGGGAGCTGGGTTTCTCACTTGTGGAGAAAAGTTATAAACAAGGAAAGGTTGAAGGCTAAAATGAATCCTGATTTTAGTTTGGGATTAGAAGTAGTAGTATAAACTCAATGGCTTTAAAAATATATAACAGAGTATTGGGTTAAATAAACTACATTATTGAAGTTAAAAAATATGTAAACAGAAAAATACAGAAACACAGATATTTGTACATGTGTGGTTTAGTATATATATGTATGTTTCGTACCTCTCTCTGCTGAGAGTCCTGGAAGCAGTGACTGCAGTAACAATGAGAACACCTCGTGCTCAGGTACAGGTGTCTAAACCTCTCTCCAGTGAAGGAACTAGGGCTCCTAGGAGAAGTGGTTGGATTCCAGGGCTGAGACACGAAAATACAGGGTGAGCCTTGAGCATCTTCTGTGGTGCCAGAAAGTAAGGGAATGTTTAACAACAAAAAAATGATGACTTGTTGAAAGAACAGAGCCAACTTGAAGGAGCTCCTAGTGGCCAAAACTAGAATAATTTGAGCAACAGAATAACAATAGTATTAGATTTTAACCTGTAGAATAAAGTAAATATTTATGAGTTCATACTAATAATATAAATAACCAAAGAGATAAATAAATGGGAAGAAAGAGGCAGGTCTTCCTCATAATACCAATGAATAAATGTTAAAGGAGGAAAATAGAGAGTCACTGTTAGGTATAAACCACAGTAATAAGTGTTGTAGACAAAATCTACTGGTGAATGCTAAAATTCCTGGAGGAAAGTTTGAGGAGAAACAAGATTTGCATAGTCTCAAAGTATCTCCCCCCAAACACTTATCAGGGACAAAGGAAAAGAAAATATCTTTCTAGTGTAGGAACCTGGCAGACAGGAGCTTAACCAAGGTAAATATCTACAGGAATAAGACATACTAATACTAACATTATGAACTTCAGGAGGATACAGTGAGAAGGAAAACATCATTCTTGTGGTATTCTTGTCAAAAGTTTATAAGCTTACTCCAATCAGGCAACAGCAATTAAACCCAAATTGAAGGACTTTCTATAAAAACACTGATTAGGGCTCTTTGAAAGTGTCAAGGTCATAAAAGACAGAGAGACTGAGGAACTGTAAAAGACTGGAGGGGAAAGGAGAAATAAGAAATGCAATGTGGTGTCTGAATAGGATCCTGGGACAAAAAAAAGAGGCACTAAAGTTAAAAATTTGTGAAATTCAAAAAAGTTCTTTAGTTAATAATACTGTATTAATGTTAATTTCCTGGTCTTGATAATTATTCTATGAACATGTAAGATGTTAACAGGGAAAGCCAGGTAAGAGATATAAGGGAATTCTTTGTACTATTTTTGCAGCCTTTCTTTAAGTCTAAAATTAGTTCAGAGTAAAAAGCTAAATATTAAAGATATTTTTGAAGCCCCAGTAAAGAATGTTGAAGTTTGATTTTTCTTGTAACAGGGTTAGAAAGAGACTTCTGGAACACCGGGAAGAAACCATAACGATAGACCGGGTCTGCAGACAAGAAACATTTGCTTATGAGATGGTAAAAGTCTTATCTTTTCTACCTTTTCCCATGAAACAAACTCTCATTGATGTTCGTGATGACTGTATGGTGGCTTTATATTGGATGTGCTTAGTTGGAAACAAATTAGAGAAACTTCACTGGGACTGGGAACTAGTAGGAGAAAAAGACCGATAAAATTCAAGCGATGGGGAGTTCCCTGGCAGTCCAATGGTTAGGACTCCACTTTCACTGCCGAGGGCACAGATTCGATCCCTGGTCAGGGAACTAAGATCCCGCAAGCTGTGCAGTGCAGCCAAAAAGAAAAAAAGAAAAAAAATTCAAGTGATGGCACATTTTCCTCTCAGATCTCTGCCTTTATTTTTGCTTTTACTTTGGTCTTGCCCTCTGTATTAGGCTAATTTCATGCCTTTCACCACCCTCTTTCTGATATTTTTGTTCTGCTCCTGATTTTGGTTTAACTATATTCTTTTCTAATCCATTATTTCTTAGCTAAAACCCTCAGAATAATTTAAGATGATGAATAATGAGGAATTAAGTGTTAGTAGACGTGATAGGTTCATTCAGTACATGTTCTTGACAACTTATTACGAGCCAAATGCTGTTTTAGGCACTTAATAGTGCAGAAGGGCATCTGTTTTCTCTCTCACGCATTTTTATAATTGTGGTAAAATTTACGTAACATAAAATTTAACATTTTAACCATTTTAAACGTTCATTTAAGTGGCAGGCATTAAGTACATTCACAATGCTGTGTAAGCATCACCACTATTTTCTGAACTTTTTCATCATTCCAAACAAATTCTATACCCATTAACACCAACTCCCCATTCTCCCTTACCCCAGCCCCTGGTAACCTCTGTTCTACTTTCCATTTCTGTGGATTTGCCGATTATAAATATTTCATATAAGTAGAATCATGCAGTATTTGTCCTTTTGTATCTGGCCTGTTGTACTTACTATAATGTTTTAATGGTTCCTCCACGCGGTAGCATGCATGAGAACTTCATTCCTTTTTATGGCTGAATAATATTCCATTGTATGGATATACCACATTTTGTTTATTCATTCATCTGTTGTTGTGGACATTTGGGTAATTGCTTCCTTTTGGCTATCGTAAATAATGCTGTAATGAACATTAGTGTACAAGTATCTGTTTGAGTCCATTTTCAGCTCTTTTCAGTATATACCAAGGAGTGGAATTGCTTGGTCATATGGTAATTCTAGGTTTAACATTTTGAGGAACTACCAAACTGTTTTCCACAGGGGTTGAATTATTTTATATTCCCACCAGCAATGTAGGAGTGTTTCAGTTTCTCCACATTCTTGTCAACATTTGTTATTTTCTAGGCTTTGATAATAGCCATCTTAATGGGTGTGAAGTCGTATTCATTATGGTTTTGATTTGCATTTCCCTAATGATTATTGATGTTGGGCATCTTTTCATGTGCTTTTTGGCCATTCGTATACTTTCTTTGGAGAAAGGTCTATTCAAGTCCTTTGAGTCCTTTGCCAGTATTTAAATTGGCTTGTTTGTCTCTTTGTTTTTGAGTTGTGAGTTCTTTGTATGTTCTGGATACTAGACGCTTACCATATGTATAACTTTAAAATATTTTCTTCCATTCTGTGGATTGCCTTTTTACTCTCTTGATAGTGTCCTTTGATGTACAAAAGTTTTAAAATTTGATAAAATACAATTTATCTGTTTTTTTTCTTCCGTTATTTGTGCTTTTGGTGTCATACTTAAGAAACAGTCGCCAAATCCAACGTCATGAAGATTTTATTTTACCCTGTTTTCTTATAAGAGTTTTATAGTTTTAGCTCTTAAGTTGTTGATCCATTTCTAGTTAATTTTTATGTATGGTATAAGGGAAAGGTTCATCTTCATTCTTCTGCATGTGGATATTCAGTTTTCCCAGCACAAAAGACTGCCCTTTCCCTATTGAGTGGTTTTGGTACCTTTATTAAAAGTCAGTTGACCAAATAAGGTTTATTTCTGAGTTCTCTATTCTATTTCATTGGTCTGTATGTCTGTCCATATCCTGGTACCACATTGTTTTGATTACTGTGGCTTTGTGGTCATTTTTGAAATTTGGAAATGTTAGTCTTCCAGTTTTGTTCTTTTTCAAAATTGTTTTCATTATTCATGGTCCCTTGAAATTCCATACGAATTTTAGGATGAGTTTTTCTATTTCTGTAATAAGAACAGAAAAAGCATTGAGGTTTTGATAGGGGTTGCATAAAATCTTTATATTGTTTTGGGTAGCATTGTCACCTTAACGATATTGTCTTCCAATCCATGAACAAAAGATGTCTTTCAGTTTGTTTAGGTTGTCTTTAATTTTGTTCAGCAACATTTTGTAGTTTTTTTGTGTGTACGAGTCTTTCATCTCCTTTGTTAAATTGTTTACTAAGTATTTTATTTCTTTCCTTGCTATTTTAAATGGAATTGTTTTCTTAATATTCTTTTCAAATTGTTCATTGCTATTGTATAGAAATACAACTGATTTTTGTGTTGGTTTTATATCCTACAACTTTGCTAAATTTATTAGCTCTAACAGGATTTTTTGTGTGTGTGAGTTCTTTAGGATTTTTTACGTAGAAGATCATGCGTGTCATCTGCAGAGATAACTTTATTCTTTTCCAATTTGGTTGCTCACTTGACCTGTCCTCCTTCCTTCCTCCCTCCCTCCCTCCCTCCCTCCCTTCCTTCCTTCCTTCCTTCCTTCCTTTTCCCCCTAATTTCTCTGGCTAGAATTTCTCTAGTACTTTGTTGAATAGAAGTGGCAGAAGTGTACAACCTTATCAATCTTTAACTATTAGAGTATTAGTTTAGCTGTGGGCTTTTCATATATGACTTTTATCATATTGAGTAAGTTCCCTTTGATTCCTATTTTATTTAATGTTTTTATCAAGAAAGGGTATGGGATTTTGTCAAATGTTTTTTCTGCATCAATTGAGGTGATGTGTTGTTTTCCATCATTCTATTAGTGTCGTATCTTACATTGATTTGCATTTGTTGAACTACCCTTGCATCCTGAGAATGAATCCCCCTTGGTTGTGATATGTGATCCCTTTTATATGCTGCTGAACTTGTTTTGCTAGTATTTTGTTGAGAATTTTTATATTTATATTTATAAGGATTGTTGGCCTGTAGTTTTCTCATAGTGTCTTTGTCTGACTTTGGTATCAGAGTATGCTGATCTCATAGAATGAGTTGGGAAGTATTCCCTCCTATTCAGATTTTTTGGAGGACTTCAGGAAGGATTGATAAATTCACCAGTGAAGCCATCTGGTCCTGGGCTTTTCTTTGTTAGGAGGTTTTTAATTTCTGATTTAATTTTCTTACTTGTTACAGGTCTCTTCATATTTTCTGTTTCTTCTTGAGTTAGTTTTGATTATTTCCTTCCTTCTGCTAGCTTTGGGTTTAGTTTTCTTTTTCTGGTTCCTTAGGTTATTGGTTTGAAATTGTTCTTTTCTAATGTAGATGTTTAGAGCTGTAAGTTTCCCTCTTTGTACTGCTTTTGCTGCATCCCATAAGTTTCTTATGTTGTGTTTTTGTTTTCATTTGTTTCAAGGTATTTTGTAATTTCCCTTGTGATTTCTTTTTTGACCCATTGGTTGTTTAAAAGCATGCTGTTTAATTTCTACATGGAATTTTTCAGTTTTCCTCCTGTGACTGATTCCTAGTTTCATTCCATTGTGATCAGAAATGATACTTTAAAAAAAAATTTATTTATTTTATTTATTTATTTTTGGCTGTGTTGGGTCTTCGTTGCTGCATGCGGGCTTTCTCTAGTTGCAGCAAGCGGGGGCTACTCTTTGTTGCGGTGCACGGGCTTTTCATTGCGGTGGCTTCTCTTGTTGCGGAGCACAGGCTCTAGGCCCTCGGGCTTCAGTAGTTGTGGCACATGGGCTCAGTAGTTGTGGTTCACGGGCTCTAGAGCTCAGGCTCAGTAGTTGTGGTGCATGGGCTTCGTTGCTCCACGGCATGTGGGATCTTCCTGGACCAGGGCTCAAACCCGTGTCCCCTGCATTGGCAGGCGGATTCTTAACCACTGCGCCACCAGGGAAGTCCCAGAAATGATACTTTTAATGATTTTAATTTTTTAAATATATTAAGACTTGGTGGTCTGTCCTAGAGAATGGTCCCTGTGCCCTTGAAAAGAATGTATGTTCTGCTATTGTTGGATAGAGTGTTCTATATATGTCTGTTAGTTCTAACTGGTTTATAGTGTTGTTCAAGTCTTCTATCTCCTTATTAATTTTCCATATGGATGTTCTACTTATTTGTTGAGAGTGAGGTATTGAAATCTCCAAGTATTATTGTAGAAACCATCTGTTTTCTCTTCAGTTCTCACTTTATATCTTGTGAAGTTCTATTGTTAGCTGCATATGTTTATAAGTATTGTATCTTGCTGGATTGTATCTTTTCTCAATATATAATGTCCTTCTTTGTCTCTTGTAACCTTTCTTTGACTTAAAGTCTATTTTGTCTGACAGTAATATAGCCCCCTCAGCTTTCTTTCGGTTACTATTTGTATGGAATATCTTTTTCCATCTTTTACTTTCAGTCTCTTTGTGTCTTCATATCTAAAGTGAGTCTGTTGTAGAGAGTGCATAGATGGATCTAGTTTTATCCAACCTGCCAATCTTCTGCCTTCTTAATAGGAGAGTTTAGTCCATTTACATTTAGAGTAATTACTGATGAGGATTTACCTCTGCTATTTAGCTATTTGTATGTCATATATGTTTTTTGTTCTTCAGTTCTTCCATTACTTCCATTCAGTTTGTAATTAACTGAATTTTTGTGGTGTATCCTTTTGATTCCGTTCTGTTTTCCTTCTGTATGTGTTGTTATTTTCTTAGTGGTTACCTTGCAGATTAAAATTAACTTCTTAAACATAGAACAACCTAGTTTTAGTAATACCAACTTTTTCAGTAGTGTGTGTGTGTGTGTGTGTGTGTGTGTGTGTGTGTGTGTATAGTCCTATACCTCTCCGTCTCTTTCCTTTATATGGTGATTGTCACAGGTAACATCTTTATATATTATGTGTCTGTTAACATAATTTATAAATATTGTTTTAGGCTTTTGCTTTTGAAATCACATAGGGAAAAAGAGAAGGTACAAACCAAAAGTACAGTAATTCTGACTTTTATAATTACTTATGTTTTTACCTTTACCAATGTTCCTTATTTCTTATAGATTCAAGTTACTGTCTAGTGTCTTCATCTCAGGCTGAAGAATTCTCTTTAACATTTCTTATAGGGCAGGTCTACTGATAATGAACTCCCTCAGCTTTTGTTTATCTGAAAATGGCTTAGTTTCTCCTTTATTCCTGAAGGCTAGTTTTGCAGGGTGTAGAATTCTTGGTTGACTGTTTTGTTTTTTTTTTTCATGACTTTAAATATATCATTGCACTGCCTTCTTGTCTCCATGGTTACTGGTGAGAAACCATCTTTTTTAAAAAAATGTTTGTTTGTTTGTTTGTTTATTATTTTTGGCTGTGCCGGGTCTTAGTTGTGGCATGCGGACTCTTAGTTGCAACATGCGGACTCTTAGTTGTGGCATGTGGACTTTTTAGTTGCGGCATCCCTGCGGGATCTAGTTCCCTTACCAGGGACCGAACCCGGGCCCCCTGCCTTGGGAGCGTGGAGTCTTACCCACTGGACCACCAGGGAAGTCCCGAGAAATCATCTTTTAATCTTATTGAGGAACCTGATTTCCATTAGTTCTTTGTTTATGGTTTCCTTTAGCTAATTGAGTGCGTTTAAGACAGCTGATTTAACATCTTAGACTAGTAATTTCAGTGTTTGGGCTTCCTCAATGGTAGTTTCTGTCAAATTCTTTTTTTTCTTGTGAATGGGCAATATTTTCCTGTTTCTTTGTGTATTTTATAAGTTTTTGTTGAGAACTAGACATTCTGAGTGTGTTTTTTACTTGTTGAGAGCTGGAGCTGATTGTGACATTCCCAAACTATCTTTCCAACGTCTAGTCCTTGTTGTGTACAGGCATACCGTATTTTATTGCACTTTACTTGATTATGCTTCACAGATACTGCGTTTTTTTTTACAAAATGAAGGTTTGTGGTAACCCTCCATTGGGCAAGTCTATTGGCACCATTTTTCCAACAGCATTTGCTCACTTGATGTCTGTCACATTTTGGTAATTCCCACAATATTTCAAACTTTTTCATTATATTTATTTTGGTGATCTATGATCAGTGAACATCGACATTATTACTACAACTTGTTGAGGCTCAGAAGATAGCATTTTTTAGCAACAAAGTGTTTTAAATTACGGTCTGTACATTGTTTTTGGGGGCATAATGCTATTATTGCACACTTAATAGACTACAGTATAGTGTAAATATAACTTATGTGCATTGGGAAACCAGAAAATTCATGAGATTCACTTCATTGCAGTATTTGCTACTGCGGTGGTCTGGAGGTGAACCTGTGATATCTCCAAGGTATGCCCGTATGGTCACTGATGTTTCTGATTAATGATCACTTTGGTCAGCCAGTGACCTGACCAAGATTTCCTTAAATGTCTGACTCCACAAAGGGTCCTGTGTCTTTAAATTTTCCAGTGGATGCTGCTGGGGGAAGCCACTGCTGGTAAAACTGAAGGCAAGTATCTGCACCAGGCCCTCAGGGCATTGCCAGACCAACCAAATCACACTACCCCCAGTTTTTGGAGAACAAGATCCCACTGCTCGTCCTGGTGTCGGCCACCTTTTCCAAGACCACAGGCTGCTGTCTCCACATCTGCAACAGGGCTAAATGATGGTAGTTCTTAGCCCATGGTAGTTAGTTTATACCCTCTGCTAACCTAGGAAAGATCAGCAGCTTGCTCCTTCATCAGGCACTGACCTGGTTGATACAAGTGTCTGATCAGGTTCCAGAGTGCCAAAATAGTTGATTCCAGTCTCTTTCCATCTTAATGGTTGCTTTGCTGGAAGGACTGATCCCCTAGAGCTTCCTGCTGTGCCATTTTGCACAATGTCACTACCACCTGTTTTTAAAACATCTTTTGCACCTTTACTTCTTAACCAGTCCTCCCTGGTGGCCTCTATTTTATAGTTATTAAGCACATATAAAAGAGAGTGTGATGTATTGATGGATTAAAGATGTGACAGTGTAGTAAAAAACGGGTTTTAGAGTCAAACAGATTTGTATTTGCATTCTAACCCTGATTTACCTTGGGTAAATTGGTGAACCTAAGCTTCATTTGTCAAATAGCTTTCATGATAATATGAGAAGAGGTATGTAAAAGTGTTAGTAACTGCCAGTATTAGACCAACATTAGGTGATACTCCTGTTTAATCATCAATTGCTAAGCACTTAGTGCCAAATGTCTTATTAGATGCTTTATTATACATTTCCAGCAACCATTCTGTAAAATAAGTATTTTCTGTTTTTTATAGATGATGAAACTAAAGCTTAGAGAGGTTTTTAACAATTTTCTTGAAATGGAATTAGGAGTCAAACCCAGGGCTGACTCAAGCCCTTGCTTATAGCCCTTATTCTACACTGCCTCTGATCTGGGTCACAGTGTCTGATTTTAATGTCTTTATTAACTTGTTTTCCTTCTTCAGGAGTCACATGCCATAGGAAAAAAGCCTGAGAATCCAGCAGACATGATTGAAGAAGGAGAGCTTATCCTATCTGTGAATATCTTGTACCCTGTTATATTTCATAAGGTCAGTAGTAAAACCTTTTGGATTCACAGATAATATGAGTGACTTTTGTCAAAGAATTTAATTATTTGAAGTTTAATTATTTGAACCTTATTTGAACCAAAATAAATGCAAGCATATGCTGTCTCATATGACATTCTGTCTATATTCTTGGGTTCTTTTTTATATAAGGAATATGGTAAATAAGGTCAGATTTCAAATTATCTCTTGAGTAATAGGATTACAGTTACAGCGTTGGAATGTATACCTGATTTCTGTATTAGTAGCAACTGGAAGTGTATGTAAATCCACAGTGATTCTGAAAATATGTATTCTTGAGGATTGTTTTTTTTTTTTCGCAGAAAAACTGGTGAAGGAAAGGGGTGGGGTTTTTTTTCACCAATTCAAAATTCTTGGGAAGTTATTGAACTAGCTAAAGACAGCTCTTCTTAGATGAAAATGCAGAAAGTTAACAGGTCAGGGGTATCCAGGAATTTCTTAAGAATCTCTAATAAAGAGAACTCTATCCCAGCCCAGAGTGTATATATTCTTGATTCTCCAAATACATGTATCATAAACTTTGATAAGGTTTCATTGAAATATTACTCTACATAAATTGCACTTGTGAATAAATAGACTTTTATGAATCATCTGGGAAGTAGTACTAATTACTTTGTTTGATTAAGATCTCAAATTATCAATCAAAACAAAGCAAAACAAAACCAATAAAACCAAACCTCTGCATTTATAACATGCGGGTAGTGTATAGATTGCTTGACTTCAATGAGGTAACTTCCAGGAAAATTTAAAAGACAGTGAAGTTATATTCCAAAGGTGCTTCGTGTTAATGTCACTTTAGTAGCATCTTGATTATAAAATTTAGCTTAAACTAAAAAAATTTTATTGCCAAGTGTATTAGTCCATTCTGGCTGCTATAACAAACTAGCACAGACTGGGTACCTTATAAGCAACAGAAACTTGTTTCTCACAGTTCTCGAGGCTGGAAGTCTGAGATCAGCATGCCAGCATCTAGTGAGGGTCCTCTTCTGGGTTACATACTTCTTTTTTATAAGGGCACTAATCTCATTCATGAGGGTTCCACCCTCATGACCTAATCACCCTCAAAGGCCCCACCTCCTAACACCATCACATTGGGTCTTAAGATTCCAATGTGTGAATTTTGGACAAACATGAGCAGTCAGACCACAGCACCAAGTGTCTCAATTGTACTCATGGGATTTTAATTTATGGAGGTGACTGAGTGACAGCACTAGAGGCCAGTGCCATTGAAAGATTTTTATTGTTTACATTTCCTGAGGGGAAAGGGTATGCCACATCATGCAGGGCCACAGGGGGAAGCACCAGTATCAGTCAGGAGGCAAGGGAAAAGCATAGGCCACAGCCTTTATTGGGTTTCCATGGGAAAGGCATGGCAGGGCAGAGTAAACAGTTTAGGATTGGCTATCTTGAATAATTCCAGTGGGCTCTGGGCTATCAGGCTGTCCCTAGTTTCTGGTACCTGGCTCTGGATTGACTTAGGACAGGGGAAATATCAGCTTGGTATATGAGAGTTAGGTAAAAGAGATGGTTTTAGAGTATGGGCTCTGGATCACAGGGGAGATGTAAACAACTTTGGCGATTAGTTTGGAGCTATAATTAATCGATGCTGAGTAGACAAATGCAGAATCTAAGAAAACACAGGACACCATATTACGGGAATAACTTAAAGTAAGAAAACAAGTAACTTAATTTAGATCTGGTCATGACAGGATTTATAGTTTAATTGCTTTGTCTCTAAGTGAACACTGATTTATTTACTGTCTGACTCATAGCACAAAGAACACAAACCATACCAGACGATGCTGGTATTGGGCAGTCAAAAGCTCACGGAACTGAGGGATTCAATTTGCTGTGTCAGTGACCTCCAGATTGGTGGGGAATTCAGCAACACTCCTGACCAAGCCCCTGAGCACATCAGCAAAGTAAGGTGATTTTTTTTTTCTAACACTCATAAAACAAGAGGAAATAATAATAATAAGCTAAGGAAATAGTGATTTTAGGTGAACAGGCTCATAAACATTCTGGTGAATGCTTTCTTCTTCTATGCCATTCCATCAAGCTCATCTCTTCCCTTCTATTTTTTTTTAAAATTTATTTATTGATTGATTGATTTTTGGCTGTGTTGGGTCTTCGTTGCTGCGCGCAGGCTTTCTCCAGTTATGGCGAGCGGGCGCCACTCTTCATTGCAGTGTGCGGGCTTCTCATTGCGGTGGCTTCTCTTTTGTTGCTTCGTACGGGCTCTAGCCGCACGGACTTCAGTAGTTGTGGCACGTGGGCTCAGTAGTTGTGGCTCGTGGGCTCTAGAGTGCAGGCTCAATAGTTGTGCCGCATGGGCTTATTTGCTCTGCGGCATGTGGGATCTTCCTGGACCAGGGCTCGAACCTGTGTCCCCTGCATTGGCAGATGGATTCTTAACCACTGCGTCACCAGGGAAGTCCCTCTTCCCTTCTTTTTGTCATCAAGACCTTTTTAAAGATGAGGCTATATTCAGTTTTGATTTCTTCATCTCCCATTTATTTCTCAACCATTTTCTGTACACTCTTCTTTCTAAGGTCATAGGACCACCTAATTTTCTAACCAATAGGTCTCTGTTCCACGTTCATACACTTTGACCTCACTGTAGCATTGGAATTTGCTGTTCACTGTCTTCTCTTTCAAACTCTGTATGAGTTTGTCTGTCATAACTGCCCCCAGCAAAGCGTTGGAGTCCACCCAAGAGCATCAGTGCCCATAGAAGAACCTGTTAGTTCAAGGATCGAAGCAAACAGGGACGTAATATCTGGTGATAGTCCTTGCTGGTGTTTCCCAGGGTGCTGCTCTCAAAAGGACAGAGAAACCCTGCATACTCATTGGATCAGGATAGAAAGGACCCAAGTGGCAGACTGGCCACCCACAGTTTCCAGAAGGGATTGCTTACTCAATAACAGTAGGGCCTTGATCCTTCTGAATTTCATCATAGAGCAAGCTTGACCTAATTCTGTTACCTGGTACAACTCTGGCAGAGGACCTCAGATTTACTGGCATACTTAAGAAGGGCAGCATCTCCTGTAGATCACTAAGAAGATGTTGGAACAACTAGAATGGAGATAAGAGTTTGGACAAGAACCATCACAATCTCTTCTTTTTGCTCATTCCTTTATCACCAGCCATACAGATGGTATTATAACTTAGGTTTCATCTTAATTCTTATTCTAAATTGTTCTTCTGGGCTTTCCCCCCAGTTTTCATGGTTTTAAGTGTACTCCAATCTTTGTAAATCTCTTTCTCTCTTGGTTTCCAAACCCATTATTTGTAAGCGTCACTAGGCATTCTCACTTAGCCTCAGTGCTGCCCGGCATTTTTACCACCTCTCTATAGTCGATACACTCTGCCACTTTTCAAGGTAACTGTTTTATTCCTTCTGAAACTGCCAGCATCCTTTCCTTGTGGCTTACCTTCAGCTGAAAACCTTGCTGTTAATTTCACTGAGAAAATAAGTTATCAGAAAAGAATTTTCCATTGTCTTTTACCTACATTTACCCATTTGCCCATGCAATTCTGCCTTCACACCTGTTACAATGGATGGGCTAAACCTGCTGCTATCAAAAGCCAATGTAGGTGTCTACTGGATTCCATCCCCCATTGTATAACCAAGGACTTTGTTCTTGTATTTATCCCCTCTTCCCTGCATCATCAGTTTTTTCCATTCTGTTGGCTGTCCCATTAGTACACAAGTGGGCTGTAATATCTCCCATCTCCCATTCTAAACCTCTTCTTGACCCTGTATCTTCCTCTAGCTACCATCTCATCTTTCTGCTTTCTTCTCGGTAAACTAACTCAAGAGTTAATGAGTTAATAATAAGAAGAATTAATAATAGTACCTCAATTCATTGTTTCTCTTTTTCTCCCCCCACTTTGTCTTACACTCACTTTTATTCATCACCACTCCACCAAAATCACTTTACTAATGCCACCATAGACTTAGTTCTCATCTTATTTGACCTCTCATCAGCACGTGACACAATTGAATATTCCTTCTTACTTGAAACACTTTCTTTACTTGGCTTTTAAGATGTTACACCCACTGGGACTTCCCTGGTGGCGCAGTGATTAAGAATCTACCTGCCAATGCAGGGGACACGGGTTCGATCCCTGGTCCGGGAAGATCCCACATGCTGCGGAGCAGCTAAACCCGTGTGCCACAACTACTGAAGCCTGTGCTCTAGGGCCTGTGAGCCACAACTACTGAGCCCATGTGCCACAACTACTGAAGCCCACGGACCTAGAGCCCATGCTCCGCGACAAGAGAAGCCACCACAATGAGAAGGCTGCGCACCGCAACGAAGGGTAGCCCTGGCTCGCCACAACTAGAGAAAGCCCATGCGCAGCAAGGAAGACCCAGTGCAGCCAAAAATAAATAAATTTATTTATTTAAAAAAAAAAGATGTTACACCCACCTAATTTTCTTCCTGTCTGACTTTAATTCCTCTGCTGGATGCTTCTCATCCTCCTGACTTGTAAATGTTATGAAGCCCTTTGAATCAATCCTCAGACCTCTCCTCTGTGTATACTCCCTAGGCGATCTCATCCAGATTCCTAGCCCAAATTTTCATCTCCAATCCCAACATCTTCTCTGAACTCCAGACTTATTTTTTCCAACTGCCTCCTTGACAATTACTGAATGTCTAATAGACATTTCAAACTTAATTTGTTCAAAAACAAACTCTAGTTCTCTCTTCTTCCTCAAATCTGTACTTTCCCCAGTGTTCCCATCTCAGTAAATACACTCATTCTACACCTGGTTACTTAAGCTAAAAACCTTGGAATCATCTTTGCTTCCTTTTCATCCCACATTGAAGGCATCAGCAAGTGCTTTGGCTCTACTTTCAAATTATATTTAGGATCTGCCCATGTCTCTGCTCCTTCACAGGTACCAGGCTGGTTAAATCACCATCATCTCTTGCCTGGACTTTTGTAGTAGCCTAGTGACTGTTCCTCCTGCCCCTTTCCACACTTCTGTTTCTCCTTTATACCAGCCAGATGATACTGTAAAGTATCAGTCAGATCCTGTTGCTTTTCAGCTTGAAAGTCTATAGTGGCTTTCTCTTATATCTAGAATAAAATACAAAGTCCTTACTGTGGTCCATTATCTGGTCCTGTCTGCCTCCCAACTTCATATGCTAACACCCTCTTTGTCACTTGTTGCCTTCAAACAACCTGCCATTCTTGCTCTTTCTCATGTATGCTAAGCAGGGTCCTGCTCAGAGCCTTTGTATCTTATGTTCCTTCACCCTAGAGTGTTCTTCACCAGGTATTCAGATGACTCACTCCCTCATTTCTTCTTCTTTTAGATGTTGCCTCAACAGAGAGGTCTTTCCCTGTATTAGTATTCTCTTCCCCGACATGCTAATAACACTCATCACTACCTAACATCATGTTATATATTTGTCTGTCTTCCTTCCCTTGAATCATGAGGGCAGGGACTGTGTTTTGTTCAGTGATGTATTCCTGTGATGATGTGTGACACAGAGGAAGTGCCCAAGTCTTTGCTGAATAAATGAACCCAGATACCTCAAGCTCAGTTAGTCTTAAACTCATTATTCTACCATCTCCCTTTTTCTTCAGATGAAACTCTCCCTTTCCGTTGCTGTTTATCCTGCCATAATAGCTCCAGACTCTTTTTTTCCACTGCCGTATGCTTTAGTTTGGGCCCTCAGCATCTTCTCCTGGAACTATTATAGAGACTTCTTAACTGGTTTCCCCATCTTTAGACTGTCCCATACCTGCCACTCAAGATGTCTTTCAAAGACAGATCGAACACCAGGAGTGAACTGTAAAGTAAGCTGTGGACTTTGGGTGATTATGATGTGTCAGTGTAGGTTTCCCCTTGGTAGCAAATGCACCACTGTGGTGAGTGGTGTTGATAATGGGGAGGCTGTGCGTGTGGTGGGGGAGGGGTGTGTGGGAGGCCTCTGCACCTCCCTATTTTATGATAAACGTAAAACTGCTCTAAAAGAATAAATCCGTTCTTTTTGAAAACATTTTTAAAAAAAATTGATCCTGTCATTCTCCAATCTAAAAGTCTCAGTGGTTCTCTGTTGGGTGTGGTCAGAGTTCCTTAGGCTGACATATAAGGCCTTGTGTAATGGTGATTCTCAAGTTAACTTTCTATATTGTTCACCCCCTGCTTTTACACCTTATCTTTCAGCCACAGTGAATTTATCTGGCACAAGCGTACCATACTTTTTTATGCCTCTGAGTGTTTGAACATGGGTGGGAAGCCCTTTCCCTCACTTATTATATGAGATTCTTCTTGACTGTCCTCTGTTTGCCACTCTGGCCCCATTTCGTTTGTCCATTTTAGTGCTTTATAATAATATGCTGATACTATTTGATATGTTTGTCTGTCCCACAAGGCTGGCTGTATTCCAGTCTTTTGGGTGACTGGCATGGAGACCAGCATAGTTTTTGAGTTATATTGAAAGTGGTTTTAAGATATTTGGGTTCTTCAGGTTTGCCAGCTTGGTGCTTTTGAAGGTAAACATTAAAGAGAAACAAGTGGAATCTCAAGGCTTGTATGCACACCAGGAAATAGAAGATTTATCTTTTCTTCTAAAAGAGAAGCAGTCTTCTGCAGTTTCTCCACCCTGTGGGGGAAAAAAGAATAACAAGGTGTAGCTATAAGTTTATAAGATCAATTTAAGAAGAAAAATCTGAATTCACCCTCCTTATTCTGACCATGTCATGACTGCTCACAGCGGTGAGTCAGATCTGGGAATCAGTCTTAGCTCCAGGAATCCTGGAGAGTGTTTTTAACCACACTTGTTTAGTTTATTGTGTTTGTACATCAGTGCTCATGCCTTCAGCAGCTTTCTAAGCAGGGGACTAAATGACCCATAGTCCTATTTGTACATCTGCTGTTTCATTGTTTCTGCCTCTTCCATGTATTAAAATAATATCCTCTGATTATTTAGCACTTATCGTGTGCCAGTTGTATAGTACACTAGTTGATAGTACAGTATCTTTGGAAAGAATTATCACCATTTTACAGGTAAGAAAAAGATGGGTCAAAGCATCATCATGAGTTACCCGTGTTCAGTAAGCAGTGGTAGAGTCTGGATTCAGACCATTGCCAGCTTGCCTTCAAAGCCCCACGTTCTTTCTTTGCCATGTTGGTACTATGCCTGGCTTTAGACATCTTTCCCTACCCTTTTATTTATTTGGTGAACAAGCACTGAGTGAAAACTTGAGCTGTGCTGTGATTAACGGCAAGATTCTAGTACATGGGCTTTGTGGAATCTTTGCCTGTTCAGGGACCTGTTTCATTTGCCTCCTTGTTCTAAGCTATGTTTTAGAAAGGTGAACTCATAGTTGTTTGGCCTGTGGAAAGATTTTTATTTCAATGATTGGCATTTGTATTTTACAGTGTTTTGTTTTTTTTTTTTAAAAAGTTTTGCCTTGGAAAATTGTAAACATACACATGAAAAAGAGAATAGTATAAGGAGCCCTTATGTACCCATTACAGTTCTCAGCATTTTGCCAGAATTATTTCATCTGTTTGCCCCATGCCATTGTTACACCTAACAAACTGAAAATAGGTCCTTAAGTTATAATGGTTTTTTTGACAGGGAGATATTTGGCATGTATTTCACTGGTAATCATGGAACAGATTAGTGACTTGCAGCTCTTGCAGCTGAGGAAATGAGAATCTTATTTCCAGCCAACAAGATTTGAACAAAATACTTTCTTTGATGAACTTGGTGTGTGAGAGGACTAGGAGAATTGGGCCAGTGTATTTAAATCTCTCTTAAAAGCCATGTCTAAAATGTAATGTTTTGCTAATGTTTGTTTTAGACTACAGTAGTTCAAGAATGAAGTACATTTTTAAAATATATGTATAAAATCAGTGTCAGTATTTTCTGCTCAGGTTTGTTTGTTTTTGTTTGTTTTTAATGGTTCTTCAGGTTTTAATGTCTGATTTATCAATCTTTTTAACATAGCTCAGATTAGTCAATCTCTTTTTGTCAGTAGTCTCTTAAGGGTCTTACTTAGAGGAACTCTGAGAAAATACTTGACACACATATTATTGTTACTTATTATAAGTAAAGCCTGGATATAGGAAAAATGGTAACATAAATTCAAGTTGTAAAAATTTTCTTACCCAGCCTTCTCTGACACTTCTTTTCCCCCATTACTATTTTCCTCACAGCAAATCTTAGGAATGTTGCTGAGCTTCTAACGCAGCTGACTTGAAATGATAGCAAGAGAGTACATGATTATTAGATGCTTAAAATGACATATAGATAATGACTTTGTTCAAATGATCATACTAGTTATCCATAGTTACTTTGTTTATAAATTTGAAATAGTAATAGGTGGACCTTTAGGTTACATTAGATTAATAACAGAAGTAACTTCTTATACTTCTTATAGTTTTTCCACGTCAGTTGGTTATTTCCCTCCCTTGCAACTTAGTCAGCTAAACCAGCTGACAAATAGGGAAAGTAGTTAGTTGAGGATCTCTGGTTACCATTGAAAATGAAAATTAACTGATAGTGAGATTACTCACATCTTCTTTTCTAGCCGTTTATATAATGATATAATGAAAAGATTTTTGTTCTTTTAGAGTCCCCCTTCTAATTAATAATTACACCAAAGGTTTTAAACTGCCTGAATCACTTAAGATGAAGTTCTATATGAACATAATTTTTATATACACTAAACTTTCTTTGTTTTGTTTCCAAAATAAGGCAGTAGTGATTCTTTCAGAATCTTTATTTTGGACCCTAGCTTACCTCTTTGAAGGTTTAGAAGTATAGTAAGTGGTGTATTTTGTGTTACAGCAGCCAGGCATGGCATTATAGTACGTTATATCCTTTCATCTCTGCAACCACATGGGGAGAACGTATTGGCTTTACTCAGATTTTACACGGGGAAACAGAGGGTCAGGAGATTCAGTTGAGTAGTCTGAGAAGAAATAGCATAACCAGTCTTAGAAGGGTGTCTGACGCCAGTGCCAGGTGATCTGTAAATGGGGGAATGAAGAAAAATAAGAAAGAAAAATCGAAGCTTCGAAGAAGGAGAGAAATTAGGCTATCTTAGGGTGATATTATTTTAATGCCTGAAACTTATATATCTTTTATAGTTCATAAACTACTTTTGATTCTCACCACAATCCTATAAGATAGCATGGCAGATATTGTACAGGTGAGGAAACTGAGGTCTGAGGAGTAAGTGTAGGAAAAAGACATAGGTCTTCTGACCCTCACCCAGGGGTCTAATTCTAAGCAAATGGTCAAGGACGAGTCCAACAGAGTGGTTCTCAGCGCTGGTTGCACATCTGAATCTCCTCAGGGGGTTGGGAAGATATTGATGCCTGAGCCACATCATCAGAGATTCTCACTTAATGGA